>NC_043978.1:44714630-45044130 GCF_902148855.1 Sphaeramia orbicularis
GCAGGGCGTTTCCTGTTGGCTGCTAGCCTATACACACACAAACACATGGACACGCAGGTCTGGGTCAGTTGGTGGCTGGACTTTGATTCATTTCTGCTGAATGCGTTTTGATGAAGGCTGAGTGGCTGCAGACACTGTGACTCTGCGTTACTGCTCACCACAGCAAACAGGCTGCAGTTATAAGCGCTCCCACATGTTAACACACTATTTGTTCATTTCTTAGCTCTCAGAATTGTTTTGTTTTAGTGTTTTTTTATTTAGCTCCACACGTTACTCAAACAAAATGTAGGAGCCACAGACAATTATTTAAAATGTAAATTAATATGCTGATACTTTATGGACATGTAAAAACATCAGATTTGATTACTTACTGCTTGGTTCAAATGCCAGACCCTCAGGTCTAACAGTCCCAAACTCATAAAGGAGGAAAAAATCTGAAACGCAAACAAACATCTCCCTCTGTTTCAGACAAAGAAGCACACATTTGATCCGCTGTACATGTTCAGATTTTGTGTCCTCACGTATCAGAGACACTGCATAATACATAAAGAGTTTGTTCACCGCATAACTCAACGGTAAACTGTCATACTCTGTACTTATTGTTGTTTATACATCCCCTCATTCCTTTTTTCCACTGCAGGAGACATTACAGCAGCTCGTAGTCATGCCCCTTCCCAACATCCTTTGCATCGCCAAGGATCCGATATCAGGTAACACACAAGTTATTTCCTTTAGCATTTTGCCTCTGTTTAGATGGGCCACTGTATTTACTAGATTCTAGGTGCTCATTTAGCTCAAGCAGCTGCACGGTTTTTAACTTCCTTATTACATGCTGTTTGTGTTATTATATCTTTGTGTTATAAAATTTACCGCCAGCTGTGGCTTCTAAGCTCTATATTTTGGCCTTTCATTGTGGTGAAATTTTGATATATAGTAAGCATGGGTGGTCATAAGTCTTCTTTAATTATTGTTTAATCATTAGTTGTAAATGGTGTTTTTAATTAATGTGAAGGGATTATTAAAGCAATTTTTTTCAAAAACATGTTGAATTATTTTACATTTACATACTTTTGCCTGTTATGCAAAGGTGGATAGTGTTTATTGAATTGAAGAAATATACAGCTGTTTCAGGGGTCACCTCACATTTATATTTACTGTCTCACCTCTTACTTACTATTTTCCTAAATTTTAGGAGCCACCATACATTCAACATTAAAAAGAAAACATGCGCAGGTCTGACCTTGGTGCAGTTTTTCTTAATTGCTCAGTGTAATTATGACTGAGATTGTACTTTTTTCTCAATAAATCTGCGTCTCACTGTGCAGCTGTAGAAAACAAGAGACACTATAGGCAGCAGTGATATTTTAGCAGTGGCACATTATGCTGTAACATTGCCTGAGGTGGAACACACCCAACAGCTCCTGCTGCTTAGCAAATGGGAGTATGTTAAGTGGTATTTTGATATAAAATGTATTGGTGTGTTTTGTAACCCCCAGCTAAAAGCATGGAAGAGCTGAAAAGACTTCTGTTGCTGTTACTTGGCTGTGCTGTACAGGTAACAACACACACCCATTATACACACTCAAACAATGCACCTAAATGTACCACCCAGTCTCTCCCAGGAAGTGTGTGTCTGTTTAGTTTTGCATGTCTGAGCACAGCCGTTTTTTCAGATTGCTGATAAGGTGCGGGGTGGGACTGGATGTGCGTGAGCCTGCAGGATTATAAAGACGGAGTCACATCAATGTTTTACTACAGTAACCAACAACATCAGGATTATGGCAGGGCGCATACTGCATGATGATGAAGAAAAAACTATACATGTGTAGTATGGACGTATCAACTCTCAAAATTAATGAACTTGCATGAAACACATTTAGATAAGATGTGTATTAGCCAAACCAGATGGTTTGAGAGTTAATTAGGTTAACTGCAATTAAAAAAAGAGGGACAGTCTGTCTTTTCTGTTACATTGTCCTTTAAACTCTTTTTTTCACCCATTTCTCACATTCTTCAAAACCCACCTGTTTTTTTTTATTTCCCCTTCCCCTTATTTCCCTTTACCACATGCACTTCAGTTTTAACCTTGACTCCCTCCCTTTTTTCTAATTTCCCTCCCTCTTCTTTCATTTTTCCCTGCTTTTGTCTACCTGTACTGGCTCTACTGGTTCCAGGAAACAGGAAGGCCATGAGGGAGCAATGAATGGAAATACAAAGGGAGGGGTGCATGGAGTCACATGGAAATGATGTTGATGTTGTACAAAATTCAACTCCCTATCCACTACAGCAAACAAGCCCTATTCTGCATCAAACCACACTCCCCGTAGCCCTCTGCCAACACTAATAGAACTGCAACATGAGACTGACAAAGATTTGGTTCCATCACTATAGAAAGAACTATGTGGGGACACAGTTTGCCTAACATGAAGTTAAGGGGTTTAGAAGTACTGGGGCAGATAAACACCACATCAAGCAAAATCATTATTTTCAAAGGTTCTGGAATGGTCTTTGTAATCACTGCCTTCCTTAACCCATGGGCATCAGCAGATACTTTGGATCTCCTCTGGTCATGTTCTCACTGTAGCTAATTTCAGCTGTTTCTACAGTGATGTATAAACCTACTGTACTTTTAATTAAGAGCTCTATTTTCACAGAGTTACTATTGCCTGAAGACCTCATGTGATTTAGTAATGATGACCCTATGTCAGTGTTTTCTATAGTGGTTTAGCGGGAGATAAGAGAAGTCTGTGTTTTACTTGAATTTACTGGTATACCTCTCTATCAATAGGCTACCACATAATAACTTTTGGGTTTGTTGAAAAATGATCTTTATGTATGAATGGCATTCATATTGACAGGTTTCTAGATTTTACTCATGTGATGGATTTGTACTTGACCTTCCAAGACATGTTCACAGGATTTTAGCCCCATTCCCATCATAACTTCCTCATTTGCCTTCTCAGTGTGAACGCAAGGAGGAGATGATAGAGAAGATCAAGCTGCTGGACATTGAGACCCAAGCTGCCATCGTCTCTCACATCCAGGAGGTTGGTGAAAATACAAACCAGTGATAAATATACATCACAGTGTGATGTTTACCATCTTTGATTAATCTTTGTTTTCTTGTAATCTTGAAAAATGTTCATAAGGTTGTTGTCTGTCATTAAAATGAAAATGATGCATGACCATGATAAATGTTTACAATAAATGTCAGTTGGTGCCTAAATAGTCCACGTTTAGCTTTAATCCACAACTAATGGTCTTGAGTTTCTTTTGTCCGTGTTGTGAAGATTGCCTGGTTTTCTTAATGTGACCTACACGTCTGGAGACAACAGGCGCCTCATGTTTGATTGCCTTGTCGTTTCATGGAAAATATCTCCTTTTTGTTTTTCAGTGACTGATGAATGACTTGTTATAGAGACTTGGGTTGAATAATATTTGTTTTGATTTGACTGAACTACCCAAACAGAACAGTAATATAGTTTAATCTAGTTTACAATTATCTTTAATTTAAAATTCAAAATTAATCCCTGACTAGGCAGGGTGTCAGTGAGCAGGAGAGGCAAAATGTTGTGCGGTGGAGCAATGAGTAAGCTCCACTTGTTTTCAGTTACCTTTGACCCCTTGGTGGGGGATGTTGTGACTGTTTTTGCAATGCTAAGATTCTCTGTTCTTTGTATTTGCAAGTCAAGTGTTCATTTTCCTTTTGAGACACAACTCTATTCAAATCACAGTGTATCCACAATAATCACAAAATCAATTTTAAAACAGAAACATGCAGCCCTAGCACCTTTTGTAAGGTTTTGTCACCATCAGTTTCTTAGTCTTATGTACTCTTTGACCTGGATTGACATACTTTCTACCCCCTCCCCACTGAGAGGATGATCTGCTCTATGTAGGAGGATTTTCACAATGCTTTTTATGTTGATTTGGTTTCCTTTACAATATCAGATTAGCCATGTATGTCCTATTCTGCAGGGAAACCAATGTAGACAGTTATTTTGCTAAATATACTGGGTGAAGCAGCTGATCCTGGAGGTGTGGAATTGCAAAAAAAAAACACATTAGCATGACCTAATAGGTGTGTAAAAATGTTAATTTACAAGTTCCTTGCACTTCCCTAAATCAGATGACATGAAGGAAAAAACAACAGGTGACGTACAGCTCATCCCTATTTTTAGGCATCCTGTTTATTTACTTGAGCTGCTGTATCAGGTCAGGCCTTTACTTCTAAGACACACTATTATGTGCATGATGACTTGGATTTTGAAGTCAGGCTAATGATGTTATCATGCATGTCATGCACTTCAACTGCATTACTTGCTCTGTGAACAGGCATTGATATCAGATTCCTTCTAATATGCTGAGGGCTTCTAAGGAAACATTGCAAGAAATCTAGAAGTTGTCTGGAGATTCTGCTGAATGAAAAGTGCTTTATAAATGCAATGTATTATTATTATTTATTATTATTGTCCTTCGCAAAAAGTCATTTTTGTGTCATTTTAGGTACAGGTTGTAACCTCAGTTTGTTTTGCATATTTCAGGTTACACACAACCAGCTGAATGTTCTTGATCTGTCCTGGTTGGAGGAAGGAACTGAGCTTGTACATGAAGAACTGGAACCTATGTCCCGCAACATGGCTGTGTCGCTACGGCAACTGATTGATCAGAGAGATAAGGCCAATGAGGTACTGAGACACAACAAGACAGACACTGTCCTATTTTATCAGTGGGTGCCTCTTGCCCAAGAAATACTTTTCTCCTTTCAGAATTTTCTTTAATAACAAACTCCAGGACCTCAACATGAAAGCACAATTTTATTTTTATGCATTTGTTTTATGCCAAAAATCTTTATCCTTTCAACTTAGTATTGATACTAGATGTTGCAAATTCACCACTCATGTATATTAGTAAATGCTACTATTTCCTGTTGATGAGATTTTACCCAAATGAAATATTGATCTGCATAATTGAATGAAATGAATTAAAATAAGCTTTACTTTTTAGGTAAAAGCAATATTTCAGTGGGAAAAATAGAACTGAATAATGAATGAATATACTGCTGCCTTCCAGTTTATAGTGGATCTGACTCAGGAGAGGGATTACCTGTCCAGTCAGCAGCCCCAGGAAGGGTGCAGATCCCTGGGTTTGAGTAGCTCTGAACGTGGGCAAAGTTCTGGAGATGCGAGAGTGAACAGTGGAGGATCAGCTGCGACTGTACCTGGGCTGACTAAAGAGGAAAAGCAGCATCTGTCGGTGGAGCTTGCTGATACCAAGGCCAAGCTGCGCAGATACAGACAAGAACTGTGAGTCTTGGTTAAATATTGAACAGCTTACACACACAACAATATAGTTAAAAAAAAAAGTAAGAGCCATATTATCTAACCTAATTGAAATCTGTTGCTAATGTGTCACTGTTGCCCCTTTAGAGTTATTCCAAAAGGTTTTGTGTATATTACAAGTTTAAGGCTGAGCTGTGGTGATGCAAGCAACAGATGGAAGTCATTTCATTGCCGTCATAGCTTATTAGACTGTCTAGTTCAGATAAATCTACAACATAATCACACATTGGTTCAGTGTATTTTCAGATGAAGTACACATTCTATTTCTACCCTATACAACAGCCAGTCAATCTTAAAAAAATACAGTCTAAATTCTGTTCCTTGATATTACAAAAATTTGCAATAAAGTGGAGTAGGTCTGCTGGGTGTTCTTCCAGTCTCATCACTGTTAACTGTAAAATACCTCCATCACTGTTGATCTATGTAGACATTTCAGGGTGTGGGACTGATTGTACAGGATAATGATAGATTGTACATTTTCTAATTGAACGTGCTCTGTTATTTACACACATCTGTTTGTGTGCATACACAGGGAGGAGAAGACAGAGCAGCTGATGGATTCAAAACATGAGGTGGAGCGTCAGGATCAGGAATTACAGCGACTGAAACAAGAGGTCAGTAGCTGTTATTGTCAGCCTTTATTTAAACTCACAAAATGTACTGAAATGATGCCTATATTTTCACATGTATGGGTTTTAAACCTTGTTCCAATTTGGCAGAGCGCAGTATGATGGCAAAGTCATGAAGAATACAAAGATTTTTAAGGAATGACTCTACTTAATACAAAGATAATATAGACAATCTGTTGTGATTTAGAACCAGTCGCTGTCTTGTGAGGCCCGTTCAGTCCGGGTGTACAGGGACGAGGTGGACGCTCTGAGGGAAAGAGCATCCCGGGTCGATCGACTTGAGACTGAGCTGACGAGGTGTAAAGAAAAACTCAATGATGTCCATTTCTACAAGACCAGAGTGGAGGTATAAACACAAATTTCAGAAAGGGCTAATGTTTTGTGTTCCTGTACTAGTACTTAATTACAGTGCAGTAGTTCAACTATAATTAATTTATTACACTTTCATTATATTTGTACAGAGCAGAGGTGACAGAAATGCAGTGTATAATCAGCTGACCTAGCAGCTGTCACTGGCAGTCCTCTGAAGATATGTGTGTGTTGCCTTACAGGAGCTGCGTGAGGACAACTTGACGCTTATGGAAACAAAGGTGTTATTGGAAGAACAGCTGTCAGCCTCCAGGGGGCGCTGTGATAAACTACACACACTGGAGAAAGACAACCTGTTATTGCGAGCTAAAATTCATGACCTGGAGATGGTATGATATTAATCCTGCATTCATTTATTGTTAGTCAAGTTGTCTTATCAATACATTAAGTCTGTTTATATGTGTGACTAATTCACCATTTGTATATTTGTGGTTTATGAGCTTTAGAGGCTCACAGAATTGTGTGTGTTTTGCAGGAGAGGGACAATGAACGCCGGCGACTAGAGGAGCTGGTGGAGGAGAACATGCTTCTAGAAATTGGACAGAAACAGAGTATGAATGAGTCTGCTCACCTCGGCTGGGAGCTGGAACAGCTGACCAAAAACCATGACAACACTAACACAGAAAGTAAGACGCCTACTTTTCTCTTTGGTTATTCTAATCTACAGTTTAGTTTTTGTAAGAACAGAAAGGCTTTTGTTCATATTTTATTGCACCTGAATGGATTTTCGTCTGCTACAGCCCGTAAATCATTGGTCCATGAGCTGAATGAGTGTGTCTCCAGTCGGGTCTTGAAGCTGGAGAAGGAGAACCGTGAGCTGCAGGCTTCAATAGAAAGACTAAAAGAGGACAACCACCTCCTGCAGGAGCAGCAACTCCACTCCCAGGAACTGGATAGGGAAAACCAGAGTCTAAGCAAGAAGGTAAAAGAGCTTAATATAATTTTATGATGATAGAATTTTTGTTTTTACTTTTTATAATTTATCTTCTTATTTGTTGATTAGCTGGAGCGTCTTCAGGGGCTGTTGGACCAAGAGAAACTGACCAATCAGGACATGGAGTCTCTAGGAGAGGAAATCCTGAAAGAAAAACAGAATCTGGAGAGAGAAATTCATGCTCTGAGAGCACAAAAGGACAGACAGGTCAGTAATGAATTAGTTAAAGGACATGGTCAAGGCTAATCACAAAAACTAAAATGCAAATCCTTCATCTTCTCAGATCTCAGAGTTGGAGAATGAGAAGCAACACCTCTCAGATGCTGTGGCCTCTCTTCGTGATCGGGCTCAGTCCAACAGTGAAGCCAGGGTCCGAGAGGTGGAGGCACAGAACCGTCTACTACACCAGAACATCACGGACACCAGCTCTCGGGTGGCTAGCTTGGAGACTGAACTCAAACTAGCCAGTGAGGAGGCAAAGAGGCTGAGGGAGAAGGCGGGTCGATGCGAGGAGGTGGAAAGAGAGGCTGCAAGACTGGAGAGGAGCAGGGACTCTCTGAACAGAGAGGTAATAATAAAAGTCACAGAGCAGTACATTCACAAGAACCAAGATTACAAACAAACGCATCATAAAATTGAAGCACATTTTTAGACACTTGCCAAATGAAAATGTGAATTGACACATTTCCATATGCTCCTATTGTGCAGATATTATGGGCTGGTTCATTGTGTGTATCCTTCAATTTTTGATCAACCAGTTTCTTTTGTTTGGTAATATCAAAGTAGATTTTAAACTATGCCATTTAGATACAGTATTTCGTACTAGAGCTGAAGAATATAACTATAAGTTGTTGGTCTACAGTTGCATCCATTCTGCCTTTTACAAAATGGCTTTATAATTACCTCCAAATCATTCGATCATGTTGTGTTGTTTCCATCTAAAATTACATTTGTGTCCATTTTTAGTTTTATTTTAAGGAACATTGTTCATCAGTCCACACATACAGGCACATTTGATTATCACATACTATCATTATTTATTTACTAATGCTGTTGTAATTTTTTATATACAGTTTAAAAATACATATTAAAATAGCTGTATATACAGACAGTAATTATACTTATATGACATACTACTAAGTGAAATCTTTTTACTCACTGTGATGCTTACTGCTGCCATGTGCTTCCAGGTGGCCTCTCTGCGTGCATGTAGTGAGCGGTCAGAGACTCTGGAGAAGCAGGTGTCCTCTCTGGAGCAGGAGGTGCACAAGCTGAAGCGGGAGGCAGATGAAGCCCAGCGAGAGCTCCAGCGACTGGGTAAACATGAGGCAGAAAGTGGCCTTCTAACAAAGGAGAACCTGGACCTGCGCTGCTCCCTGGAAAACCTGCGCTCCTCATCTGCACGTCTGGCCACATTACAAGAGGAACATAAGGAAGCTCAGAAAGAAGTACAGGAGCTACAGCGGAGGATAGAAGAGGCCAGAGAGGAGGCACAAGGAGAGAGAAAAAGGGCAGAAAGGCTAGAGTTAAACATTGCATCTCTGAACCAGGAGAAGCATCGATTGGAGGAGCAAATAGAGAGGAGCAAAGAGGAGAAGGAAGAAATAGACAGAGAAAGACAGGAAGCACAAAGCAAAGAAGAGGAACTCAGGAGAGAAGTGGAAGAGCTGAGGGAGGAGAGGAAACGGAGGGAGGATGGAGACGAGGAGAGGAGGAAGCTCCAACTGGACCTGGAGCAGTCAGAGAAGGGCAGGAAGCACCTGGAGAAAGAGAGCTGGAGGATGAGAACACTGCTGGACAGTAAAGACTCAGAGCTGGAGGAGAAAACCAGGCAAGTGAATACACTGAAGAAAGAGGGCCTGGCACTGAGTAAGGAAGTGGACAGACTGAAGGAGACTGCAGTCAAAGCCAAGGAGGTGGAGAAGGAGAACAAGGAGCTGCAGAAACAAGCAACCATTGACAAGAGAACTCTTGCTACTTTGAGAGAGGTGAGACAGCAGCACAAATGTACAAAAAATACAGATCAAAGACGAATGTTTCTAAAAAGACAATAATAACTGATAATTTTACACTTGCAAGAAAACAGTACTCAACTTAATAGATCCACTACAAGAATCATATAGTAGTTGTTTTTAGGACTGTCATTTATATCACACAATTACCCTAAGCATATTCAACTTGAATGAAATGTGGGGGGAAAAAAGTTAGAAAGGGAAGTAAAAACGTTTGAACACAAGTACTAAGCAAACTAGTACAGTGTATACAATCCAGGGTTTTCAGGCTCTTAAAAGTACAGTAATCTAAGTGTTATGTGTCAAAATGTCTTTATACAGTTTGACAAGTGTTGAGTTGGTTTGATTAGTGTTTAGTTGCAGGTTCTTGAAATAATGAAATATATGCTCTGCCTTGTTTAATACATGCTCAAATTTCAAACTTAGGGCAAAAAGGCATTAGACTCTCAAAAACACAATGCTGCTGATAAAGGTCATGAGCAAATACCTGCCATCACTCATTATTGTTCTGTGTTCATGTTTGGAGCATTACCGAACCGTCTGAAATAGACCTTAAAGTTCATTCATAATAGTCCTAAAGTGATCTCATATTTAACTTGTTGAAACTTACACAAATCCTGACATCATGAAGCTCCAGAATTGACACAAGTAATAGATGGAGACATAATTTTGTTAACTGTGTTTCTAACATCAACATTTTAATTGGAACAGAATATTTTTGAGTAACTCAATGAAAATACCTACATGATGACGAAAAACTACGCAATACAAGTCACACATCAAAAACACTAAATCCACTTTGTATTTAAGAATGGTTTCTTTATATTTACACTAACCTCCATTGTCGGCTAAGTGAAAACTTCTTTGCTTTAGTTTTCTACTTATGTATTTTGATATATATTCTGAAATGAGCCTCTGTGTATGCAGGAGCTGGTGTCAGAGAAGCTCAGTGTTCAGCAGCTAAGTGTTGAGTTAGAGCAACTCAATGAAGAGCTCGAGAAGGTTGGACTGAACAGAGAGAAACTACTGCAGCAAGAGCACACACTGGAGGACAGGTAGCTCTGTTTCATTTCATTTATGGACGTGTTCATCAATTGTTTCATCAAATTGAAATGATATATCTGAACATGAATGTTAATATTAACTGAGATGTTTTGGGTGTGGATGTCAGCAGGTACAGGCTGCTAGAGTCTCGTTTGGAGGAAACTGTCCAACAGACAATGAAGCTTAAGGAGGAGAAAATATCCAGCCTAGAGAAGAAACTAGAAGAAAGCAATGCACTCAACACCACACTACGTACTGAGCTAGCCGCTGTAAGGACACTCTTTCAATAAAGCTCATTTCTTCCCAGAACATTTTTGTAGAAATATACAACAATCCAGTCTAATCTATTTAAGGGCACACAATGAGAATGCTACATAAAATTTCTTTAAAAGAAAATTTTACTCTCCAACACAATTGTGCAACATCATCATTTATGGTGATTGTAGTGAATTTTAATATGTGAGTGGTATTCTAAGATATACTGTTAAGGTGTACAATTTTCTTTGTGTTGCAGTCTCGCCAAACAGTGTCTTCCCTTCATCAGAAACAGGAGCAGGAACAAAACCACAATTCCCAGAAGCACTCAGGAAGAGACCACGGTCAAGGGTCGGCTACTGCTGAACTGCTCCGACTTAAAGATCATCTCATTGACGTAGAGAAGAATGTACGCCTTTCCTTCAAATTTCTAAAACGGAAAAAAAAAAAATGTATTGCTCTATCTGATTTATTTTAATTATGCATTTAGTTGTATGTTTTTAGTTCTTTGCTACACTTATTGCCTCCCCTGTGTTTTCCATATTGGAGTTCTATTGGTCATTCTTTTTGTTTTGGGTATTTTTATTTTTCTCAGAATGCCTCCCTGCAGACGGAGAACAGTCTGTTGAAGGAGCAGCTAAAACAGCTGGAGAACCAAAACACTTCTCAGAACAACCAAATGGTGACGCTGCAGCGGCACACCAGCACCCTGCAGGAGCAGAATTCATCTTTGCATACACAGACAGCTAAACTCCAGGTACACTGTGTAACATTCAGTAAGAACTGTTTATGTTAATATGAGTGTTGCATGTGTTTTGTTTTGTTTTTTTATGTTGAATTTTAACGGATCATCCCTTCTCCCAGGTGGAGAACTCAACACTTTCTTCCCAGAGTGCATCTCTCATGGCTCAGAATGCTGTGCTGCAGGGTCAGGTAACTGCTCTGGAGACGGAAGCAGAGTCATGGCAGCGCCAGCGTGAGGAGGCATGGCGAGGTAGAGAGAGTGTACTCAGTGACCACGAACGGCTGCTGAGTGTACATGAGAGGCAAGCGCATGAGTATGAGCAGTTGATCAGCCAACACGCTGCGCTGAAAAGCAAGCAGAGGGGGCTAGAAAGTGAACACAGGGCGCTACACAACAAGTAAGTTTGGAGTACAACAACATGATTTGTTTGATTGTTGGAGTGTGAGTGAAATAAATGGCCAGAACATTGGCAAATGGGAAAACGTGAAGTACAGTAGGATATTTTGTTCTAAATATTATTTATATACTGCATAGTGTCTCAAGTCAGATGACAAGTAAACACTTTTGATGCTACTGTTTGTTTATGTTTCTTGTGCTGAACTCCTGAGTAACTTAATGCCTATAATCTCTTGAAAATGCTGGAGGCAAATGCACTGCACACGTCAGTACACTGATGTTGTACCAATGTACATGCTGGACTTAAAACAATACATAGTATTTTGGTTTATTCTCAGGTTTAGGTTGTTGATAATTGATATCTCTTTTCAGAAGGATCAAACAGAATCTGCACCCACAGAATTTTAACAAAGGACCTGTCATTTTTATGAAAGTTATGTGTTGTTGTGAGGTAACAGAAAAATGACTGTGTCTCAGTTGTGTTCTTATTACTGATTCAGTAACATTAAAAGTTAAGTCAAAAGAGTCAAAAAATTCAAATATCCATTTTAAAAAGAGCAAAGAAGACACCGCTTAGCAACATGAGCCCTAATGGGGGAAAAAAAAAAGGGCAAATTAGTCTGCCATTGATTTTGAGATTTGTGGAAAACTGACATTATTATGTTAAATAGATATTGTCTAACACATAATAACAAAAAAAAGCCCACAGATTTTCATTGTGGATAAAATTGTATAAGTCTACAGAATCTGTTTGGGCCTGTTCATCAGATCTTATTTTGTGGTTGTCAGTAACTGTATAGAAGTATAAAGTTCCACAGAATTGGCAAATGGCTTTAAGGTTACAGCATGATTGATTTAAATGTAGAAATTACATTCAGGTTTGTTTCTATCCAAGTGAAACTCATCTCCAGGCAAAACAAAGTTAAATGACCTCATGTTTTTGAAGTAATTAGCAGTGCACTAACAAGTTTGATCCTGTTGTTAACAAAAGGTGACTATGACATTGTTTACTTCCACGTGAACCCCAAAGGTAGAACTGGGAGTTGTAGAAGGAAGAAATAACGTTTCAATCAGTCTTCCTTTGGATATTTAATGACCATAATCACATAAACACTGTCCGATTATGGTCTATGATACAGAATTCTAACTTATCATTACTAACTTCATAGACACTCAATGATCGAACGACTCTTGTCTTTTTTTGTCCATTTCCAGATATTGCGTGTTGCTTCAGCAGAAAGACAAGTGGGAGGAGCAGGAGGGGCGAGGTCAGAAGGAGAAGGAGGAGCTAAACCAGGAGATCCAAAAGAATCGCCTGCTGCAACAGGAGAATCTGCAGCTAAAAACAGACGTTGACAGGTAAACACGTGCAGTTACTCTTGGACAGTCACATGGCTAGCAGGTGTCATTTACATTATACCTGATGACACTTGGGTCAGACGTTTTGTGTAGTCTGATCCTTAAAATTATAAACAAAAAAATTCCTTTCTGCTGCCTGCGTTAACTTTTAATTTGATTATACACATTAGTTTCTTTGTTCTTTGACCTCTTATATTTCTTCCTTCCAGGTTGACAGAAATCCAGTCACAGCAGTCAGAGCAAAGTGAGGGGCTCCAGCAACGCATGAACGACCTCAAGAGCTCATTAAGCACTGCTCAGCTAGAAGTCAGTCGATGGATGGCACGATATGATTCATTAATGGAGCAGCACCAGGGCCTGGATCTGACCATGACCAAACTAGACAACCACTGCGAGGTAATCTGGACCCTGTAGTTAATTATGATGCAAATAGGAAAAAAAGATCACATGCTCACATTTTTTCCACACACCATAGCAGTAATTAGGCTTTAAGCTCTTTAATTTCCATTTTGAGAACTAGTTTAACTCTCTGTTTCTGTGTCTGTTTAGCTGTTGAGTCGACTGAAAGGGAACCTGGAAGAAGAAAACCACCACCTCCTGAGTCAGATCAACCTGTTGAGTCAACAGAACCACACTCTGCTGGAGAGAAGCATGGAGAGCAAGGAGCTCTACCATCAGGAGCAGAAGTTATACATGTAATTTTATTGTTATTTTACCTTTATTTAACCAGGAAAGACCCACAGCACTACAGTTAACAACATTTCAGTCAGCTGTAGTGTGAGAGCCACACATACAAACGTCACATACATTTTATGATAATAAAAACACATTTTTAAAAGGGTTTATTAAGACAAAGCTCTTAAGCTTTGTAATTGTTTTTTTTAACAGAAGCAGCATATTTAAATGTTTTTCCCAGTTCAGCATCAGTATGACTGATGTTTGACTGTTCACAATACAACACCTGAACTTAATCCCATCAGAGAAACTATAGATGGTCACATTAGATATCTGTGCAAGTGTTTTGCTTTTTTTGTCTTACTGTTTGTGTCTCTTTCTATTCAGTGATAAGCTGAATGCTCTTCGACGCCAGAAAGAGAAATTGGAGGAGAAGATCATGGACCAGTACAAGTTCTATGACCCAACACCTAAAAAGTAATAATTCATGACATATGAAACAAACATATGCACCGATCTCTGTAAAAGATTCCATGACATAAATATGAGAATGTTAAATGAACAGTGGTATTTATGAGTCTTGGTGGATAAGATTACTACCCTCAAGCAGCAAACCTTTTGGTTTATTTTGTGTAACTTCATTGTTCAAATGTGTTTGGCTTGCATTAGTCTTGGTCCCTTGTGCAAACTGATTTTACTTTGATTCTGTTTTAACTACAGAAAATTTGCTGAGTATATGGAGTAAACATAATATGTTTCTTCAGTTCACACATACATATATCATGCATACTCATAATTTTACTAATATGAAGAATATGAAATACATGAATATGTGCTTATCATGTATTTACAGGAGCCATCTGTTAGAAAGTGATCCCACTTTGTCATTTATTCTGTTGACAGACATTACACTAAAGATTAAAATTAAAATATGGAACCTTGAAAACAGGTTAGCAATTGGAGATGCAATTGGTATAGAACGTGGGTGTCAAACAAGCGGCCCGCAGACCATAACCGGCCCACCAAAGGGTCCAGTCCGGCCCGTGGGCTGAATTTGGTGCAAAAATTACACTAAAGATTTTAACAAAGATGTCAAACTGGTTTTAGTTCAGGTTCCACATACAAACCAATGTGATCTGAAGTAAAATAATTACATACTAACTTATAAATAATGACAACTACAAATTTTCCTGTAGGTTTAATGTGAGACAAATGACATTACATTATGAAAATACTTACATTCACAAACGATCCTTTAACAATAAAAATATGAATAACCTGAAGAAATATGAATAACCTGAAATATCTTACCAAAAATAAGTGTAATTTTACCAATATTTATTATTTATATTCTTACTAAATGTTTTGTGCATTTATAGATCCACTGTGATCTGTAAGTTGTGTCAATGATAAGCTGAGACATAATATTATAGAAATTGTTATTTTTCTTACAAAATTTCAGTTTTTTCAGGTTATTCACATCTTTTTTTGTCAAAGGATAGTTTGTAAATGGAAATATTTTCATAGTTTAATGGTTTTTTATTGTACTAAAAGAGAAAAACACAGGGGTTGTCATAATTTATAGGTTATTATGCCATTATTTTACTGGTCCCACTTGAGATTAAATTGAGCTGAATGTGGCCTCTGAACTAAAATGAGTTTCACACCCCTGGTCTAGAAACTAGCTGTGATGTATTCTATAGAGAATTTGCCCATATAATGTGTTTTGAACAGTTTACTGATAAATGCTGTTGTGTGCACGTAGGAGGAGTCAGTGGTCCGGAGCCAAAGCTTTAGTCAAACTGATCAAACCCAGAAAGGAGAGCAGCAGAGAGAGAGTGGGAGACCGAGACAAGGATGGTGGCAAAGACAGAGAAAGAGCAAAGAGTGCCCCAGATATCCCCCTGCCTGCACCACCTCCCCTGCTCCCCCCTGAGACCCCTCCACCAGTTCCTCAGAGGACATTAAGTGACAGCCAAGACACCAGTCACACCCACAGTAACCATAACAACCACACCTCCAGCCCCAGCCTGGGACCTCGGAGTCCCGCACTCACACCCATAAACCGAGGTAAATCCACAGACAGTGCTTTGCTACATGGTTTTATCGCCTGTCAGGACATGACAAAGTCCATACTTTAACTGGAGGAAACCTTTGATGGCTGTAGATTAATAATTTATCCAAGTGTCATAACAATTTATGACTTTAACAATTAGATAATCTAATTCTAATACATGTTTGCTAATAGATTGGCTGTTATAAGCATGAAAATTTCAAAACAGAAAACTTTGATTTATGTGCAGATCCCAATAAGTATCTATAGAGGGCACTGCTGACCAAATGACTGAAAGGATCACTGACAACAGCCTTACACTTCTGTTTGTCACTTTTTTACATCCGCTTTGTGTCTAGTGTACCTAGATTCAGATTCCTACAATAGAAATTGGAGCAATATCTGGGCTTCAGTCAGGTGTGTATATTAGTTTTCATTGAGAATTAGTTCTATTGCAACTACTTTTTATCAGACACTGTGCTGTTTTGGGTAGAAAGAAATTATATGATTAGTTTTGGAAGAATATAAGAACATGGACATTTAATTTTTCCCAAAATTAGTTCAAGCCTTCAAACCCTAACAGTGTAAAACAGAAGACAGTCTTTTCAGGGTAGTCATGGCTCAGACCTCTGACCATGAACCACAACTTCCCTGTTTGAAGTCTAGCTGGGGACCTTTAGCTGTGTCTTATTCCCTGATCTCTCATCATTCCTTTCCTGTTATCTTTCTAATAAAGACAAACATTTGTCAAATAATCCCCAGATGGACCCATAAATGTAGTTGTAAGAAACAAGTTTAACATGATACTGAAAGACTGGGACAGATTATAGTTATGGCACCAAAACAACAACAATCTAGTTTAGGTTTTTCTTGGCTTGTCATGATGTATGAGATGTCATTGGATGTCGCTTTTTCTGTTTGGGCCAATAAGTCACAGAGGACAGCTCCAGTGGAAAGGAATGCTGGCAGGCTTTTAGAATCACTCAGAGCAATCCAAAATGGCATCAGGAATTGCTCTCAGATTATGATCATTGAAATGCAGTGACAAGCAGTTATTTTGTATTTTAACACAACAGGCCAAAGAAACTGAAAGCTAAACAAAAATGTTTAGTTTAGAGGCACAGATTATTCTAATATGTTGCCTGTTATAGAAAGCAAAACATGCTTGTTTAAGGATATAGTCAGAGCTTTTGAGGCAGCAACACAACACCGTATTGTTGGTTCTTTAAATTCAGCTACAGGCAGAGATGTGTTCCATATATAAGAGGAGACAGTGGGAATATAAAGAATTGGTTATTAAAAGTTTACAGCATTTGACAAAGGATTGTTTGAATGCAGTGTTCTTTCTCCCTCATAAAACACTGTCCATATTTATAGCATAGGCACAGTGGAACTAGTTAGCTCAAGAGTTAAATTTGCTGTCTGTGTTGTTACTGCCCTGGTACATTTACCAGCCGAGGGCAAGAAAAACTATTAATGAAGGCAGGTCACAGGTTGTTGTTGCTAGGTGTTACAGACCATAAAACTAGATGCATACTTATCATTCTATCCTATTGGCTCTGTTGCATGGTCTTTACTTATTTTCATGGGTTTTCTGTTACATTTTCTCAAACACAGAACGGAATTTTCTTATGACTAAGCTCAAATCACTCCAACAAGTATATTTAAAAGTCTCATTTTAAGTCTTGCAGCACACAGACCTTTTCATACCAATTTGCTAAATTAATGCATGGTGCTAATGTGGCCACTGTGCAGCTACATATGCCTAATTAATTTTGAGTATGACACCTCATCAGTCCCACATTGTTAACCTCATAGTATAATTACTTAGGTCATATTTTTGGCCAAATGGTGATAGTTGTGTAACTTCACTACTAAAACTGTGGATTCATTTTGCATCACTGGCTGTGACCTGAAGAAAATATGACTTAGGCAATTATGCTGTGAGGCTAACGAAATAACCAGCCTTATGCTGAAACTTTGTCATTGCCTGTGAGTGAGTTGAGGTTGGTCATCTGTGTAATGCATGAATTATTCTAACAGTGATATTCTGGTTTCTTGGTTTGTCTCTAATACGAGTTGTTTTGCATGATAATCTGTCATTTATTAGTTCTTGTTTATTTCATGAATAACTTCTTAACCAGCCTTTTATTGACTGTCATTGTTTCATCCTTTTCTCTACGTTCCTACCATCTCTTTCTCCCATGTCTCTCCGTTTCTCTCAGCCCCTCCGGCTCAGAAACGCTTCCATTTCTTCCGCAGTAAAAGTCAAGACAAGCTCCTCCCCACATCTCCTATGTCTCCCACAGCCTCCTCTGCCTCCCACCCCTCTTCCCGCTCCTCACTCTCTCTCTCCAGACGACTGCGATTCTGGTCTTCCACTGACATCAGAGCTGACGTCCTCACTAGCCATCCCATCTTGGCCAATGAAGTGTTCTAATATCCCCCTCTTCATCATCATTTTTAACCATCCACACTGTCATCATCACCTTCACGGTCGCCTTCACATCTGATTTTGTAACAGCAGTGTGACCCTCAACATTCCATAGATCAAACAGTAATGCAGGAAACTGTTGCTCAATCAAGCATACAGACATACATACAACACACAGGTGCATGTCGCTGTTGAGAACCAGCCAATGTCACTAGTAAGTGTAAAGATGGCCTGTTTGTGTGTGATGTGCGCACATGCCCCTGCTTCCAAGCACCCAGAGCTGCTTGCATCTGTCTGCATGTGCCTGAACACTTGTTCATATTTGACCACTATGTGCATAACTGTGTGCTGTCGCCTCCTTAAATTGGTTTAATCATGCTGAGTTTGTGCGTCAGGCAGGATTCACAGCTGTCTCAGATCAGATCTCATTTCAGTCCGATTTGTTGTCATTGGCTTGAAGACAGATCTGTTTTCTTCAGAAACCTCTGCTTTAGCGTTTTCAGTTTATTTATACAGTATCAAAGTTCACCACAACAACCAATGCATCTGCTGCCAATGCCACTTCTCTGTCAGACATGTCTATGTGCTTGCCAAAACCCTTCATCTATCCACCCCCTGGTGTTTAAAAAAAAAAATAAACAACCTTAGACCCAGACTATGTTTTAGGATGGAGGGAGCTGCTGTAAACAACATTGAAATCCAGATTCACCATAAAACAATTTAAATTCAGACTGATTTCCGATCATTTGTGAAGAGAACCAACATAATTACACTTTCTCTTACGAATAAACATAACTAATAAAATCCATTCTCGTGAAGCCTGATGCATTCAGGGGTTTTGTTGCTACAATGTTGTCTGACCAAGGTAGCTAATCCTTCATCACTCCACTTTGACTGCTGTAATTTTACATAAAGATTAATAGACAGAGATTAATTCAATGCTTTATCTATCCACCAAACTATCTCGTTAGCTATTCCCACTTTATCTACTGAAGTGTTGCACTGAGGCTGAAACCTAAAACAAAATCACAATTCATTATAAAACAAACAAATATCTACTGTTTCATGCTTTGTCAACGAGACTGCGTTCATCTGAATCTGGCTGACAAATGTTAGTGTCTGTATAAACACTCAGAGATATGAATTCCTACATGGTGGATGCTGCTTAATGAATTGTTTTATGTCAGCAAGACTGATGCAACTGAGATGTTTTAGTTTATTTATGTAGAACTATGAAGTCAAGTGCTGTAGCCAAAGGAAACTGGATTAGCCATCAATCATTGTCATTTCTTGGCTATAAAATATTTAGTGTTTATTTTCTTGACAGCACATGGTAGGGCTTTGCATTGGTTTAGTTTAGACATGCATTCAGTAATAACATATATTATAGTGGTGGTTAGATGTGAGAGTTTGAATGACAGGATTCATAGTATTCACTTGGATTTCCTGTTACATTGGTAACTACATGTGCACACACAGACCCCCATGTTTGATTCCTGCATTTTCAGCACTGTGCTTCCTGTGTTTGTGTATTTAGTTTGTCCCAAGATGTACAGTGGCAAAATATGTGGTTTTTGTTAAGCATGTTTTGATTGGTCCACAGGTGTGACTGACAGGGGTTGTGGCGTTTATCGCAGCAGTACTCCTGGAGGCAGCAGTGAGAGCGTTAATGGAGAAGACAGCCACGGACAAGGTGATGAGCATGTCATTGATGAAAAATAAATATATTCATGTTGTAATTTAAACATCAAAAGAAAAGGCAGTTAATGTGAAAGATATTTTGGCATTTATGACCTTTCTGAGATTAAATATGAATATTAAAGTTTTACTTGGGGGAAAAAAAAGATAATTAATGTATTTTCTGCATCCAGGTCAAACCTACAAGGCACTGAGCTCTACTCCTAATAATCAGTCATCCTCAGCAGGTCTAACAAACAACTCCAGACTCGGACAAGTCCCCAGTCGCAGGCCCAGAGGTAGGAGTGTGCAACTGCTGAGCTGTGGGTCCTTAGCAAGGCTCGACTACTGTAATGCCCTTCTTTATGGAATCCCCAAGAAACAGCTGCAAAAACTTCAGTCCATTCAAAACAGTGCTGCCAGAATCCTCAAACGGACCCATAAACAAGAACACATCACTCCCATTCTCCATAACCTCCACTGGCAACCAATCCCCTTCAGAATTAATTATGAGACCACCCTCACCACCTTCAAGTGCCTCCATAATAACGCCCCCGACTACCTCAAGGACCTCCTCACCCCTCAAACCTCCACCCGTAGTCTCCGGCCCCACAGCACCAACTTCCTCCTCCCCCCTAGAACTAAACTTTGGACCATGGGTGACCGGGCTTTCTCCTCTGCTGCCCCCCATATCTAGAACTCCCTCCCTGACCACCTCAGAGCCCCTTAGTCACTGGACTCCTTCAAAAAGGGGCTAAAAACAGTCCTCTTTAGACAGGCTTTTTATGGGCCACCATGATGCTCTGTTTTATTCGCCTAGTCTTTTATTCCTGTTACAGTGTTCTGTTTTTTATTGGACTGTCTTCTCTCTGTAGCACTTTGAGATTCTGCAGAATGAAAAGTGCTTTATAAATGCAATTTATCATTATTATTATTATTATTTTTATTATGTATTTGTAAAATTCTGACATATTTTTAGGTCTATTATATGATGAAGATTCTCGCCACAACTCCTCCGACTTAGTTTTTGGTCACCATGGCAACACAGGAGGACGCCCAGGCTCCGCCGACTTCAGCCACAACACCTCCAGCTCCAATTCACCTGTCAACTGTAGAGGTACAGATATATTTAACTCAGTTCAGTGGTTTATTTATAGAAATAAATGAGACTGTCTACCATTAATAAATATTATTCAGAAGTCCCTTAATATCTAATGTATGTCAGGTTTTAAATACTGCATACTCTCTTAGATGCCTTTTCAAGTCCGTTACCATCAAGATTTTTTTCTATGTCAGACTCCTCAGATCGTCAGGTTCGCTCGGCAAGTCTCTCTAGTGATGATGTCATGGGTCTGAGCCAATCACAGCAGACTCTGTCACGTAGCTCCACCCTCCCATATGACCACACACCTCAGAGGGCCCAGCCGCAGCGTGGAGGCCCGGCTAGGAGTAAGACCCGCCCGTCATCTCCTGGGAGTGAGATGGTGACGCTGGAGGAGTTTTTGCACGAAAGCAACCTACAGTCGCCTCCTATGGTAAAAAATACATGGATGCTAAAAATACACGGACACTGAGCAGCAGCTATATATGAATACCCTGTAATGGTAGCATATATAGCTTTTGTATTACGGAAGCAAAATGTACTACAAACAGGTTATTTTGGTTATAAATACCAGTTTGCTATATCTTTTCCTGCTTTTCATAACAATTCTATTACTTTAATTGATTTGATTCTATTGCTTTCTTACAAAGCAGGTAAAACAAGGTAAAGATGGTCGAGGACGTATCATTATGGAGTTAGTAAAAGTCGTTGATTTCTAGAGGTCAAGTCAAGAAATAATAGGATATTATCTGGGAAATATTGAGAACTTTAAGAAACCTAAAAAGTGAATCACATTAAAAGAGAAGAGCATCATCTGCTTTTCTCTGCGAGTCATACAGTTGTTGCATTTCATTGTGGTTTCCAGTCCAACTGGGGCTGAGATATCAATGATAAGGAAAGAATTCTTAGTCATCTTTTATGTTGCTAATATTAGGATATTTTACATCAGCCTTATGGTGAAAACTAAACCGTTAACTGTCTTTATATGAAATTTGCACAATGTAGTAATTGTGTCTTTCTGGTGAGACACATTACCATTTGCTGGAACTAATGGGCTGATTATGGAGCACTTAGTAACCAACACCACTCAGTGAAACCACTCTACTACTGTAATGTACCCACACTCTGGTTCATCTTCACACAGAGGTGAAGCTTTGGCATCAACTCATTTGTCAGCAGCATCTGTTGTGTTTGCCAATGGCGTTTTTTTTTTATTTTTCTGCTGCACAACTCTTTCTCATCAAAAAGTTTGAGTAAATAGAGCTTATGATTGATTGATATTTCTGTTGATTGAAAGTATCAAATATAAAAATGTTATGATGGACCTGAACTTTTGATTATTGTTCATCAGAGCCTGAAGCGACAGAAACCTGCTGGTGTTTGGATCTGATCAGCTGCAAGACATTCACTTGAGGAGAACAATACAATAGAAAAGAGATAATAAGGTTTTCCTTGATCAGCCTTCTATACTGCAGGTTCTATGGCAACGATAAAGCAATATTAAATCCAAATTGAAATGACAATATGGTGATAGATGGCAAAGTTGGAGACATATTTGTCTTTATTGGATTGTTATTTCAGATGGCATCAGAGTTCAGAGAAGCATGTATAGCCATTTCTCCTCGAGGCTGTGCCTTTTCTTTCTGTTCCCACACAATCATAATAAACCATTTATATTGAGACATTATCATGCTGTCTTTAGTTCTGGCTTCAGACCTTTCAAGGACAGGTTGTTTTGAAAACTCTAAAATGGAGAAAGTGAAATTTTTACAGATATTCACAGAACTGTGGGAAAGTAAGTTTCAGAGCAAGGCATTTGCTAAGTCATTCATGGAGATGTTTCTTTAAAGACAATTTCTACCCTTAACAATATTATGAGGAAAAAAGTTAGTCTTCAGTTTATCTTTCATTTTTTCTGTTTTCGATTTATTCTCTAAGGATGATCCCATGTAAATTTCAGTACTGGAGTTGTCCGTGTTGATACACCTTCCCTGACTACATACATCTCATATGAAGAAATAAAAAAGGCACCAGCAATTTCCAATGCATTCATTTGAATCTACACAGGGATCCCTCCGAGCCATTTTGTATGGTTTGTTCATGAGGTGGTGCTAATGATATGCTCTTTTACATAGTCATCGTGAAGTTCAGTAAAAGTACTCCCCATCCTCTCTTATCTCACTGCTATGAGGCCAACTCCTGGCTACAAATCTATTGTTTCATTCCAGCCTGTCATGTTCACACATGGTGACTGAGCCACATGTGTGAAATCAGCGTGAGAATAGCTCTGGTGGGTCTCTGTTTCTGTCAGTCTGTTCAAATGCATATACTGTTTTCCTAAAAGATCCACCAACACCCACAATATTTCTTTGCAGTCGAGGCCTTCACTGCTGCCTGTTAAGCAGAATTGTACTCCTATGGCAGTAAAACATGAAATAACACTGAGTCACATAAAGAAGAAACTTTTAAATCAGTACTATAAACCAGTCTGATCATTTTTGATTATCATCCTTACATTGCAGATCTATCTGTTTCTTCAGATTGGTTATTGTTATGGTCCTTTCACCAGTTTAATCCAGCTGTGATTTGACACAAATGCCATGTTATCGTTTTTTTGGGTTTTTTTTTGTTTTTGCAAGTCCTTAAAAAGTATTAAACTCTAGTAAAATATCTGAATTTAGATATTAAATACAAGTTAGACAGGTCACATAAGCTTATAGTATTTATAAGATTTCATTAACTTTATTTTTATAAAGTTGCATTTACTCCAGTAACTGTGTTTTTAGGAAAACATGTAACCAAACTATTAAACAAAACTGGCAGGGAACCAGTAACCACTAATGTGTAGACTGAACAATATATATCTAAGCACATTTAAGTGTGTGTTAAGCTGTAGTGTGTGAGATAATGTGTTGGGTAGACTCATCAAAAAAAACCCCAAAAAAAACAGAAAATACAAAGTACTAGTTCAATTAGATCTGGCTCAATCGAGGCTTGTTGAAAATAACACTTTAGCCAATCTGAAGGCCACCAAGCTCACATTAGGAGCTGTGAGAATAAAGTCATTAGAATCACATTGGAAAACACAGTGATGCTAAATTGAGTCACCAGAGTACTCCTGCCAGTAAGAAAGAATGAATTACATCTTAATTTCCTAATTTGCATTCATAATTTGTGTCGTGTCAACAGAGAGAAATATTATATGTCGATCAGTATATACTGTCAAGAAATGGTTTCTGTATTTAGACCCTGAATAAGTTATAGTTTATTAGTGACTTACGTCAGTAAATCAGCAGCAGCATGTCAGTTATCAGTGATGAAGTGCAACTTTTGATGTCAACACCACAACAATTTGTGTTAACTTAAAAAAACAGAAAAACATTACGATTTGTGTTTAATTGTTTTTCAGGTGTCTACAGGGAGCAGGGAGGACCTGATGACAGATTATTTCCGAAGTCCCGCCCCTTCGGCCCCTGCTGGCAGAGATCAGGTCACCCCCACCAGTTATGTCACACCTACAGTGCAGTCATCCAACCAAAGGCCGGGCCAGAGCGTGAAGCCATCACCCCGCCAGCCTGTTGGCCAGTCCCCCGCCTCAGCCCAGCCCCTCACCCAGAGAACCAGCCAATCACTGAGCAGGACCTTCAGCCTGGCCTCTGCTGATTTGCTGCGCTCCAATGGACCTGACAGTTTCCGTGGAAATGAAGGATCGCCTGGTCAATCAGATGTGGTTGTTCGGCGGCAAGGTGGTGGGGCGAATGGCAGAGAGCGGCCTCTGTCTGCTCGCTTGGCTGGTCCAACCAATCAGCACGGAGATGCAAGCTTTCTGCACACACCCATTCACCACTCATCCTCTCTCAACCTGCAGACAGAAAGATTCGCAGAGAGGGAACGAGTGAGGACGTCCTCCACCCGCAATGGGCCCACCTCATCCTCTACTTATCATCACCGTGGAGAAGTTGCCATGGTAACACCTGTCAGGGCTGTGCCTGCTACACGGTCAGATGATGTCCCGGACCAAGGAGAGGGGTTAAGGGAGGGGCGCTCTGGTGACTCCACCCACATAAAAAAAGACAGCGATAGAGCCCGGTGTAGCTCTGTTGAACGGCCTAAAAGCACACCTGCTTCCCCTGACCCCAACAACGATCCTCAAACTGTGTGGTATGAGTACGGCTGCGTCTAAACATGTAAAGTACTGTGCCTACACATGAGAACCAAAAAGTTTAAGCAGAAGCCTGAATCCTGGAGCTTTATGTGCCGAGAAGCATCCAAACCCTCTGATGAAAGTAATCAGGCTGTGGATGGAACAAATGGTGTAACTCCTAAAACTCCTTCTTAAGAATCAACCACTTAATCATGGAAAGCTACATCTAAAAATATCTCAGTGCAGAGGAGGATAGATGGATTTTATGAAATGAACGTGTGAGTGATTAAAGGAAAACAAACAGGACTCCATACAGCACCTGCCAACAAAACATTTCACTTGAAAGCTTTCTGAAGCTAACAAGTTGCACACAGACCGGAGTAACTGGAATTATGGAGTCACTTTCCACCAAATGTGGCATCACAAGCCTAGTCTCTTCTAAGATAATGCAGAATACCCACAGTGCTGCTGGGATGATGAGAAAACACCAGAAACATTACAGGTCTGACCTTAGGCACCGATGGTTTTTAATGGTTTAGACTTGAACATGACGACACTATCGATTATCATTCTTTAAGTGCTGGAATTCTGCTATTTTTTATCACCATGTGAATGGTCATCCAGCCAATAGCCAGAGTCCAAATGCTGGGATGTTCTTTAAAGGAAAGGAGTTACCAGCAAAACGATCTGGAGTGGATGTTTTTAAACAGCTCAATCTGTTGAGTACCATCTAGGTTTTACAGCTAATTGATGAATGAGTGTTGATTTTAAGGTAGTAAAATGGAGATGGGGAATGTGAATTCTTGTGTTAGAGGATTCATAACACTTAAAACCTGCGGGAACAGAGGACAAGTGCTACATGCATAGTTGTGGACCAGAACACTAAGGATGGGCTTTGTCTATGAGCTGGAACTCTTTGACTGATTGAAATGCTGTCTGGCCCCACAAATTACAACATGGATGCAAACAGGTTGCCAGAAATTAGACTGCGCCAGGCCCCATCAGAAATGGAGCACCAGAATGAGGCAGGAGGGTAGGACTGCCGGGGAGGGAGGGGGTTGATTGTACTGAAGTGAAGGCGACCAGAAGCACCAGAGTGACTGAATGTATGAGGTTTTTCTCCTTTACTTTGTCTTCCTCCTCCTCTATTATCTAGAACAAACACTGGAAAAGACCAACGAGGGGGGATGAGAGGGGGAGAGGGAGATTCTGGCAAAAAGAGAAAGAGTGAATGAGTGAGCAGTGGATAAAGAGAGTAAATAAAAGGATGCGGTGATGCAGAGATTGGTGGAAGGATGGAGGGACAGGAGGACGCAGAGATAAACAGACAGAGATGGAGGGGCTCCTCCCAGTTAAATTACAGCCTTTGTCCCTCCATCTTTAGATTCTGTCCCAGCATGCAACACTCTGACACTTTACTGGAAATGTTGCTTGGCCTGAGCCAACACTAGTTTGACAAACAAGCACACATTCTCTCTCTGACACACATACATTTATATATAATCATACAGTATATACAGACACAGAGGCATCGTCCTTGGAGGGGTTGGCTGTGGGTTTTTTAACCATTGAGCTGGACTTAATTCACACACACACACACACACACGCACACCACTGGCTAAACCACTGTGTTTTGTTAGGGTGTACAGCTGCACGCTAACTTAGCCAGACAGTAGGCACTGCATAGCAGGGGGACAGAGGCTGAATGCACATCCACTGTGATCTGTCATCATGCAGACTGTAGGCAACACGTGTGTTATGGCAATAGTTTCCTGAGAATTTTCATGACAACAGAACAGCAGAATGTTTTTGGTTGTTCTGATTGTGGACATAGGTATTATGCAATAAGAAATCACCCAAGTGTCTCCAGTAAAGCTTTGACTTAATAAACATCGAACCACCAAGTGAAATTTGTTTAAGAAAATTACAATATTCAACTACTGCAATATGTTTCAGAAAACTTTATTAATCCTAGAGGAGATTGTGTTATGGTGTTACTCCTTTGAGCCAGGATCTCAGTATCAACCCAGTACAATCCACTGCTCCACCAGCTGAGCTATCGAAGGGAGCTTATAGTGTTTTCAGCAGTTTGTGTGACTGATTTAAAAAGAAAATAGTATTCATAGAAGGGCTACACAGTATGGAAAATACTGACACTGCAAGTTTTTTATATTGCGATATTGAAGATATACAGGAATTTCCACCTTATGATTTGAACTGCTCTCAAATGATTGGGAGAATACATCAACTGCTGATACTGGTTTTTTTGACCAAATCTTTCCTTTGTGTGATCATCATTTTCAGGTTGTGACCAATGACCTACTTTAGTTATTTAGTCATAATGTGACTATCATGCATATGTAACTAAGGGTTAGTACTATGACTATTTTTCCAGTCCATGTTCATGAAAATGATGGAGTAACTTATTATTCAACTCACTTTTCTAATGCTGATGGCTAAATATCATTGCATGGTGCAGGAGTCAGAAGTCAACTGAAGACACATGGGTGATTCTAATAGATGACTAATAGGAGAATATGCATTAGTTGGGATCCATTGTAACAGATAGAGGAAGAGGAGGAAGACTATGGGAAAGGACTGTTAGAGATGATGATGTTCATGAAAAATGAACCGGACTGATCTTTAGTCTATACTGCTGATTGTACATAGAGATCTGTCCATCCTGCATGAGACACAAACCTTCCTAAAAGCACTAGAACGATGATGATGATGAGGAGGAGGAGGAAGAGTCAACACTGGAGCCGTGAATGAAGATTCGGCTGTAGCACACAGGACTGGAATGAATCACTATTTTCACCTGCTGAACAGAAGCACATGTCGATATGCAACGAGCTAAATTATTTTACCTGTAACATTTGTATATGACCATACCTCCGGCTGTGAAATACTACAACCGGAAACGGACTTTTATACTGATACCAAAAAACCCCAAATCATCAGCTCCTGTAAACTGGTAAAAATGTGATTTCACTGTGGTAGATTTGTAGATACGTTTTTGATAATGAAAAACTATTGAGTATTGAGATCCTGTTAGCTGAAGCCATGCGATGTGACACTGTGGGGCGATGCTCAGTACTTCTCCAACCATCTATTTACCTGTTGTTTACTTCTGTGTGTTTGCTTATTCCTGCACTTACGGCGTCTTTGCGTTATTGCTTTCCAAAGCCCTTCAGGACATTTCTATGCGAGTGTGTGTCTGTGTGTGTGTATGTGTCAGCCAGTTTCAGTTTGCTGAGGTCAAAAGGAAAAAATATTGGATTTCCAGTAGCATTTTTTTTTTTTTCCCTGAAACGACATCCACAAACGGAGTAGTTTCATATGCGTGTGTGAGTCTTGCATTTCCTTTCTGAACTGTGTGTGTGTGTTTGCATCCTGTCTGTCTGTTTGTCTATCTCAGTGTCATTAAGTTTTGGGAGCTGTTTTTTTCCCTTATCTCTGTCTGTTGGTTGCTCTGCCGCAGCATTGTTGTGCAACTCACAACTGAATGAAAGACGCAATAATAGGAGTGATATCAAATATCAGCAGTGTGAGATGAGAGAAGTGAAAGCAGAAGGTGAAGTGGATCGGACGTCACTGACATTTCCTGCTGCGACAACTGGAATAACTGCTCTAGTAGTTTGCTTTATTACCGTCGCCCACTGCTGTGCTGTGACTGCTACTGTGCTTTTTGTTAAAAGGCTACTAGTTTGAACCAGTAGAACCTGAGGCTGATATTACTAAGAGCTTTTTGGTAATAAACATCTATGAACTTGAACTGATGCTGCTTCATTCTTTATTTATAGCTCACCGGCCGATCATCTCTGACAAAACTACCGGTCGGATGCATTTCAGTTTTTTTATTTAACTTCCTTGACACAATGTCTACAAATTTCTTTCACAGCTTTGAGTAATTTTGATTAATGCATTTTTTAATAAATTTTTAAATATTAAAAATTTGCATTTACTTATAATAGGCCATATTTTAATGGCTTATGACGTGGAAATGTTTAGAGATATCAATACAATTACTATAGAGCACTGATAGGAAGTCATAAATGGATTTTCATTTGGGTCCATGACCTTTGACCCTGAATGACCTTGAAGGGTCAAACTTAAGGTCACCAGTGTCTAGATTTCAACAATCTGCTTCTGTGAAACTACAGGTCAGATCCATTTCAAATTTTTTTATGTAACTTCCTTGGGACAATGTCTACAAAATGTATTCACAGTTTTGTGAAATTCATTTTTTTTGCATTTTTGAGGAATTTTTAAATATTACAAATTTGCCTTTACTTCTAATGGTCCATATTTTTATGGCTTATCACATGAAAATGGTTACAGATATCAATATAGTCACTATTGAGCACTGATAGGAAGTCATATATGGACTTTAATTTAATTACTAGAGTTATCCTCTCGTGAAAGTACCACCCACTTCTATTGGGAGATTGATCTCCTCCATCAAGACCACAGGACTTACAAATTTAACTTATCGATTCTTGATAGAACATGCCAGTGTGCTACAAGGACAATGTCCCTATTTTTATGTTAATAGTGATCTCATTTAAATAGTGAAAATGACCCAACATATTATGAGTCTCTGCGATCATGTGAACATTAACGAACCTTTAGCAAACTGTAGCAAGAACTCTTCACAAGTTTCTAACGTTGAATCAAACCATTTCCTCTGGCAACACAGGAAGGAGATGTGTTGATTTCTCATGAACGTAACCTGTTGCAACTCACTTTCATTTCCCTGCTGTACCTCACACATTGTTCATTCATGCCTCACTTGAGAGAATGGGTGTCAAACATGACCTGCAGGTAAAAACTGACCTGTGAAAGTGCACCAGTTACACTAGATATTAAGATATTAAGTCAAGGGTGTCAAACTCATTTTAATTCAGGGGCCACAGTATGATCTTAAGTAAAATAACATTAAAACCTATAAATGACAACTCCAAAATTTCTTCTTGGTTTTAAGTGAAAAAAGTAAAATTACAAAAAAATATAAAAAATACATTTACAAACTATCCTTTCAGATAAAATGTGAATTACCTGAATAAACATGAACAACCTAAAATTTCTAAAGATAAATAATTGCAATTTTAACAATATTCTGCCTGTTACTAAATGTGTTATGCATTTGTTGATTCACTATGATCTGTAACTTGTGTTAAAAGTAAACTCAGACATATTACTGTTGAAATTGCAAATTTTCAAGAAATTTCAGGTTGTATATGATTATTCAGATTTTTCACATTTTCATAATGTAATCTTACCCTTTTCACACTAAAACAAAGAGAACATTTTAGATTACACTGGTCTACAAGTAAAATGTTTACAGAATAAAAGTAGTGAAACTTTACCACGTGTGAGTCACTAATAAAGAAAAAAATCAAGTAAAAAATGCTGGTTGGCTGAAGTTTCCAAGATACAGTCTTTGGTCAAAATGTGAAATTTGAGAATTAACAATAGAATGGGTTTTACTCCAAAGGAATATTTGTCTCAGAGCTACCAGATCTACTTCAAAACACTGTCTGCACATGACAATACATTCACTTTACAGGTTCTATCTAGTGGAAGATTTATAAATCTATTGTATAGATGTATATAAACCAATATATGTGTAATAACACTTTATTATATACCTTGAAAATATCAGCAAGCCAGCAGTTTTGTGTTTTGTTTTGTTTTTTTTCCAATTAATCTTATTGAAATATAAACAAACATTTAGCACATTTAATCTCTGAGGCAGAAAATAATAATAATAATAATAATAATAATAATAATAATAATAATAATAATAATAATAATAATAAAGTAGACCAGTGTTATTATATACATATTATCATACACTTCTATGTTTCTGGCCCCTTGTAGATTGCATTGGGTTGTATGAGGCCCCTGAACTACCGTCTTTTCTTTTCCAGAATATATTTTCCTCAGAGCACCTGAAGGCACCATGTAACTGGACACTACAGAAGGTAAACTTCAGATGTGGTCATGCGCAGCTGTTTTCTGTTTTTGCTGAGCTTAAATGTCAATATTAACATATAGACTTGGGGGAGTTTGCTCATTTGATGCATGAATGCCCACTTTATTTGTGCGTGTGTTTGTGGTTTGTGTGTTTTGGGGGGAAAGTCATTACAAAAGGAAAAACAAAATGTTACCTTTGAAATCTGAATCACATTGTCACCTTCCCACGCAAGATCATCACCAGCTCCATTGACAGTCTGTATTATAATACGTACAATATTAAATTAGTTTATTTTATTTATTTATTTATTTATTTAGTATCATAATCTGGGTTGCATGTACTTTTAATTTGATGATAAATGTATAATAAAACATCATATTACACATTGGAGCACGTGGGTTGTAGGCGTGGGGTGTATGCCAGTAACTTCTAGACGTGATGCTTGTGTTTTCATATTGACACATATTCTGCGTTTGTGGTTGCGTGGAGGCAGCGCGTGTGTGCGTCAGGAAGAGAGAGAGAGAGTGTGTCCACGCGTGTGCGAGGCTCAAGGAGACACACTCAGATCTGTTCCAGTTTGATGCAGACCTCCAAACCGGGCAAATCAGGTAAGAAAAAAACATTTTCTCCTCTATTTTAGATTTAGAAAAACACGCGTGGTGAAGTTCCACTGTGTTCTCTGCAGCTTCATTTCCACTTAGTTCCACGCAGCGGTATTCACTGGTGACATCTCCAAACGTTGTAGTTGGGTTGAATCTGCGCATTCCTGTGGAAAATGGATCATTATGAACCGCAATAAACGTCCAAGTTGTTTATTTCTGGGGGTGAAATATGTTTTTCTTTTTTTTTTCTTAAGACAGGGTTTGGATTCGTGTATATTTTCACTAGTCTGGAGTTATTTATTATTCATGAAAAGTCTTTAGTCCTATCAGTTTGGGGTTGGTGCTCTTAAATATTTTCCATCACTATGCAGACTTTATTTATTTTGTCGCTGGTGTGAGGATAAGCAGCTGCAGGTTCAGTGCATTTAAAGGCATTTCTTATGTGTTTATAGGCTGCTGTGGGGCTTCATGTAATATTGATTGTATGACAGATTAAAGCCACTGTATGCAGTTCTGTACACCTGTTGAAATCCTGTATCCACCTATGACTAAAAACAGTTGGAGAACATGGAGCCTTATTACAGTGTAGTTCATGATTTACTGCTGTGCTAGGTTTTGCTGTTTTTTTTTTTTTTTTTTTTTTTTTTTTTTTCTGCTGTGTTGCTGTCAAAGTGAAAAAGGCACATGTAAGTCTTCAGTCCTATCAGTTTGGGGTTGGTGCTCTTTAATATTTTCCATCACTATGCAGATTTTATTTGTTTTGTTGCTGGTGTAAGGATAAGCAGCTGCAGGTTCAGTGCATTTAAAGGCATTTCTTATGTATTTATAGGCTGCTGTGGGGCTTCATGTAATATCGATTGTATGACAGATTAAAGCCACTGTATGCAGTTCTGTACACCTGTTGGAATCCTGTATCCACCTATGACTAAAAACAGATGGAGAACATGGAGCCTTATTACAGTGTAGTTCATGATTTACTGCTGTGCTAGGTTTTGCTGTTGTTGTTTTTTTTTTTTTTTTTTTTTTTTTTTGCTGTGTTGCTGTCAAAGTGAAAACGGCACATGTGTCCTGGCTGCGGGTAAGATATGACTGTTAGTTAACCTCAGCAGTTCTGCCCGACTCATACATCACACACCATGTCAGTTGCTCTACGCATCAAGTGTAGAGGGATACTCACTAGTCAATATCAGCACATTAGCGGCTGATTAAATGGACAATAAGGGTCACCTCACTGTCAGTGTGCAAAACAAGTAGATTTGGCATCTTCTGTAGCTGTAGGCTACACTCAGTTTGATTGGCTGAGGTTTTAGGAGGTTGTACAGGAAGCCAATACAGTGGAAGTGAAAGAAAGTGAATTTGATGTTCTTAAAGGTTTTCAGTAATCCAAAGTGGCACTGAAGATGGAGGAATGAGGATTTCTTTATAGTGGTAAACACTAAGATCTGCAGTACCCCACAGCTCTACATCTTACTGATAACAAAAACACACAGATTTCCAATGAAAACAAAATACACAACATTAAACATTGATATTATATATTAGTTTACATGTAATATTAGATCAGTGGTTCCCAACCTTTTTTGGCTCGTGACCCCATTTTAACATCACAAATTTCTGGTGACCCCAGATGTTGAAAACAGATACTTTTTTTTTTTTTTTCCTAAAATTGATTTATTTTAGATCATGTAATAGTTTGCTATACTATGTTCCAAATAAACGTTAATGTTCGACGACATTTAGGCTATATAATGTATATTATTATGGACGGAGGCAGAAAAGTCAGGTGTAGATTTACATGTAACATTAGATCAGTGGTTCCCAACCTTTTTTGGCTCGTGACCCCATTGTAACATCACAAATTTCTGGTGACCCCAGATGTTGAAAACAGATACTTTTTTTTTTTTTTTTGCTAAAATTGATTTGTTTTAGATCATGTAATAGTTTGCTATACTATGTTCCAAATAAACGTTAATTTTAGACGACATTTAGTCTATATAATGTATATTATTATGGACGGAGGCAGAAAAGCCAGGTGTAGATTACTGCACAAAGTGAGAATTTTATTTTCCTTGGTCAGGATATGTACAGTCAGTCCAGCTTGGATTTACAAGGCTGTAAATTAATACTGAACAAACAATAACTCAAACTATGAATTATGAACGAGCTGCAGCATCTGAAACCAACAACAATGAACATTTGACAGATAAACAGAACCACAGTGCTTTGGTTTGAGTTTCACAGTTTGTCTTTTGTGGATCGGGATTGTCTCTCTCAACTCACCATATATTTTTTAGTTATAGGTTTTTATTTTAATCAATTACTATAAATTTCAGGTGACCCCATTAGAATTCCAGGTGACCCCATGTGGGGTCCCAACCCTAAGATAGATAGATAGATAGATAGATAGATAGATAGATAGATAGATAGATAGATAGATAGATAGATAGATAGATAGATAGATAGATAGATAGATAGATAGATAGATAGATAGATAGATAGATAGATTGATTTACTTTATTAATCCCCGAGGGGAAATTCAAAATACGGTCACCGCTCCACAGAAACAGTCATAACCACATCAACAATAAATAAATAAATACAGAGTGCAAACACCTAAAAATAAGTTAGATTAAAAAGAAAGTAGAATTAAAAGACAAAGTGTGTGTTCTACCTAACACATTCAACATAAAAACATAAAAACCCCCCAAGGACAGAAGTGTTCTGGAGCTTCTACCCCCTGTACACCCCAACACAGCTGCTCCTCGTCCTGTCTCCTCTCACCCCCCCCCCTCCTGCTTAAAGAGTTATGCTGTCTTATTGCTTGAGGGACAAACGACTTTGCATATCTAGTTGTAGAGCAGCTCAATGAGCGCAGTCTCTGTTGTATTATTCTAAATTTTTGGTAGAAATGGTCTAATCCTTGACTTATAGTACTGTGTAAAAGTCTTGGGTCAACATTAAGTTTAGTAAAGTTCTAAAGATCACATACACATTTCTTAGTATATATGTGAAGTATGTACAGAAGTAAAAACAAACAAACAAAAAAAACCCACCTTCTATAAACCCTTTTATTTAGACAACATGAGATTTATTGCATTCATTTTCTGTTGTTTTGTACCAGGTTTCATTCAACATGAGACAGATGTTTCTAATTGTTTGTGCTGCTCTTTGTCATGGGGGCAAAGGTCACAATAAACAGTAACTCTAACCTTTACAACCCATTTAGTTCAGTTTTGTGGCTGTTTTTTAAGGCTGTATACATATTTCCTGTAGTTTCTTGTTTTATCTGAAGAAAAGAAATTTAGAAATAAATGAAATAGGTTCATTTCAACCCTGTAAAAACAACAAAATTAAAGTTGGTCTGAGACTTATACACAGTGTTGTATATCTGAGATGACAGAAGCGGCTTTGAACCATTGATTCAAGGTGAAATTTTGATAGAAAATGACAATGAAATTCCTGCAATGGTGATTACTGAAAACATGATGGACTGTTTTACAGCTCACAAATATGGTCTTTTCATGAGGTTTCTCTGCTTTAAAAGTCAAATTTATAAGATTTAGGTTGATCTCATTAGAAAAATGGAGTATAATATTCATAATTCTGCTTTCATTGGAAAAGGAGAATTGTGTTTTTTGGTACCTGGAAGGAGTCATTTCTATTGACTGCTACGTTTAGAGAAGCTCAGATATACATCCTCTTCTTTTTTCCGTTTTATTGTGGGTTGTTTGAACCAATGATTCAAGACAAAATTTAATAGAAAATGGCAATGAAATTCCTGTAATAGTGATTATTGAGTGGGATAGTGAACCATGATGGCCTGTTTCATGAGGTTTCTCTGCTTTAAAAGTCAAATTTGTAAGATTTAGGTAGATCTCATTAGAAAAATGGAGTATAATATTCATAATTCTGCTTTCATTAGAAAAGGAGAATTGTGTTTTTGGTTCCTAGAATGAGTCATTTCTATTGACTGCTACGTTTAGAGAGGCTCAGAAATGACATCCTCTTCTTTTTTCCATTTTATTGTGGGTGGTTGGTGGTATGTCACCTATGTTGAAGTTAACCCTTTAAGCGCCAAAGTCACAGTAATGCAACAAGCAACATAACTGAATGAAACAGACAGACTTGATATCAAAATTGAATATAAAAAAACAAACAAACAAAAAAAAATCTTCAGCATCTAAAAGCCCATAATGCACAAAACAATACAGTCCCATGGTACTTAATCGGTAGGTGCGGGTGCAGTTCGCTACTTCACCACTAGATGCCACTAAAAATCACACACTGCACCTTTTAGCCTCATTTCCAGATGTAACAGGCAACTTCAGAAAAAAAAAAAATCTGTGATAAAGCCACTCTGGGCTGCATGCCTGGACTGGAGGTGTAAACTAGTGAACATGAAAGAGCCTCACATAGCTAAAGAGACAAACATTTCCATTAAGGAATTTCTTTAAATAAAGTTCTTTGGTTTTGTTTGAACACTAATGACATTTTTAACAGGTTTGTTTCGCTTTACAGTAAACTGTCTGACTATCCTGCAGGGTTTCATTCAGTCTGTATCTCATTACAAAAACTGGAGGAGGTTGGAATGAATTTTGGACTATAGTCAAAACATTATATTTCCTGAGTCATTGAGGATTCACTTTAATTTTCCCATAACTAAACATTGACTCCCTGCCTACAACAACAATACGATCAGCCCAACAGTTTTGTCACTTTAACCTTTATAGACACGTTATTTACAGACTCACACTGACCAACTGAGTTCAGTAAGCTCTGTTGATCTGAGTAAAGCATCAGCACTGGTTTCAAAGTACTTTATTCAATTATAAAGCATTAGTGTCCACCATGTATACTGATATAGTACGATAATAGCTGACATATCCCACTATAAACAAATAACAGAGGAAAATAATGAAGGTATGACAGTCAACACATTGAATATAAAGTTAATTTAGCAGATTTTTCTTCACATTTGGGTTTCAAACTGCAGCATCTCATCTCCAACAACTCAATTAACTGTTATCCTAGCATAATTACTTGTGACTTATTTTGCTCCTGGATCATTCTGGCATTATTTTAATCTCCTTACAGCCTGCCCTTGGGTCCAAGCCCAGACACTGGGCACCATTTGGACAGAGTGCAGTGTCCCTTTGTATACACTAACCTCATTCATCCATGAAAAGACCAGCTCAGCGCTCTGCAGACATTTGCAAAAGACAGAAAAAGCAAAGCTCTTGATTGTAATGTTGGTGGTTTTACATACAGATTTCAGCAAAATTGGTCGTGCTTAAAGAAGCAACCTGCTGGTGCCAGATAGAAAACTCAGAGGCCCCGTGGGAGAGTACTGAGGTCTGGATGGATGTCTTAAGGGCCATCAAGGAGGGCCAAATGTAGCCCTATAGTCTCTAAGATTCAGCTTAACCCAATTAATAGGTTTCACCAACTAATCTGTGCAGATGTTAGACACGCAACCAGTATCCGCAGAACTTGGCTCTGATGGTATCTGATTGTAAATATTAGGCCTCACAACTGGAGTTTAACCCATAAAGACCCAAACCCAAAAATACCTGTTGATCCACTAATCCTATCAATCCATGTAAATAATTGGTGTAAAATACAGTTTGTTATCTTTTCATTGTCATCAGATGTGACCCATTTGGACGTTCAGAGGTGCCGTAGTGAACGATGAAACACTGTCATCTTCTACAACATTGATTCACCAGTAAAACCCATGGAGTTGGATCAATAACAGTGGATGGAGACACTGGGTTTATGTTTCGATAGTGATAAATTTTGTTGAAAAACCCAAATTTCCTCATTTTTGTCTATTTCATCCAATAATCTTTCAGTTTACTGTGACCTCTAATGAACTACATGATCAGAAAAATTAGATATAGGAAAATATATGATTTTCACTGAAAAAAATGCAAAATACAAAGAATAATATTAAAATAAATTGTGATAAATTACTTAACAAAAGGTTAGATAGAGAGAAAAAATCCTTTAGGAACTGCCACAAAAGTAGCATTGGGTCTTTATGGGTTAAGGGAAAAAAATAGCAAAAAAAAAAAAAAAAAGCATTTCTAAATTATAATCACCGAGATTTTTTATGCTTGGTTTCATGTCCAGTTCCAGATTTGATTCATCACTTTAAGTTTGGTGTGCATTGACTCATGATATTTATTAATTTGACTTCAACGTTATACAGTTTCTAATGAAGTCAACAGTTCTAAACTTCCAATAGTGTCATATGTTTTAGAAAGGGTGGTGTTTCAGCCAGTTGACTGTTTTGGATTAGCGTCTTGTTCTAAACTATCCTTGTTATGTCTAGCCTTGACCAACATCTATTACATTTACTATTGATGTTGAAACGAGGTCTTTAAGGCTTCTTCTTGGATTTCTATAGGGCCTCATAGGTCATCCATCAAGTCCTCAAAAAGAATCCTACTCGACACTGGAAGGTGTCCCTTGGGTACCTGGGTCTCAAGAGGCCATGATTGTGATCTTTATTTGACCTTGATGCCACTATCCTGTTTCAAGAAGGTTAAAGTAACACTCGTTGCCAGGCCCCTTAAGCCTCTAAAACCTCTAAACACAAAAAAGCAGCATGTACGCATATATCCAGCTATTTTCTAAAATGTGGTAAACCCTCTAAAAATATGTGATTGACCCCTTAAATGCTGCCAATAGAGAAGTTTGCTTTTCTATTTTTCTTCAGAAAGCAGGCATCAGCAGAAAGCAGCGTAAAGACCAGTGACTATAAGAATGTGCATTTCTATAACTTCAGTCACTTGTTCTGCTTGATGCTAAATCAATGTGTTTCAAGAGCTGCTTGAACCAAAAAGGCTGAGACCTGTGCGTAACGATCCGCGTCACATCATCATGCTGGAAAAGGTGGAAAAATCATGGAGGCAGTGTGGTGTCATGTTTAATCACTGTCAGTCAGAGCTGGAGCCGATAAAAACCACAGACTACTGGATGGGCTTTTTACACATGGATGCCAATTGCACCTGACTTTCCTCCTCCAGGCAGAAGACTGATGCTAGTAGGTGTTTTGTCCTGGTGGACTTCTCAGATGTTTTTTTGGGGGGTTCCAAGGATATTAAGAAGTTCTGAGATGGTCACCGGGGCTTGACTTTGCAGCATAGGTTTGTTTTTTTTTTAATTTAGCGGGACTTAATTAACCCATAAAGACCAAAGCATGCACTAGTGACCTTAACCATCTACTGATCTAAAATGTATACCTGTTAATCCACTAATCCTATCAATACATGTAAATAATTGGTGTGAAATACAGTTCTTCCATCTTTTCATGGTCATCAGATATGACCCATTTGGACATTCAGAGGCTCCGTAGTGAATGTGGAAACACCGCCATCTTCTACAACATTGATTCACCAGTAAAACCCATAGAGTTTGACAAATGGTAGTGGATAGAGACATCTGTTTTTACGTTCAGAAAATGATATCTTTGCCAGAAAAGTAACGTTTTCTTCAGTTTTCTCAGTTTCTGATGTAATTACCCTCAACTTTAATCTGAGTTTTAATGAAGATCTACATGATCAGCAAATTCAATATGGGGAAAATACTTGATTTTCACAGAAAAAGTACAAGGTTCAGAGGATATTATTATAATAAATGGTGATAGATCACTTAAGAAAAGTCAAATAGAGAGAAAAATTAAATTGGGGACTAACACAAAAGTAGCACTGGGTCTTTATGGGTTAAGTTGACTTTGGTCCATATGCATAACAAACTGATGTGTTGATCTCGTCTGGATTAAATTTCAAGGGCATGAGAAGATCACTGTGGAGATATTGCGTCTCCTACCTTTCTATTCTCTTTTTTTTTTTTTTTTTTTTTTTTTTACCATCTTCTCTTTTCAATTCATATTTATCAGATCTATTTACTGTTTAGAGACTGTGGACAAGATGCACAAAGTGCCCCGCTCTGAGGCTAAAAACCTTTGAGAATATCTCTGTTAATCTTCTGTGTGTGTTTGTTTCATAGTGGGTGTTAAGACCACGGCGTTGCTCTGCAGCTCCGGATCAGTTCAGCTATTCTTTTACTCACCTGCCGCTCAGGATACTGTAGCATTATTATTATCTGAACCTGGCATGTGAACAGCTCATATCTTATTTACAATAGCTGGATAGGCTTTTGTACTCATTAGCCAAATGCCATAGATAATATTGTCTAGGTTTAGGTATTGAGGTTACTGAGGCATGTGTACACTCCATCACTTTTAGTTTTCATAGGCAAATCCATGCTGCCTTCAGCTGGAATAATGTAATAAGTTCCACTGTTTCATTTAATTAATTGAAAAGAGTGGATGCAGTCCTAACTTTTTTTTGGTTATTTGCACTGTAACACAAGATAAACTGTCTTTTCCAGTTTTATTACTTTCAATGTGTGAAGCTCTAATGCTGTTACCAAAGTGTCAAATTGCAGCATTTAAGATATAAAAACAGAAAATTTGACACATCATTTCAATAGATAGTAAGATTTTCAAGAGATATTGAACCGTATAACAAATTTTAAAGCCCATAGTTACTTTAACAGCTAATGTTAACATTCAGCCAATTCAGTGAACATTACTGTGATGATAGAGTTGGAAAAGTGTAAATTCTTCCTGAATAGTTTGATGTCTTTCCCCAAACACGTGCTTTAAAACACCTTTCAGATGTCATTTCACCTTCCCTGTTGAATTATATCACATTCTAAGACAGTATGTTAGCTCTGAAGATGTTGAATCCTAATGTTAACTGTGTTGCCTGTTAACTGTTTCAAATATAGTTCAATATCATCTAAATATTCACTCTCTATTGTCTTTTTAGTTGTTTATCAATAGGGAGGCAGTTAATTGACAATAACTGATCTATTATTACCTCCGCCAAGGAGGTTATGTTTTTGCCGGTGTTGGTTTGTTTGTCTGTCTGTCTGTCTGTCTGTCTGTCTGTCTGTGTGCAAGATAACTCAAAAAGTTATGGACAGATTTGGATGAAAATTTCAGGAAACGTTGATACTGGCACAAGGAACAAATGATTAAATTTTGGTGATGATTGGGGGTGGGGGGCGGAGGGCACTGATCTGCCTTGGTGGAGGTCTGCGCTCTCCGAATGCTTTTCTAATTATGTCTGCTTTGTTCAGGAAACTTGCATTCGGATTTTACAGATGAAATTGGTTCAGTTTCAGGGTATATCTTACTCATTTTGACTTTGAAATTACATTACACCACTATAATGTGAGCTAGCGCCTAAGACATATACATGATTTTCCTCTAATTTACTAATCAGCCAGTGGCGTTACTCATTGTGGACTGTGAGTATGGCTGTCTCTATAGTAACCGAACATGAGTCTTTCAAGAGAGAAACTCTATATTTTTAAAAGTTGTGTATGTTTTCACTTTATTTACAGTGTGTGGACAGGATAGTGAGGTGACTGAATGAGGAAATGAAATGGTGCCACAGTGCTTTTTTTAAGAGCAGGGGATCTCTGTGAACTGAATAACAAAAGTATAACAGTTGGTGAAAAAACCCATACAGTGGTTTTATGGGAAATGACCTACGGGTACAGAGGGGATGTCCTTTATCACAGCTGGCTGTGGTCATCATGAAAGCATTGTTTTTTGCTTTTTCTTTCTTTCTTTTACTTTTTTTTTTTTTTTACATTTGTGTTGATATTTTTGATGATGACAGCAAGTAAAATTTGGCCTAAACAAAGAACAAACACCAAAGTGAAGCCAATGCAGCAGTTATCTTAAAGTGTAATACCACTGACCGCCACTAGATGCTGCCTCCAAACATAATCCTGGCTCCCATAGACTTACATTGAACAAGGAGTGGGCCCAACACTGGATCAATCTCATGTACAAAATTTTACAGCTGGGTGTCACATTTCTACTCAGCAGATTCTGGATATATAAGCCATTGATCAGTGCATTGATCAGTTTAGAAATGCTGTTTTGTTTTTTTTTGCCATGTTTACATGTTGTCTCATCTGTATTTTCAGCCTACCTCTTCTCGTTTCATGTCCGGCACAGTACAGTATGCATTGTTTAAAACAGTACAGTCAGTCATCTTCTGAACAGCTTTATCTTCACTAGGGTTGCGGGGGGTGCTGGAGCCTATCCCAGCTACCTATGGGCAAAGGCAGGGTACACCCTGGACAAGTCGCCATAAAACACTACAAAATATAACAATATATTAATATGTTGTCATGCTGTTCTGTTGCTTTCTAATGCTAAACAGGTTTGATTTACGGCCATAACAAAGTCGCCATCAGGTTGCTGATGTAAGACACTTGCAATGCAACCTTACGCAACAAATTTAGGTTCTTCCAGTTTGATGTAGAGTTGGCAAAACCAGACATTGAAGAAATTAACTTTTCACAAAAAAACCCAAAACAAAACAATGACATTTTCCCAGGAGCCACTGTGGTCTGAACCATTTTAGTTAGATCCTCTAAAAAGTATTCTGGTGGTTCATATCTGAATAGGATTTTTAATCTTGTTAAAAATTTTAGGTGAATAAAAGACTCATGATCAACTCTCACCAACTGAGTCGAGTTTTTTTAAAGCTTGTGTTTGTTTCTTCCAGACAGCTTGACGGCAGTTATGGTTAATAAGCTACTCAAACAAGACCTTCTTATGACTTTGTTATGCAAATGTATGATGAAGTTTACTGTTTTACTGAGTCAGTAAGGTAGCATTAAGCACTAAGTCATCCATCACCCTCATTCTCCATCTGCTCCACCCAAATGCAAACTCATGGTTTCACTTTGACAGTCCAAAATCCAATGGGAGAGACATCAGAATAGCTCTGTCTGCTACAGAAGGAGAAACAATGTTATTTGCTTAGGTTCTTCAGAGTGGGAGGAGGGTGCTGGTGTCATAATGTGTGTGTTAAATTCAGAACTGGACAAAGTATGTCTGCTTTGCATGAAGACCAGGAGCAGAACCTCTTTAATAAACCCCCCTAACCATTGAAATTAATGTCTTTATCACAACAACTTGATCTTTGCCCTGACCATGTACTAACTGACCCATTATTTTTAGACAAATTCTACCATACCCACTGGCCTTAGCTCTAAATTTGCAAATGTTAGCATGCTGACACACAGAACTGGTGACATCCTTTCATAGCAGAGGTTATCTGAGGTGACATGCTTGTCTAGCATGTTAGCATGTTGACATTTATTTTTAGCTCAAAGCACCGCTGGGCCCAACGTGCAGTCTCACACAGTTGTTAAAATATTGTTGCTATCATATGCTCTCAGAATTGTGGTAAGAAAAATAAAATAAAAATAAACATTGACATATAAGTGGGATAAAAACACATTCAGCTTTATAACATACATAACCTTGGCTTTTCTGTGCTACGTACAATTGAGTGTCTCTTATTATATGACTAATATTACATACTCTAATTAACTCGTAAAGACCCAAACATCCACCACTGACCAAAATCATCTACTGATTTAGCTGTTTAATACTTTTTGATTCACTAATCCTGTCAGTACAAGTAAACAATGGTGTAAAATGCAGTTTGTCATCTTTTCATGGTCATCAGATATGACCCATTTGGACATTCAGAGGCTCCATAGTGAATGTGGAAACACCGTCATCTTCTACAACATTGATTCACCAGTAAAACCCATGGAGTTGGGTAAATGAAATGAAGTTGGGTTTATGTTCAGTTAATGAAATGTTTTGCTGAAAAAGTCACTTTTTCTTCAGTTTTCTCTGTTTTTGATATAATAACCTTTGTATTTGCTCTGAGCTTTTACAAACATCTACATGATTAGTGAATTAAATATAGGAAAATACTTGTTTTACACTTAAAATATGCAAAATACAGAGGATAATATGAGAATAAATGGAGATAAATCACATAAGAAATGTTAAATCAAGAGAAAGATTTTTTTGGGAATTGCCACAAAGTAGCACTGGGTCTTTTTGTGGTAAAACAAAGCAAAGGTACCAGAACCAGTTCAGAAAAGTGATCCCCAAGGTTTGCACCAACAGCAATATACAAATAACTCTGTCTTAGTTCATCCTTGACTGTTGATGTTATTCAGAGTGACGGTGCACCGGACTCAGAGGCAGTTCTCCGGTGATCCATGGCCGAGCGCCGCTGAAGGAACACATTTATCAGTAAAGTGTACCGATGGAGGTGTGTGTAGCCACAGATGATGACTCACATGCATCAAGTCATATTTTCTGTCACCTCAGACGTCAAATTTTTGTGAGGCACTGCGGAAAGCCCACTTTGTGAGATGATTTATCTTTACAATAAGTCATAAGAACAAAGGATTACCGATGACTTCACTGATTGGTTACATGTTGAGCTGTAAAAAAAAAAAAAAAAAAAAAAAAGTGAAAAGGTTATCCTGGTGTGATTCAGACCTGGTAACTTGTTTGTAATGAGTAGTCTGAAGGTGATGAGGTTGTGAGTCATGTTCCAACACATGCCACATTTATCATGTTCTTCACCGTATATAACCCAGGTTGAGGAAGAGTAAGGCACATTTCACCATGCTTCTCTGGATGTGCAGACAGTGACTCATATCTGTTGGACAGCAGATACTGAAATATGCTGTAACTTATTGGAAACTGAATTGAAACCTGCTGGACAAAATAAGGAGGATTTCCCTGGAGAGAAACAAATCACATAGAGATTTTTTTTTCATATTTGTTCCGTTTCATCACTTAGAATGAAGACGGTGCTGTATAGAAACCTCACTTGTCCACACAGGTCGTTTTATATGTAGATTTTGATACATATCACAATTTAGCATGTCTTTTCTAAATTCACTGAAGAGTTTATATAACATAGAAAGGCCTTTTTATTATTGTATTATTATTGTAAACTATTTTCTCCTTTTTTTACAACCTCTCTGAACATTTATAATTGAATATCTAATAAAATATGCTACTGTTTGACACAATATTGGACTATACATGAGGAAAATCATAATATGCACCTGAAGGCTATAAAAATGGTCCTTAGGGGATTTAATGCAAAGTGGAAAAGTATTACATTCTTTATAGACTGAATTAAAATCGGTAGAAGGATGAAAGTTTTTGACTAATCTTAGGGATGCTGAGTATAGGGCATTTCTGTGTCATTGTATTTCTTTGGTTATAATGGTTTTAAACTTCATTTCTTTTGGGTAGATTCACCCAAACCCTGAATTGTAACATTTAATCATTTCTAGATTCTTCTTTATTTTCATCTTGGCCTCAATAAAACATTCACATTTATGTCTCCAGGCATCAAGTTGCTGCATTTAAGATATAAAAACAGAAAATCTGGCAAATTATTTTAGTAGATAGTAACATTTGCAAGAGATATTAAACCATATAACAAATTTAAAGCCCTTAGTTATATTAACAGCTAATCTTAACCCTTTCATGCATGAATTGTGAGAACCTTAGTCAAGATTTTTTTCTTCAGTGTTTTTATTCCTCCTTAGGCATGAAAAAAACAATGTGATTGAGTTTTTTTTTCTATGGAGTTACAAAGATATCCATGCATTTAATTTTTGAAATAAAGAAACGTGTTTAAAACCCAAAATCAGAAAGTGATATGAAAACAATGAAATAAAAACATTTTTAATGCTGCTAATCTGATGTCTTCTCACATTTTAACATATTCTAATGCTAGTAATTACTCACTTCATGGAGATAATATGAAAAAAAAAACCTTCTTGTCTAACAAATAACAATTGATTTACACTCAAACATGTTACTGCAGATCAGGTTTATCAAGAACAGCAAAGTTACAGTCATGGTCTGAATTACAGTGTATGGGATGGTGCATCAGTGTCCACTGTATCAGCTGATATGGAACTAAAACAACAAAACCCATTAATATACAAGAGAACAGCTGAAGAATAACTGTCCACTGGAGTGACCTATGCATGAAAGGGTTAACTAACATTCAACCACTTCTTAGCCAACATTACTGTAGAATAAAGTGTAAATTCATCCTGAATTATCTGTATTCTAATGTCTTTCACCAAACACATGCTTTAAACACACCTTTCAGATGTAATCTCACCTTTCCTATTATATTATACCACATTCTAAGACAGTATGTTAAGTTATGTTATGTTATGTTAAGTTGTTGAATCCTAATCTTAGCTGTTGTCTAATGGTTTCAAATATAGTTCGATATCATCTATTTTTTCACTCTCTATTGTCTTTTTAGTTGTTTTTCAATAGGGAAGCAGTTAAATGACAATAATGTATCAATTCCATTCATTTATACAACTAGAACACAGCAATATGACATAATACTCTTCTATTTTCCTCCATATATTTACCCTTCCATCCATCAGAGGAATTAACATGTCAACATGATCTATATCAGTTCAAATAATCATAGAAAGAAATGCGTCTAGGACCCCCCAAAAAGTTTGTTTGACGTGCTAGAAACATTTCCACGCATTTCAACCATTTTTTAAGGTCTATACATGACCCTGCCATGAGAATAAAGGCATTTTAGTGCTTAAAGAGAGTACCTTGGAGTTTTCTTCCTGTTTGTCATGGTCTATATCAGTGTCTATTGAGGTTGAACAACCTCCTAGTATGGCTGCAGACTCCTAATTTCACTACTTATTATGTCTGCTTCATTCAGCAAACTTGCATTTGGATTTTACAGATTAAAGTTGTTCAGTTTCAGGGTATATCTTGTTCATATTGACAGTGAAATAACATTATATCAGTATAATGTGAGCTAATGCCTGAAGTATATACATGGTTTTCCTTTAATTTACTTTTTCTCTGTATCTTTCCTTTTCTGAGTGTCATTTTTCAACAAATGGAAGAATTACTGTTCCACAGATAGAGCTGAACAGCAGGGATTTAGGGATAGTTTTACACCTAATTTAATTATAAAAGGTGTTGTGTGTGTTCTTGTTTTTATCAGATTTGAATGAAGTGAGTGTTAGTGCAGTCACACGGATATAAACATAGTGAAAAGATGAAGTGTTTTTTGAAATAACAAAATCTGTTTTAGCTAGGGGCTTATTTTCCATCATATATTTTTACTTTTATTGATAAGCAGTCTGTGGTGTTACTCACTGTGGGCTATGAATATGACTGTCACTACAGTAGCTGAACATGAATCTTTGAACAGAATCAGGACAAGGTCAGTGTGACTAAGTGGGGTCATAGTGATGGTGCAACATAATGCGACTGTATCCGACCAAAGCCCTAAAGACATTTCACATCAGGCGCTGTTGTTACACAACTTCTCAGTTCCAGGAATTTAGGCATAATTGGTGCTGTCTGGCGAAAAGAAACAAACAGAGTGTGCGGTTTTCCTCCATGTATACAAGGAAGAGAAACAAAATGAGATGCTGTGATGAAAAATAATCTGTGAACATCCTGTCATTGAAAAAAAATGTTTTCACATCAGTGTCAGTATTCAGATACATGTGTCTTTGGGATGGTTTTGTGATGTGATTATATAGCACTTTAGTAGTAGCTCTAGATCACAGGGGGGATGAATTTGTAAAATGCAAAAATTACACTGAAGATATTAACAATCAAAGATGTTAAAATTTTCCATCAAGTTCCACATACAGAACAATATGATCCCAAGTGGGTCAGACCAGTAAAATACTATCATAATAACCTAGAAATAATAACTACAAATTTCACTCATCATTTTAGTGCAAAAATGTTGACATTTACAAATGATCCAATCACACAAAATGTGAATAACCTGAACAAATATGAGCAACCTACAATGTCTACGGTAAATAAGTGTGATTTTGCCAATATTCTGCTGGTTATTAAATGTTTTGTGTATTTATAGATCCACTGTGGTTTGTAGGTTATAATGCACATGCATAAATGATAAACTAAGGCATAATGTTAAAATTACACTTATTTTTCATAAGAAATTTCAGGTTCATGTTATTCACATTCTTAAGGAAACTTGTCACTTTTACAATGTAATTCTACTTTTTTCTCTTTTATTATTTTACTGGTCCAGTCCACTTCAGATTATATTGGGCTGAATGTGGCTCTTGAACTAAAATGAGTTTGACACCCCTGGTCTAGATAGTCTCATTGCAGTGACAGGACCTTCATCGGTGCTTGATGTACAACTTTGCTGCTGTTGCCATAGTTACTGCTGCCATAACCACTGACATTAGAGCAGCAATAGCACACTGACTGCTGCAGGGAAAGAAGTTAGGGTATTGATCCCAAGCTAATTTGTGAGGTTATTTATCAAGATGTCTAGCAGATAGATTACGGTGAAAGTTGTCGATGCTCAGAGACAGGTTTATTTAAAGGGAGAGACTGAACCTGTGCACTATGGTCACAGCTGTAGCACAACTTGTCAACATTTTAACAGCTTTTCCCATTGGAAAAAGGACCCTACACTTCTAAGAGTTGCTCATTTTGTTAATTGCCATCTTTTATTCACCATTACAACAGCTCCACTATTCTACTTCTTGCAGTACAATACGAGACTGAATTACAAATTAGCCAAAGCTATAAATGCTTTGGTCTGCGGCAATAATCTATGCTACCTACTTGTCGCTATTCAAATACACATTGAAAAAAAAAAGTGAAGTTAAATTAAAAAGTTAACTGCTTTAATACTTGGAGTTTGGAAGTAATAATCATAAGTACTTGTAGGATGTGTGTGCTTAATTTATAATAATGGATTGGATTTCTGTAGCACTTTTCAAGGCACCCAAACCACTTTACATGATTGATCCATTATTCATTTGCTCTCACATTCATACTCAGAAGGTGGTAAACTATGTTTGTATCCACAGCTGCTCTGGGGCAGGCTGATGGAAGCATGGCTGCCAATTCGTGGCAAACGGCTCCTCTGACTGCCACCAAACATTCATACACATTCATACACCAGTGTGAGTGACACTGGAGGCAAGGTGGATGAGGTGTCTTGCCCAAGGACACAACGGCACATGACTAGGACAGAGTGGGATGCAAACCGCCAACCCTTTAGTTAATGGACTAACCTGCTCTACCTCCTGAGTTACCTCCATTGTTGCATGCTCACACATTACTTACCAGTAAAAATTCTTATCTCGATGATTTTTCATTCACTCATTTTCCAAACTGCTTACTGCTCATAAAGGAGTGGTATTTTTCTTTTTTAAATGGAATTATGCATTTAAAATAATTTCTTTGTGGTCTACATAAACTGTAAATGCTATGCTTGGTTCTGAATTCTTCACTAATTCAACTCTACAGGTCCATCTTCAGCTCTATTTCTGAGTAATGACATCAGAAAAGTCGTTTTGAGCGCTGGCCCGTTAAATGCAAATGAGCCACTTCATGCCAAACCCCCTCCAGGTTGTTGACTGTGCTGCTCTGTCCCATTCAGCCACTTGTGTTTGTTAATACAACCAACAACTGAACATTTTAGGTAATCGGCTTGAAGTTTGGACATATTTTCAGTATGGACTACAACCGCTGCCGCTGACAAACAATTACGTCGTACTCTGAGAAATGTTCGGCAGAAGTTTTGACCTTATATGTGCAAATGTCGTGACGTAACTAGTTATAGACGTAACAAATTAAGAAGGAATTGTAGAAATCCACTCGATTTTTGCCAGATTGAATATAAAAATAACTTTGCAGCACCTGGAGGGTTCAAATTCAAACTTTTGGAACTATTAGGGTCCAAATACACAAATAAATGACTAATCAAAGTGGGTTTAGCAAAATATGACCCCTTTAAGGGTTGCAGGGTTGCTGGACACCTGAATGTGTCACCAGTTCATCATAGGGTTGACATATACAGACGAACAACCATTCACTCTCACGTTCACACCTATGAGTTTTTTAATCTGACCATTCACTTGGAAAGAACCCACACAGACACAAGACGAACATACAACTCCACACAGAAAAGCTCGGACCTTACTGCTGTGCTAACCACTGCTGTGCCATCCCATGAGTTTTCAGCTTTTTAAAAACACTTGTTACATCCGAGGATCATTCATATTGCATGTACACATAACTGCTTACGAGTTTACAAAGCTATGTCTGTGTAGATTTCACAGGTCACATAGGAAGTGTTACATCTCCTTTGTTCTGTTATAATATCTGTTTTGTCATATATAGTCCTGGAGGGATAGTCTGAGAAAATGATGGTAGTCTCTATATTATAAAAGCCAAGTGTCCTCTATGTGCGTGCATGCATGTATGTCTGCTTTATAACTGACAAACTGGACAGACCTAGCCTTTGCCTTTTGGAGTACTTATGTATTTTGGGTCAAGGATCAGACAGATGAAAACAGCTTATTGATACGACCAATACTTTTGGAGTTATTAGTTGTTTTTAAAATTACAATGGGCTTACAGGCAGCTGGCGGAGGACTCCATTCACAGCCACAAATGGGTTGGGGGCTGGATCCAGATCAACGGACCCACTGGGACATGACAGGAACCGGGTCTGGCTCTGATCAGACACTAACAAGGTCGGTCTAGTACAGGGATGTCCAATCCTGGTCCTTGAGGGCTGGTATCCTGCATGTTTTAGATGTATCCCTCTTCCAACACACCTGATTCAAATGACAAGCCTGTCATCGAGCTCTGCAGAAGCCTGATAATGATAATGACCTGATAACAGCTGTCAGGTGGGCTGGAAGAGGGATACATCTAAAACATGCAGGATACCAGCCCTCGAGGACCAGGATTGGACACCCCTGGTCTAGTACTTACTGTTCCTTACGGTTCCACCCTGTCAGTCCCCGGTCAGACCCGGCCCATTAACGTCCCCCTCTGGACCACCCCCCCTAAAATTCATCAAACCGTCATGTTCAGTCCTGCGTCAAAGTCTTATGCTGCCTTCACTTGCTACCGGGAATAGTAAAATTCAATAAACCGTCATGTTCAGCCCTGTCTCAAAGTCTTATGCTGCCTTCACTTGCTACCGGGAATAGTAAAATTCGGTAAACTGTCATGTTCAGTCCTGTGTCCAAGTCTTATGCTGCCTTCACTTGCTACCGGGAATATTAAAATTCAGTAAACCGTCATGTTCAGTCCTGTGTCAAAGTCTTATGCTGCCTTCACTTGCTACCGGGAATAGTAAAATTCAGTAAACCGTCATGTTCAGCCCTGTGTCAAAGTCTTATGCTGCCTTCACTTGCTACCGGGAATAGTAAAATTCGGTAAACTGTCATGTTCAGTCCTGTGTCAAAGTCTTATGCTGCTTTCACTTGCTACCGGGAATAGTAAAATTCCTCAAACCGTCATGTTCAGTCCTGTGTCAAAGTCTTATGTTGCCTTCACTTGCTACCGGGAATAGTAAAATTCAGTAAACCGTCATGTTCAGTCCTGTTTCAAAGTCTTATGCTGCCTTCACTTGCTACCGGGAATAGTAAAATTCCTCAAACCATCATGTTCAGTCCTGTGTCAAAGTCTTATGTTGCCTTCACTTGCTACCGGGAATAGTAAAATTCAGTAAACCGTCATGTTCAGTCCTGTTTCAAAGTCTTATGCTGCCTTCACTTGCTACCGGGAATTGTAAAATTCAGTAAACCATCATGTTCAGTCCTGTGTCAAAGTCTTATGTTGCCTTCACTTGCTACCAGGAATAGTACAATTCAATAAACCGTCATGTTCAGTCCTGTGTCAAAGTCTTATGCTGCCTTCACTTGCTACCAGGAATAGTAAAATTCAGTAAACTGTCATGTTCAGCCCTGTGTCAAAGTCTTATGCTGCCCTCACGTGCTACCAGAAATAGTAAAATTCAATAAACCGTCATGTTCAGTCCTGTGTCAAAGTCTATGGTCCGTGTCGATGTCAATACAAAACAAAATGAGGGCCTTTCTATTTCTTTGTAGTCTGCGTGTTTCACCAGTAAACTTAATCGAGTCATCAAGTCATGTAAATGTGACGAAGTCATACAGTAATGATGTAAAGCCCTTTCAAACAAATATATAAGGTAACTATGAATGAATTCTTTTCTGATACTTTTGATTTTAATACAAAACAAAATGAGGGCCATTATATTTTTCTTAATGTGTGTGTTACACCAGAAAGTTTAGCTCAGCTCCCCATTTTATCAAATCTACTGCTTGTAGAACCTATGGATTCCCATGGGTCAATGTGCTAGTTCTATCTATTTCTCAGACATGTACAGTCTGAACTTCGTAAATTTAGTTGAACCATATAAACTTTCCAACCTTTGAGCTGTAAACTTGTATCATTTCTAGTCATGTCTGACCTCACCTGTGCTCTGCAGTCAATGCATTGTTGACTCTTGTTCGCCTACTTTTACCCTTAGTTTTCTCAAAGGACACATTTGTTTATTTCTTGTTTGCTTTTTCCTGTACCTCTATTTTTGTCAGAACTAAATACCCTTTAACCACCAGTAAGATCATGTCTGAAGTGAACATTTTCTCCTCTTTCCTCTCCGCTGGTAATAAAGTTTAGGCTTGAGGTTGCTTGTTAGGTTATAGCTTGATAGGCTTAGGGTTTGGGTTTAAGTGTAGGCATGAATTTGGGCACTGTCTTTTGGATTTTGGTTACGGAGAATTTTAAAGATGGATGTTAGGTCCAAGACAAATCTTTGCCCCATATTAAGATAGAAACTTGAATATATGTGTGCAGCTTCAGAGGTGTAGAAGCCTGTCTAAAAGGAGCTGATTACTATACAGTATTGGCTAATAAGTGCTTATTATCTGTCTTCTTTAATGCTCTAAAACAGGAGTGTCAAACTCATTTTAGTTCAGGGGCCACATTCAGCCCAATTTGATCTCAAGTGGGCCGGACCAGTAAAATAATAATATTGAAAAAAGTAAAATTCTATTATGATCAGGTTTACATCTATAAAGTTTCCTTAAAAATTTGAATAACATGAACAATTTGAATTGTCTTAAGAAAAACAAGTGCAATTTTAAAAATATTATGCCTCAGTTTATCAGTTTATCATTTACACATGTGCCTTACAATTGCAAAAAACATGTAGTAACAGGCAGAATATTGGTAAAATCACATTAACTGTACCTAAGACATTTCTATTTGTTCATATTTGTTCAGGTTATTCACAATTTTTTAATAAAAGTATAGTTTGGTCATGTAAACATTTTCATGTAATTTTACTTTTTACACCAAAAAAAACAAAGAAAATTTGGGGTTGTCATTATTGATAGGTTATTATGATAATATTTTACTGGTCTGACCCACTTGAAATCTAATTGGACTGTATGTGTCTGTATGTGGAACCTGAATTAAAATGATTTTGACACCATTGACTGTTAATATCTAAAGTGTAATTTTTGCATTTCACAAATTTATCCAGCGGGTCACATTGGACCCTTTGGCGGGCCGGATTTGGACCCCGGGCCACATGTTTGACACCTGTGCTCTAAAGTTAGATATTATGGAACATAGGGTTTAGGTTAGGTATGTTTTGTTCAAGGACAGCAGCAATTTAAAAAAAAATATTAGACAACCCATGTAAGTTTATTATATGATGATAAGAAATGTATCATGCATTTCCTTTTTAAAAGCCTTATTCCTTCTTAAAAGCCAAGAAAGTGGTTTTAATGCGGGTAATCATCACAGTGTCAAAACAATCTATGGGTTAATTGGAAAGGCTTGTGAGAACCTCCTGTTCTAGACACTGTAATGAGCATGTGTAATGGACCGCTTAAATGGGCATAAATGCTCAAGCTGGGAAATGTACAGTCACAGGGTTTTAATACTTAAGTCTGGTATCCAGTTCATGGAATAAAGATGTTAATAGTGATGATCGATGAGCCTGACAGTTCATTCCTTCTTCTAGTCTTCATGCGGTTAAGATTACTCAGTTTGGTTTTGTATTTAATACATGGAATGAAAGAAATACTGTCCTTCTAAACAAAGAAAGTAAGTTTTACTCTGGTTCTTGTATTTTGGTAGATCGACTTCTTTACCCAGAAGGACCTTAACAGCTGACGGCAACCACTGATCCTATCAATATATTAAATAATTCAGTTAAAATGCAGTTTCTCAGCTTTTCATGACCATCAGATATGAAATATTTGGCTGTTCAGAGGCTCTGTAGTTGCCGTGGAAACACTGTCATCTTGATCAGTGATTCATTAATAAAACCCATGTATTTTGATAAATGACAGTGCTTGTAGACACTTGTTTGTATGTTCAGTTAATTATATATTTTTCAGAAAAAGTCATTTTTTCTTCAGTTTTCTCTGTTTTGACATAATAACGTTTGAATTTACCCAGAGTTTTACAAACATCTACATGGTCAGTGAAACAAATGTAAGGAAATACCTAATTTTGACAGAAAAATGCAAAATGAAGGGGATGATATTAGAATGAATGGAGATAAATTGCTTCAAGAAAGAGTTAAATGTAGAGAAAAATTCATCCAGAAGTCACCACAAAAATAGCTTTGGGTCTTTAAAGGTTAATGCAGGGGTGCCCAACCCTGGTCCTCGAGGGCTACTATCCTGCATGTTTTAGATGTATCCCTCTCCCAGCACACCTGACGGTCATTATCAGGCTTCTGCAGAGCCTGATGATAGGCCTATCATTTGAATCAGGTGGGTTGGAAGAGGGATACATCTAAAACATGCAGGATAGTAGCCCTCGAGGACCGGAGTTGGGCACCCCTGGGTTAATGGTTTAGAACAGGGGTCACCAATCCTGGTCCTCGAGGGCCACTGTCCTGCTTGTTTTAGATGTATCTCTCTTCCAACACACCTGATTCAAACCATAAGCCTATCATCAAGCTCTGCAGAAGCCTGATAACGACTGTCAGGTGTGCGGGAAGAGGGGAATATCTAAAATATGCAGGATACCAGCCCTCGAGGACCAGGATTGCCCACCCCTGGTTTAGAATGTTGTGTTGGTGTCATGCGTCGATGTTTATGTCGATTTTAGTTTTGGGTTTTTGTCTCTTCCTGTTTTATTTTGGTGATGGTGGTCACTTTCCTGTTTTATTTGCACTCTGTCAGTCTTGTCTCTGTCTTCCCTAATCCCATCATTGCCTGCACCTGGTGTTCCTCCTGTAATTGTCCGCACCTGTTTGTGATCCCTGCCTCCCTTATATATTCTCCTCACTGCCTTTGTCTCTTGTCAGTGTGTTGTGTCTGTGTCCATGAGAAGAACTCCTTTGATAAGTATGTTGAATCTTGATCCATGTGTTTTGTATATCAGGGTTTTAGTTTAGTATAGCGCATGTTGTGCTTCTCCTTTTGTTCATTAGGTTTTTTATTAGTTTATTATGAGTATGTTGTGCTTCGTCCTTTTGTTCCTCCGTTTTTGCCTTTTTGTATTTTTGTTATAATAAATCCTTTTTACCACTGACCCTTGAAAGTCTTGTGCATTTGGGTCCACGCCGAGTGTCGTGCCCTAACAGTTGGTACAAGTTAATGTTGTGGATCCAATACATGGAAAGTGATAACAAGTCCAAAAGATTAATGTCACATGTATTCATAAGCTTTTTGGTCTGATAGTTTCTTCAACAAAACACAATAACAAACTAATGATAAAATAAGTGTATTTATAGAGCATATTTAAAAAAGAAAAAATAAGCGTTGACCAGAGAGATCAAACACACACATGAATAAGAAGAGATAAGTGAGTTAATATGAGCATAGATTATCCAGATAAAATCAAACATAAGCAGTAATTTCACAGCGAGCAAATAAAATACAAAAAAATAAAAGCCAGAAACCAACAAAAGCCGCCATGACAACATTTAAGAGGCTTTAAACGGATGTGATAACACAGTGGATTTGCTGTTTATTTTAGTTCTGCAGTGTTTAAGCAAAAATAACCTGCCCAAAATTGTACACATTACACACACACTCACACACACATAGAAGTAATATTATTAAATCCAGATCTCACAGCTGTACCATGTGGAGTCATATTTCTGGAGGTCAGAACAAAAGGTCAAGGATCTACATGGACAAGAGAAATATTTTATCACTCCAAATATTAAGCTCAGAGTGTTATCTTATAAAAACTTTGCTTAAATTACAGTCATGTGGACGGGACAGAAATACCCAGTGCCAATTTGCCAAAGTGCCGCATACAAGATTAGATATTGAAAATGTCATATTTGTTGGTATAAACTTTCCTGAGGGTTTTTAAGTAGATTTTTGAGCTGAAAAAAAAAAAAAAAAAAAAAGTCTGATTCATGACATCAGCAGCATAGCAATGCCAGTGTCCTTGCCTTTCATGTGTTGTTAGTTTACTCTGTCATCTATTACACTATGACACAACAGCTTTTTTTTTTTCATGTTTTTCACTGTTATTGCGCAGCTTAATGGGTCAGTTTACAAACGAAACATGTTTTATGATTTTTTTTAATCAGTTGCAGTAATAAAAAAGAAAAGGTTGTTATATATAGGAGGTGTTTGAGTTAGCCTTTCCCTCTGACAGACCTATCTTGACACTTTATTAAAGGTGTTCCACCAGCACTAAGAAATACATCACCGGCCACTTTATTAGGCACATTAACAAATATAATATCAGACATGGCAATGATATGGCAGCAACTCTATGTATTTGGGCATGGAGTATCTCAGAAACTCCTGATCTACTTGGATTTTCTTTTTTTTTGTTACTTTAAATGTAGTGTTTGAATTCTGTACAATACAAACATAAGAGACATTTGGGATACATTGACCATAAAAAACTAACAATTGGTTATAGTCATGTGATGTTGAAATGAAAATTGTCCATTTCTCCCATTTATCATGTCACTGCTCTCCTTGAGTTCTCATTCTGTGGGTTAGAATCTCCATCTCAAATATTCCATTCACAATTTGTAGCCAGTCGTTAGTTGTAGGTGGTTTTAATCTGCACCATTTTTTGGTAATAGCCTTTTTACAGGCTTCTAATACTATTTTAAACAAATATCTATCATTTTTTATTATGTTATTACCAATAATATATCTGAAATACATTATCAAGCATGGTCTAGGAATTGCATAGCCCAATATCTGAACAATTGTTGAATATACATTATCCCAAAATGATGCAAGTTTAGGACATCAACATTCTCTCCAACAAGGTTGAACTCTGACACATATTTAGTTGTATTTGTAGGAGTTATAAAAATTGAATTATATTTTTCCAGCATTGTTCCCTCTATATTCTTGAAGAAGTGGTGGACTGTTGAGTTCTCCCGTTCCTCCTCTGAGACGATCTACTTGGATTTTCATGCACAACTATCTCCAGAGTTTACAGAGAATGGCAAAAAAATAGATAAAATAAATAAATAATCAAGTGAGCTGCAGTTTTCTGATTGAAAATGTCTTATGGATGTCAGAAGTCAAAAGAGAATGGTCAAACTGGTTTGAGCTGATAGAAAGACGACAGTAACTCAGAATATCCACAGTGGAAGAGCATCTCTGAACACACAACCAGTTGAACCTTGAAGCAGAACAGCCACAGCATCAGGGTGTACCTAATGAAGTGGCCGGTGAATGAAGCTCTGGCTCAATCTTAGGGGAGAAATAAAAACTCCTTTGGGTTGTTTGGTTTGTTTATAGTTCTTTAAACAAATCACACTGGTTTTGAGTGGCGGTAAGTGCAGTACTTTGGATAATAGTGTTGGCCGGGGAACTTGTTTTGGTAGGGAAGTAAGTTGTTGTATTTCAATGGATAAATCCCAGTAAAAGAAAACACCACACTGTCAAACCTTGCCACTTTCAGTAACTTGGAATTTGTTGTTGTTCTTTTTGAAAACGGTAACACAGATAGCTGAGTGGAACCGGAGTGGTAAAGTAGGTCCTGTGAACCGCAGTACTCAACAACAAACACATTTACAGTTGGTTGGAACAGGTTCTGATCCACTTTTCTTGCTGTTGATTTAGATCTGAAGACGGTCCACAAAGTAAACATTACTAGACCCTGACTTTAAAGACAGACAGTTCCTGTTGGTGATTGTAATGAACTTTGACAGACAGTAAACTGCACTAGTGTATAATATATTTTCTGTTTTCCAGACTTTTTTTTTGTAAGTCTTTAAGGGAAAGAGGGGGTAGAATGTGCTGGAATTAAAGGTTATTGTACATCTAACGGCTTGTTTTTCTGTGGTTTATTGTATTGCTTTGACATTTAATTATATGTGGGCATAGGTATCAGACACTGACTGACTTTGGAAGTTTATTAAACATATTCAGATCTACTCTTACAAAGTGCAGCCTCTTTCTGTCTCATATAAGATACTCCTCCGTTGTCTACACCTGCACTTTAACAGTCGCCACTGTCTTTCTCCTCCCTCTGACTTTTATTTTCTGTGTGGGTTTTTGGCCTTGGCAGCCCACTGTTCACCTCATTTTCTGTATTGTTAGTGCCTTTTCTCACATAATACTTTGTAAATGATATATGTGCATGTGTTTTGTTCTTTTTTGTAACTGTGAAAACATGTAGGTCCACTCCACTGTAGACCCGAGTCACTAGATGAGCTTTTTTATGTGATTTAATTCAGTTTTATGTAAAGATGTAAATGTATCCCAGCTGAATAAGGGTTAAAAGCATGGTTTAGTTTGACTCTTATGGAATGTCCAGTGTATCCAGCAGGGCCTTAATCTGACTGTGGTTTATTTAGGAAGAGAGTCGGACATCTATAAAGGAGGAAATGACTGAGAAAGAGAATGAGAGACGTCGTTTGTGGTTTATGTGTGCAGTGTTAAAGTGGCTCTAAATGGCTTTATAGCATATTATTATGGAGCCATTCTTAAGATGTTTGTATGCCAAAGCAAAGAAATGTGATGTAGGTTATACTCGGAGGTTTCAGTCTCTGTGTGCTCTTTATTACACCGGAGTTTCTGGGGTTTTTTACTCACAACCCCGGCTCTTTTTTCGCTCTGATATTGCAACCACAACAACAAAAATTACTCATAAACATTTATGTACATTTATATGGTGTCACTGCCACCAGCAATATGGTATGAAAAACACTTCCATTAGAAGTCTATAATATAAGAAACATTATAACAGGGGTTGGTTCTGTGTTTCACTGGATTTAAGGGCATTAAGTTCTGTTTTAAAGGCAAATTCTCTTTATTTTTGTCAAAATGGACTAAAATGTGATCATTATAAAATTATGGCAATGAAGTGGCATCTAATATCACTAATAGGAGTTTATCTTTAACACGCTGTCAGAAAATGTTAGCTGCAGTTACATTTACATTTAGTTGCAGTTATATTTTTAAAAATAATTTTCTTGATTGATGTAAATAGATTTAGATCATTTAATTCATTTTTCAAGAAAGAATTTTTAAAAAATGTCACAGTATTTTTGATAAGTTTGTTCACTTAATTAAAGATGGTTACATGTAGCTCGATGAAAATATAATGTAAAAAAGGTGAAAATAGCTGGAAATTCTGAATGACTGAAATTGAGTACAAAAATGAGTCTGATTTCCCATTATTACCTCCACCAAGTGTAACGGCAGAGGTTTTGTTTTCATCTGGGTTTGTCTGTCTGTTTGACTGTTAGGAAGATAACTCAAAAAGTTATGAATGGATTTGGATGAAATTTTCAGGAAATTTTGATACTGGCACAAGGAACAAATGATTACATTTTGGTGGTAATCGGGGGGGGGGGGGGGGGGGGGGGGGGGGGGGGGGGGGGGGGGGGGGGTGTTTGTTATCTGTTAGCAAGATAACTCAAAAAGTTATGGACAGATTTTCAGGAAATTTTCAGGAAATGTTGATACTGGCACAAAGAATAAATGATTAAATTTAGGTGGTGATTGTGTGTGTGTGTGTGTGGGTGATCTGCATTGGTGGAGGTCTGCGCTCCGCGAGTGTTTTTCTAGTTCACATTCAAGTTTATTCAATATTTTGGTAATATGTGTAAATTTAAAACTGAACTGATAAATTATAACTTTTTTTAAAAATTGCTATTTACTGAGTATTAACTCACTTTTTGTCTATATTAAAACATATTAGTTATCAGTAGCTCTTTCATTTACTCATTTCCTGCAGTCAGTAAAGACTTAATTGATTTTAATGTTACAGTCATTTCCTGTAATGTTCAGGAAATTACTAATATAGTGTTATTAAATAGACTAGTGCAGATAGAAGTGACATTTCTGCCCACACATGCTGTGTTTTTCCCCTTTGCCATTTTTGTAACTTCCACTTGGGCTATCACTGAGTCCTTGTGTCAATACTTGATAATCAACTTCAGGCTATGACAGAAAAGGTCCTTTAGATTCATAGAATTTGTTTTCTCATCATGCTGGTTTATCGCTGCATATTTATTTGACAGACAACACCCATTAACTGTGTCTTCATTAAACGCTGTTTCACACATAAAATTAGATCAGGGTTTTCAGAATCCCCAACCGAGTAATGCACTGAGGCTGTAGTAAATGGGACATTATCTCACCAAAGAGAAAGTAGCTGTAAATTATTAGAAAAACCAAGTGTACATTTGAGGCACTTAAAAAAGTAATTTAAGCCTTGAGTGTTTGTGCTTGTATATTCATGGTTGTAGATTTGTACTGTATCAGCCTTTAATAAAAGTCAAAGACTGTGTAAAGGACCACAAACTCTAGTCATTCAAGTTATTTTATTTTCATGTGAACACAGAAAACTTAATAAATAGACAAGTCTTCAGTGTGATTGTAAAATGAAAAGTTGTACATGTAAACAGGATGTTGTGATGCAGCTGAGGTTTCTGTAGAAGCCATGAGGTTTCTACAAGTGAGGTACTCACCATGTCAGAGAGAAGTTAAACAGTGTAACGGACTGAGTACAAAGCCTGAACCCAAATGCAAGACCAGCAAACAGATGAAAAGTTGAGTGTTTATTAAACACAATCACAGGGGGAAAAACAACACAGAATAGTTAACACATCTGTGAAGGCGTAGTATCTGGACTTGACGTCCGGGCTGTGAGCAGGGTCAGCGGGTGGTCAGCACGGCCGAGCTGGAGTAATCCCGACAGCAACCCAACTAGGGAAAAACAGAGGGATGTCAAAAAACAGGCCAGGTCATACACGGGAGAGCAAAACAGAAGGCAACGGGACATGAGGGACAGGCTTACTCACGGTCAAAATCCAGGCGAGGGTCATAACACACAAGTAATCGTTGGAGGCTGAGGTATCAAAGGGAGTAGGCAGAATCAGAAGTTGGATGAACGAACCAGGTCACAAACAGACAAGCAGGCAGACAGGAACAGGCAGAATTGGTGGTCGGTAGACAAAACGGGTCACAACGAGCAGACAGACTGACAGGATCCAAAAACGCTGATGAGTAAGCATGAGTGTAGCAAAGAAACAGGGGAAGATGCAGGGTTTAAATACACAAGAGGGTGGGAAGACAATTAGACACAGGTGGAACACATCAGGGTGGAGTCAGGTAATCAGAGCAGGTGAAACAATCAAGGAAGGGAAGTAAAGACACCAGACAAGACACATGAGGGAAACTTAACAAAATAAAACAGGAAATGACAGACAACATAAAAGACAGACAAAATCCAGACACAGTCTGGGAGCAGACATGACAAAACAGTGTCATATCCACTCTATCAATGAAAAATCAGTGACTAAATCTGTTTGACATGTCTTCTACAACCTAAAATAAACTATACTGGTTTAACTTATGACAATTAAGGAGACAATTTACAATGATTATTGCAAGTAACTCCAATTGCTGAGTAAATACCACAACAGTTACTTTATTATAACATTACTCTTTCTATATAATAAAACAGTTTATTGTAAAATCTGTGGCAACGTCAAAACCTGAAAAGGCATTTTTACCATCTGTAGAGTCTGTAGAGCAGGGATGTCAAGCTCATTTTCTTTTAGGTTCCCAATTTGATCTCAAGTGATACAGAACAAAAAAATAACAGCAAAATAGCCTATAAATAATGACAACTCCAAATTTCTCTCTTCGTTTTAGAGCAAAACATAACATTAAATGTTAAAATATTTTACTTTCAAACTATCAAAAATGAAAAAGATGGGAATAACCTTAATAAAGACGAAATTTCTTTAGAAAAATAAGTGCAATTTTAACAATATTATGTTTCAACTTTGCTCAACTCATTTATTAACAGGCAGAATATCGTTAAAAATTTAGCTTCATTTTCTTCAGACATTTCAGGTTGTTCATATTTGTTCAGGTTATTCACATTTTATTGTTAAAGAATAGTTTGTAAATGTAAATATTTCCTGAATATAAAGCTTTTTTGCACTAAAACAAAGAGAAAAATTTTGATTTGTCTTTATTTATAGGCATTATGTCATATTATTTTTTCCACTTTAAACCAAGAAGAAAATTTGGAGTCATTATTTTTAGGTTTTTGTACTATTATTCCACTTGAGATCATATTGGTCTGTATGTGGAATCTGAACTAAAATGAGCTCAACACTTTTGACTGTCAATAGCTTTAGTGTAATTTTTGCACTTTGCAAATTCTTTCCATGGGCCAGATTGGAACCTTCGATGGGTTGGTTTGGGCCCACGGGCTGCATGTTTGACACCCCTGCTGTAGAATGTTGCTCGCTGTAAACTGTAGAAGTTTGTGAGATGTGTTTTGTTTTAGAGCTGAAAAAAATCATTATTTTAAATGTAAAACACGTTCAGATCTCTGACCATGAGGTGAGTCTGGGTCCTGAGTGGGTGTGGCCAAAAAGTAAAGCCATGACTCCATAAGTGATGATCAGTGTGTTAGTAGAGAAAGGATGGGAATACAATGGAATAGACATGTTTGGTTTGGCTGTGATCTGAAAGCAGCAGGTCCTTCTACTGTAATGTGACAACAAGCCCTCCCTGTAGATCACCAGTGTTCAGGAGACCTTGAGTATTTTATTGACCTCTGTAATACTTCCCTATGTCAGTAAAGCTGGAGTTGCTCAGAGCCAACAATCCCTGTCCTCCTAAGACCCAGGAAAGTCAAAGTTTAGCTTTTCACATTAAATAATTGCCTTGATTGGAAACAGCATGATTTTCAGCAGTTTTTCAGATGTACAGTACAGGCCAAAAGTTTGGACACACCTTCTCATTCTTTGCATTTTCTTTATTTTCATGACTATTTACTTTGTAGATTCTCACTGAAGGCATCAAAACTATGAATGAACACATGTGGAATCATGTACTTAACAAAAAAGTGTGAAATAACTGAAAACATCTCATATTCTAGTTTCTTCAAAGTAGCCACCCTTAGCTCTGATGACTGTTTTGCACACTCTTGCCATTCTCTTGATGAGCTTCAAGAGGTAGTCACCTGAAATGGTTTCCCAACAGTCTTGAAGAAGTTCCCAGAGATGCTTAGCACTTGTTGGCCCTTTTGCCTTCACTCTGCGGTCCAGCTCACCCCAAACCATCTCGATTGGGTTCAGGTCCGGTGACTGTGGAGGCCAGGTCATCTGGCGCAGCACTCCATCACTCTCCTTCTTGGTCAAATATCCCTCACACAGCCTGGAGGTGTGTTTGGGGTCATTGTCCTGTTGAAACATAAATGATGGTCCAACTAAACGCAAACCGGATGGAATGGCATGTCACTTCAGGATGCTGTGGTAGCCATGCTGATTCAGGTTGCCTTCAATCTTGAATAAATCCCCAACAGCGTCACCAGCAAAGCACCCCCACACCATCACACCTCCCCCTCCATGCTTCACGGTGGGAACCAGGCATGTAGCATCCATCCGTTCACCTTTTCTGCGTCGCACAAAGACAAACTCTACAATAAATGGCAACCGTTTATGGATTTTTTTTGAGACAATGTAATTCCCTTCCCCCTCCCTTTTTTTTTAAAATTACTTATTTATTTCTTGTCTTATGTTTATGTCACCAGTTTAATTATTTTATTCAGACTATGTCTTAGTATTATTTTCACTGTATTTTTTGTACTGTTTTATTGTTATTTGTTCCTAAAAAAATATGCAAATCTGAAAGTAATGGTGTTTACAAACCTGATTAATGTTGACATCAGTGTGTCATGGTGTTGGCATGTACCTTTCATTTTCTTGCATGCACATCAATAAAAATATGAAAAAGAAAAAAAGAAATGCATTGCTGGTTCTTAGGAGCCAATTCAGGAGAGAATCAACCAGGTCTCCATTAACACTGAGGTAACCTAGTTTGGCTTATATTACAGCCAGGCTATGTCATTGTGGAGAAGAGTGAAACATTTTATAGATAGTGTTTATTTGTACATTAGAAAGAGGATCTACCCATGCATAAATGTATCTGTTGGCATCATCAACCCTGCAGAGTGCTTTACTCATGTTGTTGCAACATACTAATACTGACCGCTCAGTAAAAATAGCTGCATTGTTGAGCAAACAGGAAAAATTCTTGATTTTAGTCTTGACTCCCTAACCCCGTGAGTCACTTTTAGTGTGTAATTATCTCCTCTGTCATCCACAGTGGTTGAATGAACCTGGGTTATCCAATCGGAAGAAGAAGAAGAAAATCATCCCTAAGACTGACAGATAAGAAGAGTCTCAGCTACCATGAGGATGTGTGTGTGCGTGTTTCAGTTTAAGACATTTATGTGATATGATAGTAATGTGTGTGTGTGTGCGTGTGTGTGAACATGCCTGAAAACATTCATGTTTGAGGTGAAGTAGTGTGAGTGTGAGCGGGGTTTGATGGTGGTCACCATGCCTGAAGAGGATGTGATTAACTGCACCATCAGCCATGAAATCCACCAGTACCTCTTCTCCTGTGTGTACATTCTTGTACTGTTGGTGAGTAAACCTGTGCACAGATACAGACTAATATGTAGAACATCTGACACTACACAAAGCACTATTTGATAAGATTAAAATGGTACTAGGTTATGAGCTGTAGTAACTTACTAAGGGGACATACTATGTTAGATGTGCTTTTGCCCTATTTCTTCTATGTCACTTATTTACATTCAGCTCATTGGTTCATCGACCTCCAACCTTCTGGAAAAGCACAATACTGTGACCTCTAAAAATCAATCCCTAAGCATGTGTTGGTATTCGCAAATAAGTACATGATGGATTGTTTTAAGAATGCATTACAATTAAATCTGCTTTAATCAAGATTCATATATTCACTATGGGACCATGTGCATATGTGAAAATGATACAGAAAAATATCACCTAAACCTTTTAGCTCCTTGTTTAATTTTTTCAGCCCAAAACAGCAAACAGATGAGGTTAGGAACTTTAATGTGAACATAGTGGCACAGGAAGAGCTGGTGGAGACTGAAATAGATCTGATAAGTAACTAATAAATGAATAATGATTAATGGTTTGTGCTTCATGTGTGAATAGACAGCTGCACAATTAAGATTATTTATGCATATTCTCACATGTATGACATGTCACTAACACACACATGGATAGAAAATGCCAGTGATGTGTCTGCAACTGCTGTTTACTGCTGTTTTTTGGAAAGGGAGAGTCATCTAACCCTAATGACTTACTAAGGTGTGTAACCGCACTCTCAATAACTTATTTAAAGGTGAGGAACTCAGTACTGTTTAATAATGACTCAACTACTTCGTGACCAGAGATTTTTCACAATCTGGAAACCAAAGAGTTTGTTCTGGAAAGCCTTTGTGAGGATTGATGATGACCTTTTATAAAGGGCACCAACTGACAAGAAGGTGGTATTTCTGTTCCACAGACTGGAAAAATTTTTAGAGATGTGTTTGTATCACATGTACAAACTTTCTTACTGTCCCTCATGTTTAACTTCAGGACTAAGCTATGGAGTTTATGTAGCTCCAAAAAATCCTGCAAGATAAACACCTGAATGAAACTAATGAGATGTCATACTGTAAATAAAACTGCACAGTTTGCAGTTTCTAAAATGCAGGTCACTGTGACACAGGGAACTGTCGGGTCTCTTACACTAAAACACTGACAGAATAACCTGTTAAACTTTGCAAAGTGCAGTCATATGTTGCATCACTGAGACTGTACTTGCACAATAAGAACTCAATTGAAAAATACGAATTTATTGAAAATTTAAAGTGGTCATATTTTTCTAAACCCACTTTTATTAGTATTTGGTTCATTTATTTGTGTATTTGGACCCTAATATTTCATAAAGTTTGAATTTGAACCCTCCAGGTGCTGCAAAGCTATCTTTATATTCATTTTGGCAAAAATCGAGTGGATGTCTTCAACCTGTTTTAATTCCTGCTTAATTTCTTATGTCTATAACAAGTTACGTCACAGCATTTGCACATATAAGGTCAAGACTTCCAAAACACATTTCTCCGAGTACGACATAATTGTTTGCCAGCAGCAGTGGTTGTAGTCCATACTGAAAATATGTCCAAACTTTGAGCTGATTACCTAAAATGTTCAGTCGTTGGTTGAACAGGACAGAGCGGCACAGCTAACAACCTGGAGGGGGTGGGGCGTGAAGTGGCTCATGCGCATTTAAAGGGCCAGTGCTCAAAACGACCTTTCTGGTGTCATTACTCAGAAATAGGGTTGAAGATGGACCTGTGGAGTTGAATTAATGAAGAATTCAGTCCCAAGTGTAGCATTTACAGTTTATGTAGACCACAGGGAAATGTTTTAAAATGCATAATTTCATTTTTTTTAAAAAAAAAAAGCTAAATATCACTCCTTTAAGGCACCTTTATAAGGGTGTAAGAAAGGAGATGAGTGTTGACTATCACATATAAATCCCAACATTCCAAATAACAATAACCCTCTTCTTTATTCCAGGTTGGTGTCCCCTCTAACTTCTACTCTTTGTACCATGCTGCACTGCAGCTAAAACAAAAGAATGAGCTGGGAGTTTATTTACTGAACCTCACTGTGTCTGATCTGTTGTACTTGGCGTCATTACCGCTATGGCTGCAGTACATCTTTCAGGTAAGCTGTAAGCAGCACTTTATTCTGTCACACAGGGGATTTTCATGTATTATGCAACATTCATAATTCATGAACGATTGTTTGCTGAACCACCATGATATCTCTTGAGTGCTATGCTGTAGGATTGGGTAATTTTCAGCTACATGTCTTTAATGTCTCTGTACCTTTGGCTATTTTACATAGAGTTAGTTATTATTCTTTTGTTCTGCTCTGGGTGATTCCATCTGAAAGTGGCAGAACTTTAGTGACCAAACAATATAAGTTTAGTTTAGCTGTATTTAAAAACAAAATATAAATGATATAGTTTAGTATGCTGTATTTTTTTTAAAAAATGGAAGAGGAGGGACTTTATTACATTAGCAGGTGAACCAGTGACCTAACATATTATATCATCAGTGCGTAAATGAAAATGTATGTTAGTAACAGCCTGTGTAATGACAATGGAAAAGAGAATCGGACCAAGTGGAGAGCCCTGGGGAATACCTAATGACACATTCATTTGTGACCTATATATTGTCCGGTCTTGTATAACATCAATTTTCGAATACATTTTTTTAAAATTTCAGGATGACGATTGGCGTCACAGGGAGTGGCTGTGTCAGCTTTGTGGTTTCCTGCTCTATGAAAACATCTACATCAGCATTGGTTTTCTGTGCTGCATCAGTCTAGATCGGTACCTGGCTGTAGTCCATCCTTTGAGGTGATGAAATACCCGTCAACCATAACCTCTTTTAATGTGCACACGTGTTTCCTTATACAAATGTTGTTTGACACCTCAAGAGAAAATAGTTTGCCTTGTGTTTAAGGTCTTCTCTGAGCTGAATGACTTTAGTTTACTCATCTGAAACCTTCCTCTTTTGACCCTCCAGGTTTACCTCTCTCCGCTCCATGAAGGCTGCATGGCTGGTTAGCGCCGTTATTTGGCTGAAGGAGATTGCAGTCGGTGTGGTTTTCTTCCGCCATAAAGAGCTGAGCAGAGACCGAACGAACCAGTCAGTGTGCTTTGAGCATTACCCCATGCAGCCGTGGGAGTTTCCCATTAACTACTACCGCTTCATTATTGGGTTCCTGTTCCCACTGGCCATTCTGTCGGTAGGATCATGTTTGGTCAAATACATATTTTAATAGAAACATAAAACAAGTAGTAAACATCTGGAACAGTAAAACTTGATGTAATAGTAGCTATGGGTCATTTTAAAACTATATTTACCATGTACTTCCACTTTGAAATATAACTGTTTTAACTGTGTTACTGCATTAGAGCATTTGTTGTTGGTAATACTGTTATTTCTTTGTATTCCTTACATCACTGAAAATGAAGGCATGCCTCAACTGGTGGGTTTCCATAAACATTTTACTGCACATTTAGAATTTTTACATTAATAATGCTTATGGAAACAGCACAATTACAAAAAATAATGATTTTTTTTTTTGTTACATAATGGAAAATTGACACACTGATCCATAACATCCTCCTAAATGTCCCACTAAAGCATGAAAACATGGCTGGCAGTAGCAACAGGCTGTGGAATGAAGAGAAGACCAAATTATTCTTTAATCTCATCCGTGAAAAAACATCACAGGCATTTGTTCACAATTGGATTGTTGTTATAAAGAGATATTACAACATGGACTGTTTTGAGAGAGCACTGCTGTGATTCTAGCTAAAGACTTTAAGTGTGTTATGTTTATTGAGTAAACTTCCCTGTAAGGAAGGGTTAATGCAGATGTCTAGTTTGTATAGTCTGATAAAGATAAAATAAGCTGAAACAACATGTTAGTAGGAAAACAGCGGCACATGCTCTGCTTCTTTACCTTCATCACTGCCATGTGTAACATTAGCTACAGCAGCACATGTTGCCTGGTTAATTTATTCCAAACCAGTTCACTGAAAGCCACTTAATTTGCATTTTCTTCTTTTTTTGTAACTTTTTAGAGGTTTGCTTCTAATTTACATGTTTTTTTTTTGTGTTATAGATAAGTTACCTGTGTGTTCTTCGAGCTGTGGGTCGAAGCGCAGGGACTCAACCAGATCAAAAGATGAGGATCAGACAGTTAGTCAGCAGCACCATACTCATCTTCCTTGTCTGTTTCTCCCCCTACCACATATTCCTGTTAGTACGCACCCTACTGGAGCGGGATTGTAACTTCATTGCAGGTACAGTTTCTCTTCAGTAGAGTAAACCCATTCACGAAGAAAAGATGGATGGATGGATGGATGGATGGATGGATGGATGGGTGGGCAGGTCGATAGATGGATGGATGGATGGATGGATGGATGGATGGGTGGGTCAGCACTTGTCTGAGGGAGAGTCAAAAAGTTCTCAGACGAATGTAATAAAAAGTTAATTTTATTTATTTACTTAACAGACCTCTGCTCCTTTTGGATGTTACTCTTTTGATTGAATTTTTCCCTCTGTGCCAAACTAATAGATCCAAGTTTCATTCCTATTTACACAGTACTCGTCTGTGAACTTTTGACTCTCCCTCGAACAAGTGCTTGGAGTAACGTTCGATTTAGATAGATTAGATTAGATTGATAGAACAACAGAACGACAGAACGACAGAACGATAGAACGATAGAACGATAGAACGATAGATAGATAGATAGATAGATAGATAGATAGATAGATAGATAGATAGATAGATAGATAGATAGATAGATAGATAGATAGATAGATAGATGGATGGATGGATGGATGGGTGGATGGATGGATGGATGGATGGCTCGATAGAACGATAGATAGACAGACAGACAGACAGATAGATAGATAGATAGATAGATAGATAGATAGATAGATAGATAGATAGATAGATAGATAGATAGATAGATAGATAGATAGATAGATAGATAGATGGGTCAGCACTTGTCTGAGGGAGAGTCAAAAAGTTCTCAGACGAATGTAATAAAAAGTTAATTTTATTTATTTATTTATTTAACAGACCTCTGCTCCTTTTGGATGTTACTCTTTTGATTGAATTTTTCCCTCTGTGCCAAACTAAAAGATCCAAGTTTCATTCCTATTTACACAGTACTCGTCTGAGAACTTTTGACTCTCCCTCGAAGAAGTGCTTGGAGTAATGTTCAATTTAGATAGATTAGATTAGATAGATAGATAGATAGATAGATAGATAGATAGATAGATAGATAGATAGATAGATAGATAGATAGATAGATAGATAGATAGATAGATAGATAGATAGATAGGTGGGTGGGTGGGTCGATAGATAGATAGATAGGTGGGTGGGCCGATAGATAGATAGATAGATAGATAGATAGATAGATAGATAGATAGATAGATAGATAGATAGATAGATAGATAGATAGATAGATAGATAGATAGATAGATAGATAGATAGATAGATAGATAGATAGATAGATAGGTGGGTGGGTGGGTCGATAGATAGATAGATAGATAGATAGATAGATAGATAGATAGATAGATAGATAGATAGATAGATAGATAGATAGATAGATAGATAGATAGATAGATAGATAGATAGATAGTGTATAAAAAACAGAATAAAAAATAGAACACAACAGCAAACACATTGTACATAATAAATTAGAAGTATAAAAACAGAACTGGTAAAAAAAAAATCTGGACAATCAACCACCGTATGTCAGTCTGTAACCCCATGGCTTGTGTGTTTATTCTCTAGGAATCTTTAACTACTACCACCTGTCTCTGCTGCTGACCACCCTCAACTGCGTGGCTGACCCTGCTCTCTACTGCTTCGTCAGTGAAAGCGCCCGCCGCGGCCTATACAGGGCAGTGTTCCGTCCGGTTGCCAAGATACTCTGCTGCTGCCGCCGCCGTGGCAATGCAAGCCCTACCAACCCGGCAACCGATTCCCATGAGGTGGCCACCGACGAGAACAACGGCCACCCGACTGTGACGCTGCTCACGCACACCAGCACGCTCAACAACACAAAAGGAGATACCGCTATCAAAAACACCATTATAGACACACAGACTAACGAAAAAAGTATCCTACCTTTGACTGTACTAAATAATAGACATGCACATGAACAGTCAGACAGTGGGAAGCCCAGTGTGCGTGACATATGTGTGACATTTATTGAACATCAGAGTCAAAAGAAGGAAAGGACTGGACAGAGTGAGAACAACACCAGCTAATCATCCACGGACCGAACAGGAACAGTACGAGCACAATTCTCAGGGCAGTGGGATTAAGATGGAAGAGCCCAGTATAAAATCAATGATGCAGGAGACCATCCACAACTGACCAGCATTTAAGGCATTACTTAAAGAGCTGTAAAGAGACCACACTGCCCAACCATGTGTGTTTACATCATCAGTCATTGGCATTAAAGTGGAAGACTTTCATTCAGAATAAAACTACAGACTCCACGTGAAGCCTCAGCATGCGTACGGCAACTATTTTAACACTGTAATTCAGATTTTAAAACTGTTTTCTAAAGGAGTCACTGTTAGCAACTGTATCTGTACAGTAAGAAAAAAAAAAACAAAGCTTCATCCTGGACTCAGATTCTGGCCAGACTTGAAATGGGTGCTCATGTACACTCCCTGGCCAAAAAAAAAAGTCACACATGCAATATTTCACTCAGAGGTGTCAAAAGTATTCGCATTCATTACTCAGGTAGAAGTATAGATACTAGAATTTAAATAGACTTCTGTAGAAGTTGAAGCATCAACTTAAGCTTTTCAGTCAAGTAAAAGTGTAAAAGTACTGGTAAAGTATAAAAGTAAATGTAAGGGGGAAAAATGCCATTAGGGGCTTATAGTGCACTACCCCACCTCCCCAAAAAATATTTATTTTGAGACCATAATGACTATGTTATATTAAAATGTTAATGTTGAAACATTTGGGATGCACTAGTCTACCTGCTTCAGCCACATATATGCCCACTGAAAATGAACACATTTTAGTCCAATGCAAATGTATTGAAGAACCATAAATGTGTCCTACTGAGGATTAACATGTGTTTCATGAGCTGAAGATATGATGACTAGTTGAATATAAGTATTGGAATGGTGCAAAAAGTCAGGTGCGATGGATGGCGTACAAACCAATAGGATGTCGGAATGGCATATGTTTATACTTCTCATCCAACCACAACCAAATTCACTCTATCTGGATGGCACGATTTATCTGGATAGTTTTTTTTTTTTTATTTGAATGTTGACAAGCCGGAATGAAAACAAGCTGAAATGAAATAGGAGTAACAAGGCTATGTTTAAAATGTAAGGAGTAGAAAGTACAGGTAATTGTGTGAAAATGTAAGGAGTAGAAGTAAAAAGCTAGCTGAAAAATTATTACTCCAGTAAAGTATAGATAACCAAAATTTCTACTTAAGTAAGGTAATGAAGTGTTTGTACTTTGACTGCACCACCTTTAGTTTTCATTACAGGAGACATTCACTGTCACATTTTTTTTTGCCACATAATGCTTATGTAGTGTCACAATAAGGTTCATAGTATTTTTTCCATCCATAGTTGCATTAATTTTTGATTATTGATGATGGAGAATTGGACTGCTGGATCAAGTCTTCATCACATCCCAAATTAGAGTCTGGACTTCATGGTGGCTAATCCATGTGTGAATCCATGTCTCATTCTCCCTGAACTGTTCTGTCACAAGCCTGATGATCCTGATCAACCCTGGCATTGTTCAATCTTTATGATGTTAAAGACATGAGAGGACACGTACTGCATCAGTTAGAGTTAAATAAACAGCCTGGACAAAGAAAAGGAACTACCTGGATTGAACTAAGCAAATAGTTCAGATCCTTCCATGGGTCAGTACTGCAGTGGTTAAAAATGTTTCAGCTGTAACAGGCTATTTAACTCTAACTGATGCAATGTGTGTCCTGTCATGTCTCTAATGTCAACCAGATTGGACAATGCCAGGGTTGATCAGGATCATCAGGCTTGTGACAGAATGGTTCAGGGAGAATGAAACATCATTTACACACATGGATTAACCACGATGTGATGAAGACTCGATGCAGCGGTCCGATTCTCCATCGTCAAAAATCAAAAATGAATGCAACTATGAATGTAAAAAAAATCATTATGTAACACAAAAGATGACACAGTGAATGTCTCTTTTTTATTATTTGTTTATTTGACAGAGGCAATGCAGTCAAACATTTTTGCAGCTGATGTGACGCATATAGACTTTATAGCTAGTGCTAATTCCCAACTCCAGTCCCCGGTTGGGCTCTTCCACAACATTGCAGTACAATACAAAATATACATCATTTAAAACAATCATACCATACAATTCAATAATCCAGTGTTGCATTTATATGATATGAGGCTTTCATTCACGCACTCATTCTCCCACACAATATACACAATATTTACAGATGAGAACAGTTGTGTTTTGTCTCTAATCAGGTTTTGGTTCTGGTGGTGAACATCTTAAACTCTGAGATGGATTTTATTTCTGATGGCAGTGAGTTCCAGAGTTTAATACTCTTACAGGAGAAGGATGACTGTATGAAAGTTGTCCTGCAGAATGGAATTTTGCAATTTAGGTTCGAGGAGCTTCTGGTGACTCTGTTGCTGTTTTGTCTCTCAACAAATTGACTAAGTAGTTCAGGTGCAAAGTTGTTTGTAACACTGGTCTAGTAGTAAAAAGCTTCCAGAATAAAAGTATTTAAATTTTACCATGTGTGAGTCACTGATAAAGAAAAATCAAGTCATAAATGCTGGTTGGCTGAAGTTTCCAAGATACAGTCTTGGGTCAAAATGTGAACTTTGAGAATTAACATTTTTAATACTAATAATTTATGGGTTTTACTCCAAAGGAATATTTGTCTCAGAGCTACCAGATCTACTTCAAAACACTGTCTGCACATGACAGTTCATTCACTTTACAGGTTCTATCTAGTGTAAGATTTATAAATCTATTGTATAAATGTACATAAACCAATATATATGTGTAATAACACTTGAAAACATCAGCACTTTTGTCATTTGTTTTCCAATTAATCTTACTAAAATACGTAACACTTAGCACATTTAATCTCTGAGGCAAATAATTTCTGAAACATTGTAGAGCAGTGTGATTAATCCCAAAGGTGGTGCAGTAAAATATTGAATGTGCGACTTTTCCTTTGGCTGGGCTGTGTATTTATCCATGCATTTGCCACAACTACAACTTTATGGGATGATAAAAATGTCATTGTCATGTTTACACCTTGGTCTAATGCACCCAGATTAAAAAATGATGAATGAATGCAGATTTGAAGACTCTACCAGGTCGGACTGTGTGGCTCGCTAATGCCAACTGAAACAATCTTCTTCTGTGTCGCCACAAATGCAACAACCCACATTCAGCTGTAATGGACATTTTCTAAAGGACTAAAAACACATATTTCAACCTCTGCTGCTTGGTAATTCCTTCTGTGTACTGACTAAGAACAAATATGATCAGATTCCATTGTATACGGCTTCAGTATATACCGTCTTCTATCTGTTTTGATCTGTTTATCAGCTGTTATTTTCTGTAGGTTAAAGGGTCTGTCTGTGTCGATTCCAGTCACTTGAACTCCACCTTTTACCTCATCTGCAACGGCAGGTTCTTCATCAGTCAGCGTTTGTTTTGTCTGTTCTGATGTTCTGCTTGATGTCACCTGCTATAAAACAGAGAAAAAGAAGAAGAGGAGGTTAAGTGGATGTGCTGAGGTTCTCATTTCATGCAATTATACACTAATGAAAATATAATTATGAATATTATATTTCATTATTGTGATCAAATTGCCCTACATATCACACGCTGGACCGTTAACCAATCAGTGAATTACTTGGTTTTTGGGACTTATTTGCATAGGTCTGATTTGTAAATGGCTCTAAATGACACAAAACTAGCCCAAGTCCTTCACTATCATTAAAACGCTGTTACAGTTAAATACTGATGTTATGGTACGATCAACCTTTGACAGTATTATTCACTGTGATGTAGAGGATCAGTGTTTAACTTGAAATGATTCTGTGGCAGGGGTAGGATCACAAGCAAACTCTAGTGTAAACGTTGCACATGCAGATTAGACATCAAGCAGCTACAAAGCTATATCTACCTGAATTTTGCAGTAGCCATACAGCACTAGACCTATAAGACTGTACAGTGCATTCAGTTTAACAACGGTGTGTATTAGCAGCTATGAACTCAACTTCTCATTTGCAAGAAGAGGATTGTTATTTTTATGTTCTTTGACACAGTATTGCTCAAAACATTCATCTATTTTCCTTCCTGTTTTGTCTGTGTAAAACCGATAGCTGAATCCTCACTTTCAGAGCGCCCTTACAATGTTTTAAGAAGTGTTCTTATTTATTATTTTGTAATTATAATTATATTGTTTTATTGGAAAATGCCTACAGGTGTTGATGATCAGTGAATGCACATATATGTAACTGGCAGGTTTGTGGTTTTATCATTGGCATGCATATCTCTGCCTGCCTCACCAGGTCTTTTAACTTCAGTGGGAATGAACTCCACTGTTTACATGTTGCTATCTACATGCATGAGATTGGCACTGTGTTGTTATGGTCATACAGTTGTACTGGTCAGATTGTGTAACTTTTTTGCACACAGCTTTGTTTGTATTAGATCTATGACAGTATTGTGTGAACTCTTTTTGATCTGACATAGTCAGAGCTTGTAATTTTACCCAAACCCCCATTTGAAGGATAAAAAAAATCAAGCAAAATGTTGAAGTAAATGGTAAAAAATAGTGTTTTGTAAATGTATGGTCATGCTAATATCATGCTTACAGTTTTTTTAAATAGAAAAACAAAGTAAAATATAAATGAACCATAATTTTGTAAAAACAGTCAGACTTCAGTTGTATCAGAATCATATTACCATGATGATAAATGTTGAAATAATATATCTTTACAGTGATGAATGTGACAAAGGATATTTTTATAAAAGTTTGAAACTCTGCTGAAAAGCACAGTCTCTCATTTTCCTTTTCGGTGTGTTGAACTGTGTAGTGTCTCTGTGGCGTCCATCCATGGATGTGGTTTCAGTCCGACCTCAGCCTTTCTGTCTTAGATGTTGGCAGCGTCACTAAGAGAAGTTCTTTAACTTTGGACAAATGACGAGAATGACGCAGCTGATCAGTGCAGACCGTACTGAATACGTAACACGGCTGACGCTGCCCTGAGCGAAGGACCTACTTGTCTCTGTTGTGACGTTGAAGTGACGGCCTGTGGTTTGTCCTCGTATTTATGGATCTGTGCACAGTTTGGCCCAGTGTGAAATATTACTGGATTGTAACATTTTGCAGAATTTATAGTGGCTTTTGTGACCCCTGACCTTTAATCTGGTACCACCAACATCTGTGAACGTGTACCTTGTGTACCTGCAGCTCTAATGTCTGGAAACTCTAGTAGTTCAGATTAGTGACAGCTTTACACAGCATTTTAACTCCATTGTGAATCACTTCCTTTACATTTGCTGAACTTTTTAAAAAAATATATATATTATTAATGATTCACTTATTATGTGATAATGCAGTTAAATGATCTGTGTGTAAAGTTTTTGACATCTAACTGTGTATCCAGATGAATACCCCACTCACCCTGCCCTACGGTGGACACAAAAAACACTTCAGCCCATCATCATTGGTGCATGTTTTGTGTGTTCTGGGCCTTTTAGTTGAGGAAATATTAACTGTAGTCCTCACTGAAACACAGTAGATGATGGATGAACCTGAACACTGGATGCCCTGTACTAATTAAATTTAGCTATGGTAAATACCCAACCCAGCCTCTCTTATTGCTTTCTTTGTCAACAGCAAGGATTTACAGAGTATTCACTTGTCATGTACCAATGAGAGGATAATTCTGACTTATTCTTAATTTCTGCAATTAGATCCTCCTAATTCGTACATATTGGACCTTAAATTACAGACAACATGATTGTTAGTGTATAATTATTTCACTGTGTGTTCTGGTTTGGCAGTGAGCATTGTAACAAACATCAGTACAAACTCATTCAGTGCAATGCATTAAACGTGTCCACATTGTCATACAGTGAAATGTGAGCCAACAGATACCCTGGTCTAGTACAAACTAATATGTATAGGTCTAAAACCTAAAAATGATTCTGTTCTGGTCAGTCCTCAGTAGCTTTCAACATGTCAAAAATGTCTGATCAACCAAATATCAAACTCGCCAGACAAGAAAACTTATATCCAAGTAAAGCAACGTTTAAAGAGTTACAAGGACAGAAAATCTGTGTTGATCAAATTATCAGAAATGTCTTTCCAAATAAGTTCTATCATTACTTTGCATCTGCATGCATAAACAGACCACTGTTTGCTGACATGTTCACTTTAACAACCTTATATGGCTATAAAATGTCAAAACTGATCTACTGCAGATGGCCACAGGGAAAAAAAAAATTCAATGTAAGTTTAAGGAACTAAAAGCTGCATTCCCTTAATCTAGCACTACATGCTAAAAGAATAAAAACCGGAACTAGAAGCACTCGGAGAGCGCAGACCTCCGCCAAGGCTGATCAGTGGGCCCCCCCAACCCCGATCACCCCCAAAAGTTAATCATTTCTTCCTTATCCCATTTCCAACAAACCCTGAAAATTTCATCAAAATCTGTCCATAACTTTTTGAGTTATGTTGCACACTAACGGACAGACAAACAAACAGACAAACAAACCCTGGCAAAAACATAACCTCCTTGGCGGAGGTAACTAGAAGCACTCGGAGAGCGCAGACCTCCACCAAGGCTGATCAGTGGCCCCCCCGTGGGCCCCCCCACGCCAAGGAGGTTATGTTTTTGCCAGGGTTTGTTTGTTTGTTTGTCTGTCTGTTTGTCTGTCCGTTAGTGTGCAACATAACTCAAAAAGTTATGGACAGATTTTGATGAAATTTTCAGGGTTTGTTGGAAATGGGCCCCCCCACTCCCGATCACCACCAAAATTTAATCATTTCTTCCTTATCCCATTTCCAACAAACCCTGAAAATTTCATCAAAATCTGTCCATAACTTTTTGAGTTATGTTGCACACTAACGGACAGACAAACAGACAAACAAACATACAAACCCTGGCAAAAACATAACCTCTTTGGCGGAGGTAATAAAGGTGTGTTAGGATTAGTGGGAGATACTTGACCACATTTCAGCTGGTTTCCACTTCCTCCCAATGTCTGCAAAAAACTGGAAACATTATCAATGTGAACAATAACTAAAACCAGCACTACAAAATGAACCAGAAAAATGAGTAGTGTTGTGTTTTATGCAGTTCTTTTCCTCCACTGTTTGACTACAAGTTACTTTAACCCATAATGAGTCCTACTTTTGTGGCAATTTCCAAATAAATTTTTCTCTATTTAACCTTTCTTAAGTGATTTATCACCATTTATTACAATATTACCCTCTGTGTTATGTGTTTTTTCAGTGAAAATCAGGTATTTTCCTGTATATAATTTATTGATCCCGTAGATGTTCGCAATAGCTCAGATTAAAGTTAAGGGTTATTATATAAGAAACCGAGATAACTGAGGAAAAAGTGACTTTTCCAGCAAATATATCAATATCTGAACCTAAATATAAGTGTCTACATCCACTGTCATTTGTCAAACTCATGGGTTTTACTGGTGAATCAATGTTGCAGAAGATGATGTTGTTTCCATGTTCACTACGGAGTTTCTGAATGTCCAAATGGGTCAAATCTGATGACCATGAAAAGATGACAAACTGCATTTTACTTGAATTATTTCAATGTATTGATAGGTTTGGTGGATCAGAAGTTATTAATCATTCTATATCAGTCGATGGTTCCAGTTGTCAGTGGCTGTTTGGGTCTTTGAGGGTTAAAGGGTAAGTACAGCGCTGTTATTGTGAGGAGAATCTGATTCGTTAAGCAGCTCTTCTGTCAGTACTTGGTGAAGTGATAGATATTATACTTGGCTGGGTGTAATGTTTTAGTGTTTATTGATTTTAGTAGATTAATAAAACAGCTGTCAGGTGAACCAGGAGCTGAGAACGAAAATGACGAAAGTGAGTGAAAACAAAAGTGTTCTAAGTGTGTCACTGTATTTGTTTTTGTAACAGAATCCATCCTGATTTTGTGTGTCTATGTGTGTCTAAAGTAAAGAGAAAAAAAATTATGTGTGCGGAAAGAAACCCTGCGATGACATGGAATGTGTGCACTGGGCAGTGTGTAGTCTCTGGAGTGTGAGTGTGTGTTACTCTTGGCAGAATGAGCTGCTACTGTCATCCAGCAGGAAGTAACATTAAACCTGGGTCACACTGGGGTCAAAGGTCACAGTTGAGAAGGAGATGAAGGAGGATGAGAAGAGGAGAAGTGCGTGTTGAAACCAGCTGTAATTCTGTCATTTCACATCATAAAATATGGATGAAATTCACTATAGAGGAAAAAAAAAAGTCTGCCTGTGGGTGATCAGTTTTATCGGGAATAAGTTTGGAATTTATATCAACAACTCACTACAGCATGTCTGAAAAATAAAAAGCAAAAAATAAATAAATAAATAAGTGTGTGTGTGTGTGTGTGTGTGTGTACAGGAATAAATAAATATTTGAGCACTACAGGCTCCCTGTTATACCTTAGAAGAATCTGTGAATGAAAAAAGGCAAGAAGAAGACAATGGTGAACATTAAAATGGGGGAAAATTTATTGACAGTTAGTTGTCAGTATTAGGAATTCAACAATATAATGATATGACAAGACAATAACAATGTACTCTGAAAGTTGACGGGCTTTCAATCATGTTTCCAAGATGTAAACTAGCAACATACCAAGTATGACAAGAGGCATTATTAAGAAAAGAAAAGAAAAGAAATGAAAAGAAAAGATTCCTTCATTGGTTGTACATGCATGAGGGAGAGTCAAAAAGCTCTCAGACTTACGTAATTAAAAGTTAATTTTATTTATTTATTTAACAGACCTTTGTGCAGGTCCAGCTGCTTCTTTTGGATGCTACTCTTTTGATTGAATTTTTCTCTCTGGGTCAAATTAAGAGATCCAAGTTTCATCCCTTGTGACACAGTACCCGTCTGTGAACTTTTGACTCTTCCTCGTACAAGTGCTTGGAGTAACGTTCGAGATAGATAGATAGATAGATAGATAGATACAGGGTGGGGAAGCAAAATTTACAATATTTTGAGGCAGGGATTGAAAGACAGTGTATGACCAGTTAGTTTATTGAAAGTCATGAGAATTTATTTGCCACAAGAAAATTGACATAATAGAAAATGTTTTTATTCTATGTGTCCTTCTTTCTCAATAACTGCCTTCACATGCTTCCTGAAACTTGCGCAAGTGTTCCTCAAATATCCGGGTGACAACTTCTCCCATTCTTCTTTAATAGTATGTTCCAGACTTTCTCGTAATAGTTTTGCTCATAGTCATTCTCTTCTTTACATTATAAACAGTCTTTATGGACACTCCAACTATTTTTGAAATCTCCTTTGATGTGACGAGTGCATTCAGCAAATCACACACTCTTTGACGTTTGCTTTCCTGATTACTCATATGGGCAAAAGTTTCTGAAAAGGTATGGATAATAGTGTTAGGTATGATTATGACATCAATATATGTTTGGTTTCAAAACAATTGACGTAGTGCCTGCTGAGAAAAACAACTAAATGTTCATTGTAAATTTTGCTTCCCCACCCTGTAGATAGATAGATAGATAGATAGATAGATAGATAGATAGATAGATAGATAGATAGATAGATAGATAGATAGATAGATAGATAGATAGATAGATAGATAGATAGATAGAGTGACTATGGCACAGTTGATAGAGCAGGTCGTCCAATGACAGTCGGCGGTTTGAATCCTGCCTCCAACTGTCCACATATCGAGGTGTCCTTGGGCAAGACACTGAGCCCTAAATTGCTGTATTGTATGAACATGAGCATGAAAGGGTGAATGGGAGGCTTTGTAAAGCGCTTTGAGCTATATAAGTTCTGACCATTTACCACAGATAGATAGATAGCTTCATTAATCCCCAAATGGGGAAATTAAAATGCCATGGACTCATAATGCAGCACAAAAAACAGAATACACAATAACTATGTGTTAAAGGAGCCAGTCCTTTATTTTTAGTGCATAGTGTGTGTAGGAACCAAGCTGCAGATGTGCAGGTCCCAGTAAGAGCCCAGACTGAGCCTGTGTAAGACTACGTCAGACCAGTGGATGGACGGGATGTGACAGTGGTTGGTTTGTTTTCACTCTCTGACACAGTTCTAATTATACACTCAAGGCCATTTACGCTTCCAACCAGAGTCTGATTAGTTACCGTTACTGCAGTCACAAACCAACCCATAGTCAAGAAATACCGTAACTAGACAAATGTGATGCTCCATGTGGGAAACCGACCTCAGCTGTTTACATCTGCGTCTTTCCTGCCTCTCCCTCTCTGCACCTCCTTCCTTTGCTTTTGGGTAAATTACAAACGTCACAAGCCTATAAAGCAGAGAAATGGAGAGGAGTGGAAAGCTGGTGGTGTCTCCATATAGAGTTTATTTTTATTTACTATCATACCCACTGTGCAGAAAACTGGTTGTATTAACCCATACAGACCCAGTGTTACTTTTGTAGCAGTTGCCAAATGAATTTTTCCTCTATATTTAACCTTCCTTAAGTGATTTATCACCATTTATTGTAATATTACCTTATGTATTTTGTGTTTTTTCCAGTGAAAATCAGGTATTTTCCTATATTTAATTTATTAATCAAGTAGATGTTCATAAAAGCCTGAGTCAAGGTGAGGGTTATTATATCAAACACACAGAAAACTGAGGAAAAAGGGACTTTTTTGGCAAAACTATCATTAACTGGACATAAACCAAGTGTTTCCATCCACTGTCATTGATCCAACTCCATGGATTTTACAGGTGAATCAATGTTGTAGAAGATGACAGTGTTTCCACGGTAACTACAGAGCCTTTAAACCAGTGGTTCTCAATCTTTTTCTGCCAGACCCCTCTTTGGAGGATGAAAAATCTCCGGGCCCCCTTCAATCCCAAAAACATTGTACCAGTGGTGCAATTATAACTTTTACTGAAAGAAACATCAGTATCGTAACAACATTTTTGCTTTTCCTTGAATAATTTGTTGGGCAAATTGAAAATAACTTAGATTTTTGCTTGAACAATACAAATAAACTCCACCAGACTGCTCCCTGAGACAATATTTTTCCAAATAAAAACAGGAAATGTGCAATTATCTTACAACTATGACAGTAAAGTTACTTTTATTTTAGAATGAATTTTGGTAACAAAGATGAACATTTTATCAATATCAATGGCTGTAATGAGCCCGGTTCCATTGCACATCTCAGAACATTAAAGTGCCAACTGTACAAACTGTGCAAAAACAGAAACATGTCACATTTTTCTTTTCCAGTCCAGTCCTTGTCCATTCTCCAAACCTAAACTCTTTGTCTAGTCTAGTGACAGATCACCATGGCAGTAGATTGGTTTGTTGTACATCCCTAAAATGAGTCCAGGGTGCTCCAATGCTAAAACATTAGTTCCACCTGCTACATGTTCTAACCTGAATTTAAAAAAAAAAAACAACATACCCCCCCCCCCCCCCCCCCCCGGCAAGCTTTCATGACTGCCCCGCAGTTTGAGAAGCACTGCTCTAAATGTCCAAATGGGTCATATCTGATATCCATGAAAAGATAAACTGTATTTTAAACCAATTATTTAGATGGATTGATAGTATTAGTGGATCAACATGTGTTAAACAGTTAAATCAGTAGATGGTTTTGGTGGAAGTTTGGGTCTTTATGGGTTAAGAAACAGGACTCTCAGACACACCAACAGAAGTAATACAGTGTATATTTATATTAAGAAAATCAAAAATCCAATAAGTGTTTAGGGAACATATAATCTCTCCATCGGCTGCTACATCTTGAACACCTGGTGCGATATAATGTAGTGGAGTGTGTTCACATTCACTTAATCAGCTCCATGCATTTGCTATTTTTTTTTTTTTTGCAGCAATCCACTGTTGTTTCTGCCATTCCATCTCTGTGCACTTCATCTCATGTCTTATTATGATTTGAAATTAACATTAAGCTGAAGGGCTCATTGAACCCATTTCCTTTGTGAGACATTATGAAAATAAACAGACTTCCTCACAGTGAATCCATGTAAGAATATTATTAAAAGACTTGTGTTAACACAGAAAACACTCATATCAACCCAAGTTACCATAATGTAACATCTTCAAGAGAAAAGAACAAGATCATCTACTGTATATATACTCATTAGAAAAGAGGATGTTTGCTTTTCTGGAAGACTGTTGTCCTAAGTTGAACTCTGCTGCAGTGTTTAAGACAATCCCAAAGCTTGCATCACTGTTGAAAACATGTCAGGATGAATCTCCTCAAACTACATGAGCCTTTAGCTGTAAAGCAAACAACACATAATTAAAAATCTACATTGTAATTATAAATCCTGGAGAAATTCTGCCTAAAGTGAGGAAAAGTCATGTACACACGCTGCACAAACCTACAAAAGAATGTAAAGAATGTAAGGTATGAACTTTATATGAAATACTTGACAAGTATAAAGTCCATGTTTGTGAAAAAACCCACAGGAGTTCTCCAAAGTTTGATATTATGTCACATGTTGCTGTAGTCTGTAACTGTAGTCATCACGTTGGTAAAGTAAATATACATATAAAACACCTGTTAAGAAAATAATTATATGAAACTGTGCAATCAGCTAATCTTCTTATTCGAAGAATTGATTACTGGTCAATTATTACACTATATAGAACTATTTTAATAAGCAAATATTCACTTTGAGAAATTCTTGAGGAAATACTTTTATGGTTCCAGCTTCTTAAATGTGAATATATTGTGTTTTCTTACCTACCCTGTGACAGTAAACTGAACATCTTTGGCTTGTGGATCGAACACAATGCGTTAAGAAAAACACTAATTAACATATTTTACAAACAACTTATCAATAAACTACTCAACAGATTAATTAACAATGAAAATATTAGTGAGTTGCAGCTGTAAACTATTAGTGACAAGACACATCAACAGATCTGGTAAATTGCATTATTCTACTTTAATTGATATAAATCGTTTTCCTTTTGACAAACTTTACTTACAATATGCACAATTGTAGACATTTTACAACACTTCACTTGTCAAATGACCATAAGCAAACCTATTAGTGTAACAGGAGTGTTATTAGGGAAAAATAGAAAGTAGTATACATTAAAAAAAAACCCAAAAACTTCAATTATCAGTTTAAAAACTGACATCATTTACAACTAGAAGCACTCGGAGAGCGCAGACCTCCGCCAAGGCTGATCAGTGGCCCCCCCCGTGGGCCCCCCACCCCCGATCACCACCAAAATTTAATCATTTCTTCCTTATCCCATTTCCAACAAACCCTGAAAATTTCATCCAAATCTGTCCATAACTTTTTGAGTTATGTTGCACACTAACGGACAGACAAACAAACAAACAAACAAACAAACAAACAAACAAACCCTGGCAAAAACATAACCTCCTTGGCGGAGGTAATAAATCATCATTTTACTAGTTTTCCACACTGAATATAAGTCAAGCTTATTGTTCAAAATGACACTAAGATTGGCAATTTCATAAAGGCAACAAACAGTTTCAGGCACTGCAATTCAGTGATAATAACCTTTATAACAGCATGTGAACAGGTTTAATCTTTTTGCACATACAATCCAATGTCAAATGTTAAACATCTGGAGATCAAGTCACATAAATAGGAGTGTGCAGGTGGGCTTCAGATCATAGAACTGTCTGGAATGTGTTCAGGTCATCTGTCTCTGTGGCCCATAGGACCTAAAAATTATTAGAGTATCTATAATACGTCTTATAAATGTGCCTCAGATATGATCCTAGTTTTTGGTCTCACTACTGAATTGTAATTCCTTCATGGGCAAAGAACATTCATATTTGTCATTCCTTTTCCTTTCTGTCTTTCTTGCAATACGCATGCTGCGTTTTCCATTTGCTTAACATTTGTCAAGACATTGAATATGCCTTTTTGTCACATATGTGTTCCTTTGGAAAGTTTATTTTCAAATAGATCAGTTCTTGAATAGAATAGAATGATAGACATGATTTATTCATCACTGGGTCTAGCAGAAAAGAGCCAAACTGAGAAAAAAACAGAGAAAAGCTTTTTTACTCTCGTCTCTGTAGTCAAGGAAGACGACTGAAAGGTAACCAGGGCAGCGTCGAAAACCCTGCTCTCAATCCACTCTCATTCTGATCTTAAAATTCTCTCACACTTCCTTTTAACAACGTGAATAGAGAGGAAGCAGAATGTTGCCAGGTGGTCTGTTAATTGTATGTGTGCTTCTGATTTTCAGTGTTTCTCTGTGAAGCTCCGGAGCTGAATGAGCGATCACAGCTAATTAATGTCATCTACGTCAATAACTCAGTCACTGACATCACCTTTGTGAAATGTATGTCTACTGATGACAACGGAGAGTGGCAGTCTAGTCTAGTGTGGCTTCCAGCAGTCGGGTGATGATTCCAGAGTGTGTGGGATGAAAGGTTAAACCATCCACCTCCATGGCCAGGTGACCAGTTTTCCCACTTCGAATCCCAAAACGCACCAGTGTGGACAAGATCGACTCCTCCTGGAAGACAAAGATGGACAGTAGGACAAGTGAATACAAACACACTCTTTGGTTTCAGTCTTCAGACTCAGGCTCTAAAACAACAGACATAACAGACACAACCTCATTCATGTTTTTGGTCTAAATTAATCTTCACTTTGTCCACTTAACTTTTCAGTCAATCAATCAGTCAGTAGATACAGACAAACTGATAAATCCACATACAAATATACATTGGGACACACTGAATTCCCATGTTTCACTCTTAACAGGTGACTGAGCTTCAAAATGATGTACATAATATTGGATATTGCGATAAATATTATTGCAATACATGTTTTTATTCAATGTTTAGGGTATTATTTTGTTTATATCTACACTCACAAGATGATACTGTTTGTTCATACTTAATTTTACTCAATGTTGATTTTATTTCATCATTGGATTTGTTTTAAAAACTAACTGTAGATTTCTGACCATAAATAATCATTTAACAACAAAAGTAACTATCTAATTTATTTAACCATCACTCACTATTAAAAAAATGTATCTTTAAACCTTAAATATATTTTGATAGATTGATTGACAATATTGATTTGATATTTATCCTGATAATTATTCACAACTGAATAATTTTCTCATAATATTTCAACTAAACCACAGTGGGAAGTCCTACGAGCTGTAGATGTGATATACCAACATTTTAGCCCATATAGCGCATAAGCATCATGACTGACAGCATGGATCTAAAAGTGTACCGTTGGGTTTCTCCATAAAGGGTTGTCAACTCTGGAGGGAAGTACCAAGTGAAATCATATTAATTACAGATATAAAATCCTTTTCAACAAGGTTAAGGCCTGTCTACAAGTAAACCAGAGTAGTATGCACTATACTGCAGTATATCAAGTATTTTGTTGTATGTATTTCAATGTACTTCTGTGTTTGTGTCTTTTTTTGGATGGAGTTTATTTTGATTATTTGATTTGATTAGGTATAACTGTATGTAAAAACCCAAGGTGAGAACTAGAAATAGCTTAAATTAACTCTATATTCAACACTAAACCCATCACTTTTCATCCTGGACCTGCATTGTCTCCATTAAAGCAATGCATTCAAGTCCAGTATGTGCTGCAGTATGCATTTAAAGATGAAAACTATCTATTACTTTATCCATATGCACACAGCGAAACCACATGAGACAAAACCTGAGCAGCTTTTAGATGATATGTTCGAGACAGTGACCTTTTCAGACACGTCGAGCAAACACACACCAAAAATAACATTAATTTAGTCTGGTGTTTGAGTCTGCCACATGAATATAAAGGCAATATTCACTCTCCTTTTAGTTCATAGAACATATGCCTCAGGAAAAACAGCTGCTAACTATCTTTTTCTACATTTGTTGGGACCAAAATGCTGAACCCCACAGTCTGGAGGATTAAGGAATGGTTTTAAGGTTAGGGAACGTAATACTACACTGGGGGTTTATTAAAACTATGGTTTATGTCTACCTTGTCCACAGAGGGCAGACCAGCTCTCCACTTCTGCAGCTGGTCTTGTGGTACGGCTCGGTTCAGTCCAAGGCCTTTCTTTAAGTAGCGCTGGTGGGAGGGGCATGTGAGGAGCAGGTAGAGCCCACAGGCTACTGCATATCCTCCCCAGTTCGAGACGCCTGCAAAAGGGAAGGGGCGGTGATCAGAGTATGAAACAAGTCAGTGGCATGAGACAGCTTCAAGGAAAATGACAGTTTCTGACAACAACTGTGTTTCAAAGAATGCATTACTGAGACAGAAAACTGAATGTCATTTCCTGATTGTTTCCTCCTTTTTGGTTTCACTTCTCTGTCTCTCTCCATTCGTAGAACTTTGTGGCTGGTGCTGCCAGTTATACGCCTGCTACAGTGTTCAGTGTGTCAATGTCAAGGTGTGTGTCGATATCTGTGGATGAAGTGTAACCTGTATTGACTTAACATTTAAAATAAAACAGTACACTGCAGTTTTATACCTGCTGTGATGGCAAAATCTGCAGGGACATCACAGGCTATGACGTCCCCTTTGGGCATCAGGCTCTTCACCCTGTCCTTCACTTTGCCCATCCCCAACTCATTACCACCATCACCGATTCCTGCAAAGAGGGAAAATCTGCTGAACCGGAGTGAAATTATACATATCTGTATCAGTCTCAATAGCAAAGCAACAAATTTGTGTATAAATTAACTTGAATGGTGATACCATTTCTCACAGTATACCTGTTGTAATGATTCCTGGTATATCCTTGGCAGCGATAAACAGGTCATCGATGGGATCCACTAGATGTTTGATGTTTATTTCTCTCATGTTGTAGTAATTTCCATCTGTAGCTCTTCCACTGCGCTCTATCGCCACAAGGTGGTCATACCTAGTATGTGACATTAAACTTTAGAACATAACCTCACAGCAGAATATAAAACAGATTTTAGATTGGTTTTAGTCTTATATTAGTGAAACTTTCTTTGAATTACTGTTCAAACAGACCAATAATATATGGAGCACATTATATTATATTGTAATTCTTGTTTCACTTAGGACTTATAATGAGTAGTAATGAATCAGACTGGTTAAGCATGGCTGATATAATCCTGGACCTGAAGGGCTATGCTAGGGAGACAGATTTTCATTCATTATTCTTGTGTTGTTTCTATATATCACATGTGTTTTATGAATCCTGCAGGATTTCAATGGGATCCTCATGTATAAATGACAAATAAAATATGTGTTCTCTAACAGGTTAGAGTCTAATTTTCAGTCTGGTCCACCTGGGTTTGTTGATGTCCCCGTTGTGACACAGGAACTTCAGTGCTGAGTCTGGGCTGTTGTTTTCAAAGGTGACCAATGGGATGGTATCAGTCAGCACACCTGTGGATGAACTTCCACGGTTAACATATAACCCTAAAGGTTTGGGCTTTCAGTGTTATTCTGCATGTTGAGCTGTAACGAGAGTCTGTGAGTTCAGTTCCTGACTCTCACCTTCCCTCACAGCCTCATCGATAATAGCCTGGTTCATCTCCACTGCTCTCCGGTCAGTCACCAGTGTCACCTGCTTCCCCATTGACAGCAGCATGTTCGCCATGGCGATGGCTCCAGGTGGGCCGTCTGTCTCATCAGGAGGGCTGCACAAATAACACCCATTTAAGACAGTTAACAGACATGGAGGTTTGAAGTGACTAAATAAGTGACATTGCTCACTGCTTCCACCACTGGGTAGTGCGATTTAATCTGCAAAAAGGAGTCAGCCTCATTCCTGTTACTATGGTACTGCTAATCAAACATCTAAAGAATTCACCATCAGCCACCTGTCTACAGCATCCATCTGCTGCTACACCCTATCTCCTAATTTCTTCAATTTGCCTCCAGTCAACAGACTTCATGGCCTATGGGAGGGATTCCAAACAGAAACCTGGAACACGGTACTGGTAGTGAATAATTAATATGTAGCAGCAGTGTATGCTGAAAGAGAATTTCTAGAAGGTTATAGACTAGACGACAACATCTGAGACTTTTTAGTTAAGTGTAAGAACCATGTGTGAAGTGTATATATGCAGGGGCCTACTTGTGCATGTAATGTGTGGGGAAACCAGTTGTTATGGCAACAGAGGAGGAGTGGGAGAGGGCCAGACAGGAGCGCAGGAGTTCATCTTGAATGAATAAAGCTCTGATCCCTCGCTCACCTGGGGACAGAAAGTGAAATACTGTGATCGATCTTCACTTCATGGTGTTTACAACAAGACCTTTGGTGAATTTTCCAGAGTCAGACAAACTCTAGTTGGACAACACCAAATTATGTCACATCACTTTTTTGTGTTATTCTTTATTTTTATTCTTCTCCTGTAGGATGTTGTCTTTAGGTTCCTCCTATTTAGAGGTAACTTTTAGCAAAAACAAATGCAGCAGTATGAGATAATGAGACAACTTTTAGTGAAGTTAATAGTTACTTAATATGTCCAATGTTAGTGTCACAAATGCATTTTGGATATTGACACAATGTTTGGCAGCTGTCTGCTATACAGGAATACTGTCAAGAAAGCCATTGCAACAGTCATGAATGACTTTTTGTTCTACTATTCTCTGTCAAATCCCTCCTATAGATCAGTTTCATGATGACGTAGGACGTATGGTGCTTGCGCACCTTGGAGGCAGAAAGCACGCCGAGTTCGTAGCAAAACACTGACTGCAAGTGTGAATAATGCCGTCGTCTTACTGTGCCGTGGGTTGTCAGAACAGACAGAACACACAGAAGGATTTAAACTTCTACAGAATTCCTGCTGGCAAACATCCCTTCCAGAAAAATCGGCGAAAGTTATGGTTGCAGGCATTAAGATGGGAGAAGTGGTCTGAGGAGGAAATTCAGAATGCTGGTCTGTGCAGTCCACACTTCAGATCTGTAAGTACTGGAGATCAAGCATACAGAGGTCGCCTTAACTGGAAATATTCCGCCATTGACAGATTTTTTTTTTTTAAATTATGGAAAATTCTGAAGGCCGTCCGTCATTTTGACAGATTAAAATACTGAGGGTAATTGTTGTTTAGCTAACTTTAGCCAAAATTAGATGCTACTTTGCTAGCGCAAACTGTGAAGACAGCCAAGTCTCCTTAGTTATTTTAAAGCCCAGTAAATGTGATGGCACTGATAAACACGGTGAAAAAAGACGGACTGATGTGGTGAAGGATGACGGACAAGCAAGGAATAGTGCAGTTCTGATGGCATTTGGTGTGTTATATACACGTATTTTCTACCTTTCATGTGTTATGGCACGTCAGTTTGTGCCTAGATCTGTGGTTCACAGAACCTGAACCCTAACCCTCAGTGCATGGTATTGACACCGTGTGAACAAACACAAGGAAAGCTTATTATGTCTACAGATAACACACCAATTTAAAGTGGCGTATATAATTATGCGAGCAGTGATATCACGTTGGTTTATCAGCCAGCAGCAACTACACCTGCTGCATCATTGAGATGTTTTTGAACATTAAATACTACTAAATATATCTCATTATCATTAAAAAATAAAAATTTGAAATGACAGATAATAATATGTTATGACGGAATTTTTACGACCCTGTCCATCAAAATGACGGACTATAAAAATGTCTAGTGCAATCTCTGCTCCCCACTCGTCTGTGCAAGTCTGCTTTTCTACTGTGGGACAGCCTTCCTGATGCGGTTAAGTCAAATTATGCAGCCGTGAAAGAGAAGATGGGATGGGGTTTTGGACAGGGACAGTTAATGGACAGTTTTAGAGCTAACGTATACACTCGTTCACGAGTTCCGGGGGAGAGCCTGGAGGTGTACGTGAGCCGGCTGGTAGCTGGAACTGTTGTTTTTGCCTCCGAGGTGCGCGCACGCATCACTGTTGTTAGTAAACATTGAAACTCATCTATACCCCTATATACCCTGTGCTATTTTTCCTTACTACAATCAAAGCTACCTTAAACGATTTCCTATAAGAGCAACTGTTTAATGGATGGTTTAATCTGAAACATATTAACCCTTTTTAGGCTTTAATGTTTTACTCCAGGTACATTTTATTGTCTTATTTTATCATCTGTTTAAAGATTACGTAAGTGTTCTGTTTGCTTTAAACACAGTTGCAGTGAGTTCACCAACTCTTACACTGTTATGTTGTGAAGAAATTTGACTGTGGTTGCTTTGTTTGGCTTTATTACAAATACAACAAGTAGCAGTAGTAGTAGTAGTAGTATCAAGCGTTTTCTAACTATAATCACAAATATTGAAAAATTAACCATGACAAAAACTTAACGACTGAAACAGAAAAAAACAAAATTATATGGAGATTAACTGCAATATAAAAATATATTATTTTACAGCTATGAACCTAAAATACCCTCATGCTTTTTTCTTTTCACAGGAAGAATGCCTCATACCTTTTGGTTAGGATTACAGCTGGTGTGAGACTGGCATGTTGCATTGTTAACCAGCCACACCTCAACTTTGTCATGTTATAGCTACTTCTTTTAAGAGCATGTGCACTGATGGAAATGAGTGTTACATGGTTTTCGATTTGTTTTGTCTATGCTTATGTTTACCTGGGTCCTCTCCAATAATCGTCTCCAGCTGTCGGATCTTCTCCACTGTCCTCCGAGATGCTAAGCTATAGAACAGGGGATTGTCGGACACCAGAAAACTCAGGGGGGTCAGCTCAGGGTTGAGGATGATGGATGAAGGGTCCATGCTGTCAGATGGCGGGGTTATGGGAGATGAAGAGGTGGTGTCCGGGATATCAGTCAGGAACATGCAGCCTGGAGAGTGGCTGAATGCTAAGGAAGGCTCTGGAAAGGAGATGAAAATAGTCAACGTGGAAATAAACACTCGAGTGACCTGACAGCAATAATATAAACTTGGAGATAACAAATTTTTATTCAGAACAGTCTCACAACATGTTTCACAGGACATCAAGGATACAAAGTACACTGTTCTCTCTTTTTTTGGGGAAAAAAAAGGGGTGCCAATGTTGCTCACAGAAACAAAGAAAAAAAGGTAATTTGTGAATCTTTGCTGCATGTATATAGTCATATAAATATAGAATTTCCAGTGCAATACAAAACAGAGGAGTAATTTGTGAAAAATCAATGCTTCTCATGACCATATATTTTATTTTTAAAGAATCCACTGATTGCTTAGTCTGAGTGCATTGGAACATGAACACTTACAACATGAACTCCCAAAGTTCAAGAACATATCCTTCACCTTCAGACTCATTTGTTTTGTACCAACATCCAATGAAATTCAATAGATAAATACAAAGCAGAAAATCAGCTATCAACAGCTTACACTTGTCACCTTACTGAAATATCTATGATGGCTTTGCTTAACATTGTCTGAGCAAATGTTATGTGTAAAGTGACAACATTTTAAAACACTGAGTTTACACATCCCAGTAACCCTTAAGCTTGTGTTATGGTAACAGTATTAACCAATCATATTACTCACTGTTGCTGCGTATGGCCTCTATAGCAGTCACTCCACAAGCCCAGAAGACTGGAACATCACCAGGCTGCTGCTCCACTGCCTCCCCATAGTCTGGTTTGCACAGGTCTTGTATGCCCAGCAGAGCTAAAAACACACACAAATACACATTCATATCCTGTATATGTGTTACCGAGTTAAGATATTTATCCAATTTGCTTTGTGTACCTGGGTCTCCTATGTGTATAGGAGCTCCATGTGCGAGTGGATTGAGGTGAGTCACTTCCACTGCTGCATCCAGCTTGTCAGTAGGAACAGGGCGCATAGTGACAACCAGGGGGCAGCTAAACACTCCTGCTTGAACACACGGCACTGTAGTCTGGACACACACAAAACAAAAAGGTTATAGAGAAGATGCAGACAAGGCTCATGCACATTTTGACCAACAGATTTGCATGACCATATTCCTTCTGAAACATTTGTGTCTAGATCAAAAATTTAAGCATGCTAACTAAAACTAAGCTAACAAGCTATGTGTTAGATAGTAGCATTGTTTCTGCCATGTTCCAAATGTCAATCATTAATAGTACAATCTACACTTTGCATGTAAAGTCCACGTCTTTCTTAACCTATGCCTCATATTTGTCTAAATGAAGCCATTAATTAAATTAGCATTTTTCTGATACTGTATTATATTAAACCTCATCAGTGTACAAGCTGCAACATTTCCTCATGTAGAAAACAACATGATATCAAGCAATGTTAAAATGTTCATTAAAAGTGTTAAAGGTTGTGTTGGCCTAATGTTCAATGAGTACTGTATATAAATGTACCATATTGATAGATCTTATATTAAAAGGTATATTGCAGTTTTAAATGTTGCATAGATATGGACAGGACTAAATGTAGATATTTACTCGATACATGCTGATGTTTTTGCCCTGCTCCAAGTTCCTGACAGGAACTCCAGCTTTCTTCAGTCTGCTCTCAAAGCCAAAGCTGCAGCCCAGATAGAAAGAGACCATGTCTGTCCCAGGGCCATCCTGCACGGCGGACTGCTCTGATGGAGACCTTGAAGCATGAGACAGGAGGGTGAGACCAGTAGGTTTAAAACATCAAGGACTGGGAGTTATTCATTTAATGAATGATAGCTAAGAAATCAATGAAAGTGTGATAAGTCTACTGTGCAGAAAACGGTCAAAAATGTGAATCTTTCAGTTACTTTGTCTGAGTGATGTAACTCTGAAGACTGGACACAGTTTTCACCATCTGGCCCTTTTCAAACACACAATACTGAGAGATGTCTGTTCTGAAAACACAAAAAAGACAGAAACAAGAACAAAGACATGACTGTTGAAATATAAACATGAATGAGTTTCTGGATTTGCATTACATTCTGTAATGTAAAGTAAAACATGCTCTACACATTTCACATTTAGAATAAATGTATTGAATCATATGAATGTTGCGATAAATGAGCACAATCAAACATTCTAGGTATTATGATCTTCTTCATACTGCTACATGGGTCAACCTTCCAGTTAAAGAACGGTTTGTCTGTAATGCAGCAGTTACCATCCTATATGCAACAGTGTTCAAGATACCAGTAAAAAGTACAGATAAAAATCTGGTAAAAATACTTAAACTTTTTAATTATGTCTGCACTGACAAATGTCAGCTACAGTGGCACAGCCTACTTAAAAAAGTCATCCAAAACTGAGTTAATGTCAAAGCACTGGACATTTACTTATAGTACATATTGGTCAATCAGTGTAGACGCTGTGGAAAATAATTCACCACAAGGAGATATGAACAGAACTGGATTCAGCTTCATGTTTACAGAAGTGATAACAGGGTCACATCTGACTTTGACAAATTTATGTTACAGTGGAAGAATGTAGTATGCACAGTATGGGTGCATGTTACCTTATGTCAGCATCTCTACAAAGTGGTGGACAGGACGTTTCTCCTGGTTGGCTGCGATAGAGCAGGGGCAGGGGAGCCGAGTTTCTTTTACAGAATGTGTCAAAGTCATCAGCCAAGCTACGGGGGAGGACGACTACATTAGCCTGCTGGTATCCTGCACAAAACACACAGGAATGTTCATGTTAAAAAGGTAAAAAAATAAACCGGTTGAGCACAGTATTAACTAGAAAAGCACTCGGAGAACGCAGACCTCCACCAAGGCTGATCAGTGTCCCCCCCATTTGTTCCTTGTGCCAGTATCAACATTTCCTGAAATTTTCATCCAAATCCGTCCATAACTTTTCAAGTTATCTTGCACATGGACAGAGACAAACAAACAGACAAACAAAACACTACCGGCAAAAACATAACCTCCTTGGTGGAGGTAACAATGCATAGGTTTAATGAGACAGCAGCCTTGGTTTTTGCTGCATAAGATGACCATAATCTAACCAAACTAACCAGTCCTGGACACCTGTGTCAAACCCCATTATGATAATATCTGAGACCATGAAACATATGTAATTGTACCTGGTTCCACTGTCACATGCACACCTTCCAGTTCTACACAGACTCTTACCATTAGCTAGTCCTGTGGTGGTTCTGACTCTGGGATCTCCGTTTCTGATCAACAGCCTTAACTCAGCAGGACTCAGAGAATGTAAATGATCCCATGGCTCCATCACAGTCCACACAAACACTTTTTTACCACAACCTACTCTACTACTTCTCTGTGCTCTGTGGAGAAGCCAAACAGGCTTTTGTCTCTGCAAAGAGTCCATCCCACTTGTTGGCTACATGATAGTCTGGTTTGATATTACCTATTTGACCACGGTTAATGTACAAGAGAAGAGCTTTAGTTGTGGTTAATGTTTACCTGCCAATTTCTTCATACATTGGATTGAAGGGCAGTGAATAGGTCAAAGGCAGAACTCATTACATTTCAAAGCAGAATCCGAAATTTGACTGAAACACAGCAGTGATGGGCCTTGGCTGGACTGGACAATCCCACAAGTCCAGTATGTGGCAAGTATGTGCATAGTCTCTCCTCAGAGGCTGATGCCCTGCTATCTACTCACTTCTAAAACAAGTGGTGCCAGGCACACATATTGTAGCTTATTTTGGCATCAATCTAGATCGATGTCATCATGTCTATGTGTGTGCTGATGTCAGCATATCAATTGCCTCTATATGTGTGCCAAATTTGAAGTAAATTGAAACAAAATTGATGCTTATATAGAAATGTGAAATTCCACTCATGACTAAATGGGGAAAAAAAAAAAGACTTTAAAAATTCATTTAAAAATTGAACTTTGACCTACTTTTCCCAAAATGTACTGAGATCTGTTCATGGTCACTGACAATCTATAAACCCAATTTGATATGAATCCAACTAGTTTTGTTCCTACAGGGTCCCGCCACGCTTATTACAACAAAACTGTGGAAGGCTAAACACAGATAAACCTCACCAATGGCAAATAAAATTAACTGTATATTTCTGCTCTGTTTGGAAGGAAAACTGAATCATTGGACTGAAGTGAGACCCCAACAAAAAGTAAGCAACAATTTCTCTGACTGTAGTAGTTTATGTCTGTTTCAGTATTATTGATTCTTGTGTGGTTGTGTGGTCTCTGTATCTGCTAAGTCACTTTATGGTCAAGCTTCATATCAATACTAATAACATCGGTGCCACTGAATAATGATGGTGGATGTGAGTCTATGGCTTCACATGATAACAGGAAACTTTTACTTTGAATACTGCTGCATTTTTTTCCACCAAAGTAATCACTGAAATTCAAAACCTTTCAACTCTTGCCCTGATGAAAACTCTGTGGGGATGGTGTCAACTAGGCTAGGTAATAAAGGACTATTATTTTTTGTATCACAGTGCCTCTGATTTGTTTCTGACAGTTGTACAAATTACCCCTCAGCCAACTTCTGGCCAAAGGGGTATTGTAATCGTTTTGTCGTCTGTCCATCTGTCTGTCCATTCAACAACATAATCACATTATCTGAAGAATGCATTGAGATATTTGCACCAAATTTACACTGTGGATGCTTCTTGGCATGGAGCAGAAGCCTATTGGTGACCTTGCCCTGCTTTTTCAAAGTCAAATGGCCTTGTGCAGTTATAATATCTGAGTACTTTCAAATATAAATATGTATGTAATAGGATTTACACAAAGACAATCTAATCTAAATTTTAGGGCAGTAACTTTAAACAGAATCTTACACTATATTTGGCCGAGGGGTATTAAAAATGCACAGCATGTTATGTTTATTTTTGTACTAATTTTTTGCACATTAATAATATTGATTGTTTTACAAGCATTCCCCCCATCCTTAATGAGCACCCGAAACTTCTTTATACACATCTACATTTTGTGCTCTTTGACCCAGTGAGGTTTCTAGAACCATTTTTTTTCCTGTCAACATGTGTATATTTTCTTAACTTCTACTAAATTCCATACTCTGTGCCAAACACCATGGGCTAAAAGATGGATCAACAGGTGTCTGTTCTCTAAACAACTTCTAATGTTTTAACCCATTGTTAGACTTAAAACATTCAGCCAGGGACTTGGTGTTGATAGACTAGACCAGGGGTAACCTGTAGCTCCTGGGCCAAATTTGGCTCTTGGGTCTTTTACAAGTGATTCCATGTGGCTTTGTCAAATACAAATAGAAATTAATAATCTTTTAACCTAATTTTTTTTTTTTGCGCTATTATTGTCATAATCATAAAGTCATTCTGATGTTATGCAGTTGTAAAAATGTAGACAACCCACCAAATGAATCAAAAAGCAGAAGTAGTTAAACTAGACAACTTTTTATTTTATGACTCTGAAGGTATTCATTTGTATACTCCATTGCAAAAAAAAAAAAAAGCATTCACACACCAGTCAATGTTTGCTGCATGTCATAATAATGACAAATTCTACCCTTTTCTTTAGTGTAGTGTGTAATTTATTTGTAGTTCTGTAAATGCAGTAATCCTGAGGAGGTTCTCAAACAGTCACCACTTTGAGGTAAAAGATATAATGGCTCCAGAGATATTTGGGCTCCAGACAGATTTTTTTCTATTTTTGTCCTAAAATGCCTCCTCCGATAGCATAAGTTGAGGAACCATGGACTAGAACCAGTGTTCTGTCGAGTTGAGCTGCTAGACAGGACACCTATGTCAGCAACCCTGGTCTTTGAGAGCCGCTATCCTGCATGTTCTAGATGTTTCCCTCCTCCAGCACACCTGATGGTCATTATCAGGCTTCTGCAGAGTTTGATGATAGGCTGATCATTTGAATCAGGAGTGTTGGAAGAGGGATACATCTAAAACATGCAGGATAGTGGCTCTCTAGGACCAGGGTTGCTGACCCATGGACTAGAACAGGGGTGGCCAACCCTGGTCCTGGAGAGCCACAATCCAGCAGGTTTTAGATGGTTCCCTCTTCCAGCACACCTGACGGTCATTATCAGGCTTCTGCAGAGCTTGATGATAGGCTGATCATTTGAATCAGGTGTGTTGGAAGAGGGATCCATCTAAAACATGCTGGATTGTGGCTCTCCAGGACCAGGGTTGGCCACCCCTGGACTAGAACATCTTTTTCAAGGCACATTCTTGCTGTTTACTGCCTGTGCTATTGAAATGATCTTAAATAACATGATGCATTGCTGTAGTTCAAACTACCCAACAGTTTATAGCTTATAAGTAATTCAAATAGCTGCGGCCTTAAACAAGAGATGGGTGCAGCACTTTTACAGAGTGACATGTTTAACTAAAACTTCCTTCCAGACTCTAACATGTATATGACGTTAGTTTACCTGAGTTTGTGAGAGACGAGATACTTCTCATACAGACCCGCGTAGTGGCTCTGACAGCTGCTAGCATGCTTCACCTAAACACCAGCACACACATGAACGGAGAAATTCAACTACAATTCAACAACAATAATTTAATATGCCGTAGGAAGAAAATCTAATAATAAACATCCACACGGTCGTATTGTTGTGTAGCGGAAGAACAGTCATCACCGTTACTGACTACTAGCCCGAGGCTAGCTTACTGGCTTAAGGTGACAATTAGCTACCACAGCTAGCATTAATGTTTCTTACTCGTACCTTTCACTTCGTGAGTTACAACCGCAGACTGGATGGTTAGAGGTTTTACCACTTGGACTTGGACAGTGCTTTTATCCATATATCTTTAGCGGACGCATATTCTTTGTGACCCTTAGCTTTATCATTAGCCCGGAGACCCACTTCCGGTCGGTTTTCAAAATAAAAGTTCTCTTCTCCTTCTGCAGTTGGCACATGCAAGTCAGTATTGAAAACTTTGCACCATGTGGTCTTGAGTAAAAAAAGCAGTTCGGTAAAAAGTATATAATAGGATATATAGTCGAGGAAAGCAAAGAAGCAGCCTGTCTCCTCTTCATCACTTGTGGAAACAGCTGTGAGACTTGTCAGTCAGTGTTTAGACAAGGTGAGTTTTGACATGAAATATGGTTTAGCTTGTTTCTCTGATGTTTCTGGACTGCATTCATTTCAGAGGTTTTTAGTTCTTTGTTCATAGCTGCTTCATTTGCCATTGAATAACCAAACAACAGGACATGAAGCTGCTGGACAGTTTGTCTAAATACTATTGAGCCTCTGAAAATGGAAAATGGTTGTAATTTCTAGATGTTTAATGCATTATTAATTGTTATGCCCCTTGAATTACAGCTGAAAATCTACACATCAATCACATCTTAATCATTTAATTTCAATAAATTCAATAAATTTGTGTAACTGTCATTATATAAATGGATCTGACTGTATACAAAGACACAAGAGGCTTGGCCACAAAAATGTCCCCCCCCTCTGGATTTAACAAAACAAATATTTAAGATCCTTCCATTGCATAGTTACTACAGTCATTAATATGTTTCAGGTGACAAGAGGCTCTTTAACTGATGTAGTGAGTAGCTTTTCATTTCTTAAACAACCGTTAGTTTGATAGAGAGCATAAAGATTGGACTACACCAGGGTTCATAAGGGTCAAACCAAAAAAGTGGTTCAGGGAACATGATTATACATGGATTGGTCGCCATATAGTCCACACCTGAACCCCACTGAGAATATCTGGTAGGTGACGGAGAAGATTTTACACAACGGTCTGACTTACCCATCATCAATACAAGATCTTGGCAAAAGAAAAAAATAAATTATGCAACTCTGGGAGAAATAAATGTGGCATTGCATAAGCACTGTGGGGCATCTAAATGGTGAATGTATCCTGTAAAGATGAAGGTGGTGCCAGTGAAATATTGTATGTGGGACAGTCAGTGTAGATAATCACATGGGTGTGAAGATATAGGCCATTCAAAGGCCAGTGTCGGGCAGTAGTATCACTACTGTAACTTTACTCTGGCTCACTCTTGTGGTATAAACTACCATCCTGGGCCTGACTGACATCTGTACACAGATTGTAGGGTCAAAATCCCACACTGCAATCATCATTCAAGATAATTTTTGAATATTTTAATGTAAATATTGGAAATATCTCTCTTGAGGCTTGCCAGATGTGAAAAGATTTACTGTAAGCAATAGAAAATAAATGCACATTTGTGGCGTGCATGAGTGAGATTTTGTTCCTGCTTATGAAAAAGTGAATTTAAATAATAAGAAACAGGTCTCTTTGAGTTTAAGCAGAGGCTGTAAAATAAGATATGAGTTTATTGATCCCACCGTGGGGAAATTGCAGTGTTTATAGCAGCAAAAACACAAAAAACAAAGTGCAGAAAGAGGCAGAAACATTCAAGAGTGAAAAATGGAAGTGGAAATATAAGAGAATCTTCTATTTATATTACTTGTTCTGTAAATATATACATATTATTTGCAATATATTTGTACATGATATTGATATTGATGATATGGGGGGATTACCATGAAATGTTGTATAGTCTGATGGCTGTGGGAAAGAAGGACCTATGGTGTTGCTCCTTCTTTTACTGTGGATGTAGGAGTCTAAAACTAAAACATGTATTGAAGGTATTTCCAGAAAAACTCTCACACTATAACTTCAACTGGACTGTCTCTAGCTTTGATTATGACATACATTTACTGTGGAATGATATTGATAATCTGTAATGTCACAACTTTATTTCCTTTATTTTTTGGGTAAATACCAATGTTGAACCTAGACCTGAACAACTGAAACAGTCACAGATCATAACACTGCCCCTGCAGGCTTGTACTGTAGGCACTAGGCATGATGGGTAATCACTTCATCCACCATCCATCCAATAGGGTCAGTCTGGACTCATCAGACCAAATGACCTTTTTCCTAATCTACATGCTGTCTATCAAACTGATGTCTGTTTAAGAATCTTTTTTCTTTTTTAGTTGAACCTTTATTTAATCAGGAAAAATCCCATTGAGATCAAGAAATTCTTTTACAAGGGAGTCCTGGCCAAGATAAGCAGCAGGAAATACAAAATACAGTTACAAGATTACACAGTTAGAGCACATATAACAGACACATCTGATGCATATTAATCACTACAGTAATTATGCAATAGAAGTATCTGAGCTATTTCTTTAGTTAAATCCATTTTGTGACTTTTTTGTCCAAATAGTGTGTATTTATGTTAAGGCAGTGGGTTTTAAGAATGTGGATTTTAATTGCTTTAACTTAGTGATACATGCACTGAGTCTAGTGACACAGCATGACCCGTTTAGTCTATCAGTCGTCCATCAGTGTGAACTCCGGACGAGTACAGTAACTTCTTATATGACTGAGAAGTGAAATGGATGTTTGGTCTGGACAGAAACTCCTAAACTCCAAACCTAAAATACTTTTAACAAAAGTGTATGTAAACATCAGCCCTCCACTGCATATTTTTTCACAACTGAGCATGACATGGATCAATATAATCAATATCCACATGTGTGCAGTTTGGCAACAGCTTCCTCTTTGTTTACATTTCATCACTGCTTCTTTGTCCAAATAAACCAGACTACATGGGTAATGGATTGAAATGCATGTGACTGTTCCTTTGTTTGCCATTTCAAAGTTCACAGATTTGCTGAAAGAAATCCAAAATAAACTTTTCTTTTGCCTGTCTTTATAGTCTTAATATAACATAAAGCACTGGAATTGTCAACATGTACCTTTGGCCTTGAAAATGTGATTCTGATTCATAGATATAATACACTACGCATTATATTTTTTACATATAATATTTGAGTTTTATTTGGTGATGTAACACTTTACTAAAGCAGAATTAATTTACTGTTTGACCACATCTTGATTAGCGTTAATAAGTATTTCTGTCTTTAAAATTGCTTCCACAGATTTTGGGTCTGACTTTCTCACACTGAAGCTATATTTTATTCATTTACCGATTTTTCACCTCAAAATAAAGTCCAAAAATAAAACGTTATCAGCTAAATGGTACTTGTACCATGTACTTGTACTTCACCTGTTATCTTTTCAATGCATAAGTATTTCAAAGTACGAATACTGACCCTGGATCATAGTCTGACCTATTTAGTCTATCAGTTACATATCAGTGTGAACCCTGTACAGGTAACTGAAATAAAATTGGGCATCTTGCCAGGGGCACTGAGCTAAGAAAAAGTGACTAAGCAAAATGAATTGGGTCCTGTTTTGTCATACATGATGATACACGGCCACAGTGTAAGGCATGTAAGGTGACTATTAGTCAAATGTAATTTTCTGGGAGTTATCGAGTAAAACATGAAGCTGCCTTTTAGTTTATGACAGACTATCTGATCAACAGTACCTATAAGAAGTATTCATCCTTTTATTGCCTTTTTATGAATGAAATCACAATCATGACCATTAAAGCAATAAAAGAATCTCCAACACATTACCTTCTACAACAGAGGTGTTGATCACATTTCAGTTCAGGGGCCACATACAGCCAAATTCCAAGCCAATATGAGCTCAAGTGGTCCGGAACAGTAAAATAATAGCATAATATCCTATAAATAATGAGAAGTGTTAAAAAAAAAAAAAAAAAAAAAAAAAAAAAAGTAAAATGAAATTATGAGAGTTTTTACATTTACAAACTATCCTTTCACAAAAATGTGAATTACCTGAAAAACCTGAAATTTCTTAAGAAAAATAAGTGCAGTATTGTGCCTGAACTTATCATTTATACATGTGCATTTTATGTAGATCACAGTGGATCCACAGAGGTACAAAACATTTAGTAACAGACACAATATTGTTGGAATTTGGAACTACAATGAGATTGATGCACTTGACTATTAATATCTTCAGTGTCATTTTTTGCACAAATTCATCCTGCAGGCCACCTTTGGTGTGCCGGTTTTGGTCCACAGGCCATATGTTTGTCACTTATGTTCTAGAGACACATCAATCATTTATGGTCATAATTTAGTATCTCTACAGTTTTTTATGTACTAGTACTATATGTCTTTATCTGTGAGCTGGGGAGGCCTTTGGGTTCTCTCTAAAATGTTTTTTGCTGAGCAGTAACCTTCGGTTCTCTGCAGAGTTTGAACTTTGGTAAAGACTTTGTGACTGTGTGATACTCCACAGGGCAGGGCTAAGGGAAGGACAGACTTTATAAAAGATCCATACCAAGGTGTCACTGTATTAGGTTAAGCCTGAGAGTGCTGGGGAGCACGAAGGAAAACACTTATTTTACCCATAATGGGTTACAGCAGTTTAGGTCTGTTACTGCTGCTGGGCAGCTGCACTTTGGCCCGTAAGTAAAAACCTGTTCTGATTTTCACTAAACTTCTTAAAAATGTAAAAAAAAAAAAAAAAAAAAAAATTAACATTGCTTTTGTAATTATATGCTGTTTAGAAGTCACTATTTAGTGACATGTTAACCCAGCAATTATATTTATGTTTACAGTATATTCAGAGCTGATATGTTATATAAACACTAACACTAAGTATCACCTACTGTGTATATTAATTGTCAGGTATAGAGTGGATATTTTTACTAGTTTTGTATCTGCCAACTTAAATATACTGTCATTTAATGGTATAATGTGCTAAAACGAGTTGTCAGTGCCTTTGAAATTACAGTCTTATAATGTCTTTTCAGAGCAAGGAAATGACAGAGATGAAGCTTCAGAATGTCAGTGTAAGTTGTTTGCTGAACTCAGTTCAATCCATATGAGCTCATTATAACAGCATGTATCTTTATTAGGTTTGTGTAAATACATTTTTTTCTTGATCTCTTTCACTTTTATTCTCTACTTGGGGAAAAGAGGAAAGGATTTAGACAACTTTATTTTTCAAAGAAAACAAGTCTCCATGTTTTTGTTTTTGTTTTTGTGAAAAATTCCCCCAGGGTAGAATAACCTTGTACCTGGAAAGAGCACTGTTTGTATAGGGGAGATAAGGTCGGGGGTGGATAATATGTTGTCCCAACTCTGACCTGCTAACAGATCCCTAGTTCCCCCTTAAACTCATAAATGCATGACCTGTTTTGTGGAGATAGCAGCTGTGGGTGATGGACTCTGTGCTGTTTACTGTGTGATACAATAGCTCTTGTTCAGTGTTGAGCCTCTTCACTAAGCAGACAACAGGTCCAAAGGTCTGTATGTAGGTGGTGATGTGGAAGCTGAGCTGTAAACAGCCTCATACAATCTCTTCTGTAAATTGAGTGTTGGCTTTAAATGATTTAATCAGCATTGAAGTCAGAGATCTTTGTAATCATATGACAAACACATCTTCTTATCTCACTCCAGTGGCATCCAGATTCAAGGTCAATAAGAAGTATATATACCAGTACACCACAGAGAGCAGAAATGGTGTAGTGGGCACGGCCAACCTGAGGAATGGCCCCAAAATGTCCTGTGAGGTACGTGACTGTTGTTGAGTCCTGCTGTGTCAATCAGTTCACCTGATAACATAAACTTCTTATCTGAGCTGAACTCCCTAACTGATCCTCTACCCGTTGCCTGTCTTTAGGTTGAGATCGAAATCCCCCAGGTGTGTAGCTTCATCCTGCACACCAGGGACTGTGCTCTCAGTGAGGTCTCCGTCATGGATCCACAGGGCCAGCCAGTCTACACCCAGGCCCCTGGCTCCGATGCCTTCAAGGCCGCCATGGAAAAGTTAGTGTCAAGCATTCATTACTTGCACACTGACCCAGAGGGGGTGGTCTGACGAGTGAATGACAGAATTACATATTCTAACATTCACCTCAATCTGATATATTAAAGTCTGATAATTAAAATTTCCTCATAGGGGAAAATCCAGTTGAATCCAATTTAAAGCCAGTTGTGGGAATCAACAATACTAATGCCCTGTCTTAGTTATGAAATAAAATCACAACTTTAAAAATGTAAAATCATCTTGGTTCAGCTTCAAAATTATTTATTATCACTGTTCTCACAAAGAAGATACAATTCAGAATAAAATGTGTCAAGTTTTGTGATCTGAAACTAGAGCTATAACAAATATTGGATTAAATGATTAGTTGATATGAGTAATTATTCAAGAAAAAAGGAAAAGTTATCAGATTCCAGGACTCTATTTTTTGGTTTCTTTTGCTCCTCTGTGAGAAAACTGAATATCCTTAGGTTATACAATAAACAAGGCAATTTGTTATGTCATCCTGGGTTGTGGAAAACACTGATCAATATTTTTCATATGTTTCTGACATTTTACAGACCAAACCACTATCAGGAGCAATGAAAATATTTGTGATTTGCAGCCTTATATCAGACAGTTCTAGATTATATCCACTTATGTGTTCTTCAGGACCTCATAACAGTACTGTAGATAAGTAGTTTTTTTTCTCACAAAACCATTGTTATTTTAGTTAATGATTTGCAAGTAATGAAACCAGAAGGTTATTTTTAATATTAATGGGCTTAAAAGAGTGGCAATAACCCAGGATTTTACAGTAACGAGGAAAGATTAGATAAAAAGAGCTTTTTCTTCTAGACTATGTTCTTCAAACCATTGACCTGTGTTTCCTCAGCTCTAATTGAAGTGTCTGAAGGGAAATAATCTGATCTTACCAAGTAGAGCTGAGTTAAAACTTTGCAAATTTGATTGTCTAATTTGTTAAAATATAAGATACTATGCAATAACATGTGTTTTCTTGCACCAGGAACCCCCTAAAGTTTACTGATATGCACCTGTACCCTGAGGAAGATGAACCAGTCAACATCCTCAACATTAAGAGAGGAATCATCTCAGCCCTCATGGTCCCACTCGATTCATCAAGTTTACCAGTGCATGTAATTAGACATTTATTTTGAAAAAAGGCTATGCTGTCCATAAAACGCCACATCCCTTAGTTGTCTCTTGTATTTTAAAACCAATTTTCATGAGCGTATCCGCTGAATTTTCAGAGCACTGTGCATGGCGCATGTCCAACAGAGTATACGGTCGATACAACACTGATGGACGTCGATGTAGATGTGACCCTGACCAGAGATTTGTCCAAATGTGACCAGTTTTACAGCAGGGAACAGGCCAACAGTCCTCTGGCCATCCTGCAGAAACTGGTAAGACACAAGCACCTTCTGGCTTCAGTAATATCTCACTTTTGGATGAAAACTTTGAATTGTATACAGCCAGGCAACACAGTTTGTGTGTATAATAGATTTCACTCATGAAGGTTATTCAGTGTGCTGTATATGAGAAAAAGGAACATCCACTGTCAACAGCAAATATCCACTACTGTTGACAACCTGTTGCTGTTTGGATTCACTATGCACCTCCTTACCTCATAACCGTCTCTTATTGCACTACTGCTTCTACTCTAAATAGCATGACATGTACACTTTTATTTATTCCTGTTCTTATTCTATTTTACCTCTTTTTTTAGTGCATGGCATTTAATAAGGCAAGAGAGAAACGGTGTCTCAAATCTCTGTATGTCCTGTACATTTAGTGAAATAAAAATAAAGAATCTTTGAATCTTGAAAAGAAATGCAAAAAATGTGAGTCTACATTTTCAACTAAGACACAGGTGTCAAATATGCGGCCCAGGGGCCAAATCCGGCCCGCCAAAGGGTCCAGTCCGGCCCTTGGGATGAATTTATGAAATGCAAAAATTACACTAAGATGTTAACAATCAGTTAGTTAGTTCAGGTTCCACATTCAGACTAAATCAATCTCAAGTGGGCAGGACCAGTAAAATACTATCATAATAACATATAAATAATGACAACGCCAAATTTTCTCTTTCTAAATATAAATATTTTTCATGTATTTATACTAAAACAAAGTATAATCTCACAAAAAATGTGAATAACCTGAACAAAAATATGAACAACCTGAAATGTCTTAAGAGAAGTAAGTACAATTTCAACAATATTCCACCTGCTACTAAATATTTTGCGTATTTGTAGATCCACTGTGATCTGTAAGTTATAATGTACATGTGAAAAGGATAAACTGAGGCAGAATATTGTGAAAATTACACTTATTTTTTCAGTTTGTTCATGTTATTCACATCTTTTGAAAGAATAGTTTATAGATGTAGACCTTTTCATAATGTAAATTTACTTTTTTCACTCTAAAACATAGAGAACAGTTTGGAGTTGACATTATTTATATATTATTATGTTATTATTTTACTGGTTCGACCCACTTCAAATCACATTTAGCTGAATGTGGCCCCTGAACTAAAATGAGTTTGACACCCCTGAACTAAGACAATGGATATCTCTTTGCTGTCCTCTGTGTTTACAAGGTTCAGAACAAATACTCAGGTGAAATGAAAAGTCAGGGGTTCCACATTCTATGTAATGCTGTTCAATATACATTCAACACAACTGCCAACCTCCAAAATTACATTGAAATGAAGTCTGAAGTCTTCATTCCTCTCTGCCATTAATGTAAATGTGCAAACTTTGTACCTGTTTTTTTTTTTCAGCATCGCCCCATGTCTAAGTTGATCTCAAGCACCCAGAAGTGTAACTACCAATTTGACAAAAAGGGCAAACACATCATATCTGCTATGTGCACAGAAGACCACATCTACCTACCCTTCTCCCACGAGTAAGTCAATAGTTGTTTTCAGTTTTATATACATGTACATACAACACACAGATGGTCAATACTGGTATAAATTGACACCGACATGTGTAAATAATAACACTGAAGGAAAATTGCTCCAGGTTTGTGTAGTTAGTTTGATGATCAGTTCCACAGCTACTGATGAATGTTCAGTGATATGTTTTTACAACTCAAATCTATTATTATTGTGATTTAAAATCCCCTACTAGTTGCAGCCTTTGACAATATTATCCCTTTATTTTGATTTAATCTTTTTTTTTTGCTCCGATTTGCAGGGTCAATGGTATATCATCTGTGGTGACTCAGGAGCTGAGTTTTCAAAGCTCTAAAAGAATCAACAACAGAGTATTTGGTGAGTGATGATGGATTAACTCAGTGGTTCCCAACCTTTTTTGGCTCGTGAGGCCATTTTAACATCACAAATTTCTGGCGACCCCAGACATTCAAAACTGAGACTTTTTTTTTCTAAAATTAATTTGTTTTTCATCATGTAATAGTTTGCTTTTCTATGTTACAAATAAACATAAATTTTAGACGACATTTAATCTATATAATGTATATTACTATCGACGGAGGCAGAAAAGCCAGGTGTAGATGACTTCACAAAGTGAGAATTTTATTTTTCTTGGTCAGGATATGTACAGTCAGTCCAGCTTGTATTTACAAGGCTGACAATTAATACTGAACAAACAAGAACTCAAACTATGAATTATGAAAGAGCTGCAGCATCTGAAACCGACCACAATGAACATTTGAAAGATAAACAGTACCACAGTGCCTCAGTTTCAGCTTCACAGTTTGTCATGTCGTTTTTTCTTTTCTTTTTTTTTTTTTCTTTATCAATTACTAGAAATTTCAGGCGACCCCATTTGAATTCTAGGCGACCCCATGTGGGCTCCTGACCCCAAGGTTGTAAAACACTGGATTAACTGATTCAGTGAATTCTATTTATAGTTAAATTCACTTGGTAGGCAAAGGAAAAATACCATGTTATATGTGTCGGGGCCTAGACCTCACGGTGAGAAAGAAGCACAATAAACTTGTAGATTTACATGAATTTATTATAGAATAATATTTCAAATTAAAATGAACAACCAGCAATAAGCACAACGATCAACAAACAGATTCAAAGAAAAAGTCTCGCTATTTGGCCAAACAGGGTGCAGTCTTCCTAGAGACTGGACAGACAACTAAACGCAAAGATCCTTTATACTGTGTAAGCCTCAAAGGTATGTTTACCTAAGTTCCATGACATGTCCCACAGAACCTGGTCTTAACTAGATTTGCTCAGTATATTCTGAATAACAAGGACAGAGTCTAAAATCATCAGAGTAACAAGTACAAAGGTTAGACAGAATGAATCAGCACTAAATCAGCACTAATTCATTTTCCTTCTACAATATACTCATTAGGAATGGCTCTTAAATGTAATTCATAATGTGTTCCATTACATTGTTTCAAATGAGTGATTTATTTGCACATTTTTGGATTACTTCAACATTGGCTTACATTACTATTATTATTATTATTATTATTATTATTATTATTATTATTATTATTGTAGCATGAATGATTGTAACAGATATAATGCTGCCTAAGCAGACTTAACCCAGGAGTGACCCTAATTGTTAACACTTGCTGTAAAGGTGTAAACTCAAAATGAATGTGATGTTTTCTCAAGCAAAAGTTGTGACGATCAATTTTATCTTGACATCAAATTTTTCACATCATCAGTTAGAGTGAAAATCACTAAACAAATCAAAATAAACATGATGAATTTAAGTTTCATTAGACATTTTGGTTGTAATCTGCAGCTTCACCACTAGATATCAGTAGACATAGAACTTTTATTGCACAGGACAGAAATCAGTGAAAACCATATAACATAAGCTAAGAAACAATAACGTAAACTGACTTAGACTTTTTCCACAACTGACATTTTGACTTGTTAAGGCAGAAAGCATACAGCTGTAGTTATATCATTAAAATGGCTGCAGCTAAATGGAACAGAGGTACTGTTAATATCATGAGTAAAACCAGTGCTTCACCTGCTTTTACAAACCAAAATGTCTGCACACAAAGGTCTGAGGATGCAATATCTACAAATATAACCCCGTCTGATCAACATCTATTGAAGTTTTATCTCCATCTCCTCATATTTTATATTCCACCACCCACTCAACATAGTACTGTATATTTTGGTACAGATGTGGACGTCAAAAACACGAGGCCATTCCACTTCGAAGACCCTGAGGACAAAGCTCCAGTCCAGACAAAAGATGCTGCTCTGAACACCATGCGTGACCTCTTGGCTTTGGCTGGAACAGACCAGGGTCAGAAACGGACCGGCCTTTTCCATAAACTGGTGTCCAACCTCCGCATCTTAAGGAATGAGACCCTGAGCCAGACTGTCGCTGAGATGCTCCAGTCCTCTAAGTGGCTGACCTGGCAGGCTCTGCTTCAGTGTGGAACCTCAGAGTGCACCAGTGCCGTACTCCAGGCCATCAGGACCATAGATGGTGTGTCGCTGGAGGTGGATGCCTTGGTCTACGCACTGGGTCTACGGGCTGACCCTGATGCTGCCACTGTCCGTGATATGCTCAGCATGGCTGAGTATAAACAGAGCAGGGCAATCATGTACGCTCTGGCCATGACAGTCAGGAAGTAAGTAAAACATATGTCCCAAAATTATATATGGAACATGTTGACTTTTATAAACTTTTATACCTTCTTATTGTAATTTCCACAGTTGACCACTAGAGGGAAACATATTCTTATACGATATAGCTTTGGACCACTGTGACAAAGTAATGAAAAATATACATTTGTCATAAATTTATCATGTAAAACCATTGAGTTTCTTGTGTGCAAACTTTAAGGAAACATTTTGCAAAAGACCCAGTAAAAGTTTGCTTTGAATGTTTTATAAAGAAATAAGCTGCAGTGTTAAAATAAAAACAAAAAAAAAAATCCATCAATCAAGATCTAATTTTGCAGAGACAGTTAATATTTAACAAACTGAAGAGCATAAGGTCCTGTAGAAAATCTGTCATATTTTATGTGTGGAGAAAATCACACATGGTTTAATTGTGGTTTTTCCAGAGCTGTAACTTCATCTGCACAAAATCATTTATATATTTCTTTTGTTCGCTTTATTTTTAGTTGATGCAAATTCACTAAAGAGAAACAAATGTACATGGCTCAAATAACTATCAAACTAACAGAATATGAATCCTTATGTGTATGAGCCATATGATAATGCTGGAAATGTCAGAAAAACAGTAAAGTTAAAGGGAACATATTCATATTTGCATTTGCTTAAACCTGGAGCAAATACATAAAAATTAATGGACTGAACCAAAAAGATATATTTTTTAAGTTATGGATTACAAAAATATTATAACTTGTGAACTTTTCTTTCACATAGAGTATGTATAGAAAGGTACATGAATAAGTAAGTAAGTAAATTTTATTTATAGAGCACTTTTCACAGACAAGGAGTCACAAAGTGCTTCACAGTACAGAATATGATTAAAATACAATACAATACAATGATAAATACATTAAATACAATCAGTTGTACCAGCCCTGAGTCAGTTTGGATTTAAAATCCCTGCTTGAACAGGAATGTCATAAGATGTTTTTTAAAAGACTCAACAGAGTCCATGGACCGTAGGTACAGAGGAAGATCGTTCCAGAACTGTTCTATGATATTTAATATTAACAGCTGAAAACAATCAATAGTCAAACGACACAGACAATGTTCATCCAAATTACACCATGACGCGACATGTTATTGGACATTAGACCCCAAATTTGCCAAATTGCTCTAATATGATATGGTAAAAAATATATGAAACACAATATAAATGTATGTAAATATACATAATACAGTGTAATAATAATAAAAATAATACAAGTCTGGACTGATGTGCTCTAACATGTCTAAAATATCATTTGTCCACAGATTCCATTCCAGATTCCCAGACGAGGTTACTCCAGTGGTCACAGATGTGTCAAAGTTCATGGAAACGCTTTTAAAAGACGACTGCTCAGGAGAACCTGGCCCTGACTTTGAACCCGGGCTTCACCCTGAACCTGTGGATGTGACCTTCCTTGCACTGAGGGTACTGGTCCTTCAAACATCCTGCATGCTGTTGTTGTTTCATGATAAGTTGGGTCTTCACAGTAAAACCCAGCTCAAGTTGTAGTCTTCTGTACTCTGACACTTTTCCCCCCGATATTTAGATTGTTGGTACGATTGGTGATGCCATGCAAGCTGCCAATCCCAGCCTGGTTTCCACTATTATGCGGTGTGCGAAGAGAACGGATATTCCACTGTCAAACCAAAAGGCAGCGGTACAGGCCCTGAGACAGATGGACATAAATAATGAGGTACAGTAACTTACCAACACACTCTGAAAATGTACAAAAGGAGAAGAGAATGTGTGACATAATATATAACTTAAAAGGTCTATTATAGGTCCCATAATAAAAATATATCATTATTATTATTTTGTTGTAATAATAATAATAATAATAATAATAATAATAATAATAATAATAATAATAATAATAATAACAACAACAATAATAATAATAATTATTATTATTATTTGTAGTAGTTGTAGTAGTAGTAAGGCAAGGCAAGTTTATTTATATTGCACATTAAAGCAACAAGGCAATTCAAGGTGCTTCACACAGGATGTTGAAATACAACGACAAGGGAAAAAGAAATACATTTAAAACATTATAAAAGAAACATGTAAAAGGTGATTAAAAACAGCAAGTAAGAAAACAACACATAAAACCCAAAAATATAAAAACACACACATATTAAAGTAAGAGTTGCAGTGCGGAGTTTCGAAAGAGAATGTAAAATTTAAAAAGTCAAAAGCCTTTTAGTCAAAGGCTGCAGTGAACAGGTGAGTCTTTAACCTTGACTTAAAAGAACTCAGACTCTCAGCAGACCTGATATTTTCTGGTAGTTTGTTCCAGATATATGGAGTATAGAAACTGAATGCTGATTCTCCATGTTTAGTTCTGACTTTTGGAACACAGAGCAGACCTGCACCAGATAACCTGAGTGGTCTGGATGGTTCATACTGGACTAGAAGGTCTCTGATGTATTTTGGGCCTAAACCATTCAGTGCTTTATATGCTAGCAAGAGAATTTTAAAGTCTATTCTCTGAGAGACGGGGAGCCAGTGTAGAGACCTGAGAACTGGAGTGATGTGGTCCAGTCTCTTGGTCTTAGTGAGGACTGGAGCAGCAGCATTCTGGATCAGCTTCAGTCGTCTGATTGAATTTTTAGTCAGACCAGAGAAGATACTGTTACAGTAGTCAACTCCACTAAAGATAAATGCATGGACAGGTTTTCAAGGTCCTGCTGCGATATCAGTCCTTTAGGTAGTAGTAGTAGTAGTAGTAGTAGTAGTAGTAGTAGTAGTAGTAGTAGTAGTAGTATTTTATTATTGCCTATTGTCTAGTTTCCATATTGTACAAAGATATTTTGTTTGTCCATATGAACTATCAAAGATAGGGTAGGAGATCCTGGAAAAATGGTTTGAGCAAGCTACATTTTGAAAGTGCACAATTCAAAAGTCCAAACCTCTTTCTTCAGACTTCCCCTGAAGCCACGCCTCCAGAGTACCAGATTGTACTCGCAGAGGGGGAGGGGGGAGGGACAAATGGCAGATAAATTTGATGGACATATCACCATTCAATCATTTTGATGGGCCGGTTAAAATGACTGAATTATGTTTTTCAGTCCTGTCTGTTCCACAGGTGACTAAAATTTTTCATTTTTGTGTTAGAGCATTTAATTAATTGATAGCAATTGGGGTGTGAAGGGGATTTTAAGCAATATAGTAAAAAAAATGCTCCAGCAAAGCATCTCCTACCCTACCTTTAACATTTCGTGAAAACAAGAACTGAGCTGATTTTACCACTTTGCCTTTAGTTTTATTTTGTTGTTAATTGTGCAGTGTTGCATTGTACATTGTAGTTTTTTCTGCTAGTTAAAAGTTTACTCCTAGTTTTTGTCAACATTAATAACCTGATACTGACAAAAAAATTCAGTATGCACTTCATCTGTTCAGCGTACTTGAATCTCCAGCCTGGGAACCTGATGCATTTGCTGTGTTGTCCAACATAGATCAGTGGCGGACTCATGGAGGTGTACCGGGACACTCAAAACCCTGTAGAGAAACGGATAGCGGCCTACCTGATTCTAATGAAGCATCCCGACCAAGACGTAGTTACAAACATCCTGAACGACTTGGAGAACGAGAGTGAGGACCAGTTCAAGAACTTTGTGGTTTCCCACCTGCAAATGATCTACAAGTCTGAACACCATGGAGTACCCTATGAGTAAGTTATCATCCCACAGTTTTAATATTAACCTAAATGAAGCAAGTATCAAACAATTTATACATATGAAGGGACTGGAATTGCATTTGCAGTAGAAACATAATCATGTTTTGACTTATAAAAGGACTGGGAAATAAATGAAACACTCATGGGGAGGTGCGGCTAAAAAAAAAGAGGATAAAAATATGATAAAGTGGAATAGAAATGAATGAAATACAATAGAAATGAATCAAATGAACCAAATGAACCTACCTCAGGAGGTGGGGTTGACTGCAGGCAAAATAAAATTAAAATAATACAAAAATAGATATTAAAAAGATCACAAAATCAACCAAATTAAAAAATGATAATATGCCACTACAGGTTAAAGGTTTGGTATTTCCATTCATACCACTCCAGCCATATTTTTAAATCAGGATAAAAATCTGCAATTATATTTTAGCTTGGCAGTCCCTCCAGCTGACAGATTAAAACAATAGTAGACTACTCAGATCTCAAGTTTTAGCTCCTTGGATCCTCCACTCGCATCTCTGGGAAGTTTCCAGAATGGATGAAATGACCTGAAAGTACGCCGATAAGAGTGGTTTGAATTCTCTAAAGGCAAAGGGACAGAGCTTCAGCCGTTACTTTATTGTCTCCTTTACACCACATACACTGGACTATCTAGAAATGACAACTGAATTCCCACAATTAAACATTTGTTGACCTGACTGTTCGCAAAAATGAACAATCAACATGACAGACAGGAGACTCATTTTCATCTTGTGCCACAGTTGCCCAATATGATGATATGTAACACTTATCAATGTAAAATGTGAAGTTAATGTAGCTGAACCTGTGCTTAGTTTACATTAGTTAGATCTTCACAACCAATAGTTATATTATTGATTCATTTTCGGTTCCTTCAGTCACAAATGCTTTAAAAAAACCCACAAACTGAATCAATGAACATTAGCAGGAAGAGAAATGCAGGCATATCATGCTGGAGTGTATTTTTGGGTTAAAAGGTCATATGTGTTGGCAGATGATGTTTTAATTCTCAGAGTAAACTTTAACAATGACTAGTAGATTTGTAGACATAGTTTATAGCAGTACGCTTACAGCAAAAGTGTTGTATTTTGAAATTATTGTGCTGATTCAGGATCCATTCTGACAACTATGACTAGACAAGGGGTTGAATGTAACTGACTGGGAGTGCAGCTGCTGGCTTTTTTTAATTCAACCTTGATAGGACTGAAGTCATATTTTTACTGCACTGTGCACATTTATATCTTACATTAACCCATAAAGACCCAGTGCTACTTTTATGGCAGTTCCCACATTAATTTTTCTCTTGATTTAACCTTTCTTAAGTGATTTATCACAGTTTATTATAATATTATCCTGTGTATTTTGCATTTGTCAGTGAAAATCATGTATTTTCCTATAGTTAATTCACTGATCATGTAGATGTTCATTAAAGCTCAGAGAAAATTCAAAGGTTATGATATCAGAAACAGAGAAAATTGCTGAAAAGGTGACTTTTTCAGCAAAATATATCATTGACTGAATATAAACCAAGTGCCTCCATCCACTGTCATTGATTCAACTCCATGGGTTTTATTGGTGAATCAATGTTGTAGAAGATGATGGTGTTTCCGTGTTCACTACGGAGTCTCTGAACATCCAAATGGGTCATATCTGATGACCATGAAAAGATGATAAACTGGATTTTACTCCAATTATTTACATGTATTGATAGGATTAGTGGATCAACAGGTATTAAACAGTTTAGATCAGTAGATGGTTTTGGTTGGTGGTGGATGTTTGAGTCTTTATGGGTTAAATAGCACAGTAAAAACACATCAGGAAAAGTATCCAAGATGCTCTTCAGCACTCCACCCTCAATGATTTGGTGTCATGACAGCTGACTTATATAATATCCAGTCCAGATAGATAGATAGATAGATAGATGTACTTTATTTATCCCAAACTGGGAAATTACAGTGTAGGACCACCTTGTCTTGTCCTAAGTCCTTATAGATTCCCCTTTCCATCCTTCCTTAACCTCATGACATTATCCACCTACATCTAGAAAACCCTGTTTAGAAAATAAGATAGAATTTTTTAGGTGTTTTTTTACACAGTCCACAAAAACCACTTCCAAAGCCACCACACACATGATAACCTGGTGTCAACATTTCTTGTAACCTCTCATTAACCTGAGAAAACAGTATTGTTTTGTATTGTTCTTCTGACTGTTGAATCCATTCTAAAATCTGTCTTGTTGCTATTGTTGAAGTATTTGGAAGATCATCGAGTCGGCCTTGACAAACCAGCTGTCCAACACAGTCACAGACTGTGTCGGCCAGTCCTGCCACCACACATTAGAGACTTCAGTGGGCTCAGTCCGGAGTAACATTATCTTTGATGATGCTAACACCTTGCCTAAGGAGGTGATGCTGGAGACCACTCTGAGGGCTTTTGACTATGACACGAATATCTTTGAGGTAAGTTTTCAAGAGCTTGGTTGTTCTAAATTGGTCAAGTGAATTTTGCAAAGGTGTCTGCATAATCAAAACATCCCACTTTAAGGTTGGCATTGACGGAACAGGATTTCAGCCGACAATTGATGCCCTGTTTGGACAAAATGGTTTCTTCCCTGACTCCATCTCCAAAATCATGTACTGGGCCCAGGACAATTCCCAGATGCTCAGAGATGTTTTGGATAGAATCAACCCAGAAGGGAACAGAATGAAAAGACAGGTGAGAAAAAATTTTCATAACATTAAAGCAGGGGTTTCCAAAGTGGGGTATGCGTACCCCTAGGGGTACTTGGAAGAAGCCCAGGGGGTACTTGAAATTTTTTGGTAAAAATACATTAAATAAGTCATCATGTACTGAATGCAAAATAAATAATGAGAATTCATGCAGAAATATAAAACACAATAAATGCATTCATATAATAGTTTTATTGTCAATCTTCTTGTTTAAGCTTTGATAACATTTTAAGAATATTACTATTTTATATTATTCAAAATAAGTTTATTTGAGTAGCTAAGTAATTGCTTTTTGTTGATGAAAGGTTCATTTATTAATTAATGACCAACTTATTTATTTTTCTTATCAATGAAAGAGGGCACTTTTCAGTTTATATTTTACACACAAAATTTACTTTAAAAAATGTGTTTTCATATAAATATAAATAAATAAATAAATAAATATATTAAATATATATATATATATATATATATATATATATATATATATATATATATATATTACAGTTAGATATATGTGGTTTGTTTACAAAGCTTTGAAAATATGAATGGACACCTTTGGCAGAGGAACAAATTTTGCCTTAAGTTTTTCAATCAAAAATGCTAAAGCGAGAGTTGGGGGTACTTTGCTAAGAAAAGTATATTTCAGGGGGTACTCCATTGTAAAAAGTTTGAGAACCACTGCATTAAAGCATATAATAAAATATGAATAAAATAACTCTTTTACATATATCTTAATCCGACTCAACCTAATCCTGTGTTTGATGTTTCCTCAGGCCTCTGAGGATCTTCTCAGGGATATGACAAGCATTTTCCAGAAGCTGAAGGATGACCTCGATTTATCTCCAACTCCTGAAGCCACTGCTTACCTTCGCTTTCTGGGCAATGAGATGGGATACGTGAAAACCAGTGACATTCGCAACATGGTTGGCACACTGTCCATGTACTATCATGTGTTCTTCAGGATTCTGCCACTCCAGGTTAGATGTTTTTCTTTGTTTACTTTTGTAAGTCTGATTATCCAGGACTGATCACTATTTAAGACATACTGGATACACTTTTTTATTTTACTAAGAAGGAGCCAGAGTTCATGTTAAAACATATTTACATAAATTACATTTATACAGCATTTTTCTATGTTATTGGCACACTCACGACTTAGGTTTCAGAGTCTTGACCAAGGATCCTATTATCTATTCTCCTCTATTACCTAGTATTGTTTTGTGGATGAACAAGCCGCAGTTTCCCAGTTTCCAAAGCCACAGTTTTTAGTTGACTTCCATATCAGTAATCGCTGCTGACAGAGATTTGTGATTCCACAGTGAGGCATTTATTTGCATTATCTGCTTATTTCCCTCAGGCACTTTTTGCATTGACTTCCAGTACTGATAATGAAGTCTTTGGCCATTACATCTTCATGGAGAACAGCTTCTGTCTTCCGACTGCCTCTGGCTTCCCTCTGAAGTTCTCCCTAGCTGGTGTGTTTGCCCCTGGTGCTAAAGGAGGTCTGACCTACACTCCCAGGATGGTAAATAAGATGACCATGACCATGTCTTTCTATGCATGACTCATTCATGTTGTGTCACGTTTGTAGACTTTTGGAAGGATGATTTAGTATGTGTATATAATAGGTGCACATTCCTTACATGTGTTTTTGTATCCAACTGTCCTCCTCTTTTGTTGCTTTTGTTCTTAGCTGCTGTCTATTCATGATTTTAAAAAAGTCTGAAGTCAAATTTCTTGTGTTCACATCTAGTTGGTGAATTACACTGACCTGATTCGTTTGCAGGGTCAACTGTCCTTCATGCCCTCAGTTGGGTTAGAATTCATCACCCAAATGGGTGTGCACATTCCAGACTATGTGGACGCCGGCCTTGAGATGCACACTAATATGCACCATGAGAGTTCCCTCAACACTAAGATTACCTTTGATGGAAACCAGATCAAACTATCCATCCCTTCTCCTACGACAAACACTCAACTGTTTAGCATTAGGTGAGGTTTACCTGTCTCGCTCTTTATTCTTACAAAGTGACAGAGAAAAATATGATTTTGTGGCTGCTTGTTGTTGTTGTAGTTTAAAATTTTTATATATATATATATATATATATATATATATATATATATATATATATATATATATATATATATATATATATATATATACCACTATTTTCATAGGGTTTGTTTTTCTTTGGTGTTTCAGTTTGATTTATGATAAGCTTTGATAAGCTGAATTGATGAGCTTTAGTTTTTATTTAGATCCAGTGTGGCTTTAATTTGTCAGGAAAGGGTTGATTCATAGAGGCTGATCAGGTTAATATGCATTGCATTAATTACAATTCATAAGTCATGATGTACTATTTTGTGCAAAAAGAAATATATTCTTGTACAAAATGAACCATTAACAACTGGAAAAAAATGAAAACAAAGCATATTTTACCTTCAGAACATAGTAAATAAAAGTGAAACCTTTCAATTTATGTTTAATTTAGTTAAGAAATTAATCTTCCATTGCTAATTTTTGTAGAAATCTTAGGTTAATTAAACCACAATAGCACTTGTCACAAGCAAGTTTTTTTTTTTTTTTTTACTACAGCAACAAGCTGCTGTCAGTCTCCTCTGGTCAAACAAAGATAGTGCCATCCCTGGTGGAGGACCGGACTGACTCCACTGACTGCCAGCCCCTGTTCAGTGGTCTGAATCTCTGCACCATAGTCCGTTACTCCAATGCATCATCCAATGAGCAGGCTCCCTATTACCCCCTCACAGGAGAAACCAGGTAAAAGCTGGTAGAGATATTTCACTGATCTTACTAATCCTTACTTGGGTACTTTACGTGTAAACGGTAAGACCAGACTGTGACATTAGTTGATTTGTAAAGATTTAATAACACCTGTCTCTTTCGTTCTTAGATTTGCAGTTGAAATTCAACCCACAGGAGAAGTTTCAGAGTACACTGCCACCATCACTCATGACACACTTACAGAGGGTACAGACGGGCAGCACAATCTACGCTCTCTGAAATTAACCTTGAAGGCTGAAGGTACACTATGACATTTGTGACTGCTCTAAAAAGAACTAGCATCTAAAATGATGACTGCTTATGCTACTTTATTAAGAGAAAAAATGTGTCTAAAACGCTGTACTATTTCTGAAAATGATCTAGAAGACTGACTTGCGATGCTGTTGTTTCCTGTAGGGAGTGATTCAACAGAGGCCACAGCTACTCTGAAATACAATCCCAGACAGAACACTGTGATCACTGAGATTGTCATTCCTGACTATGACGTGGAAGCAGGCATCAAGTTAGCTGTAACTGACAGTGATTTTAAAGGAAAGGCGATGCGAGGTATCACCATTGATGTCACCAACAAGAACATTCCTCAGCTCTCTCTTGTCGGACGCACAAGGTGTGTACAACTCTTTGGCATTCTTATGAATATTAAGTTTAAGCTTAGATACATTTTAGGACTATTTTTAATCTAGTGGAGTGGATGAAACATCCTAAATCCAAATAATTAAAAGACTCAAGATCAATCTATATCATGTCCCATTGGTCCTTTAGTCAGGAGAAAGTAGACATTGTACCCAGCAAACACACTTTTCACTTTACGCATCTTAAATACAGACTTGAAATGATGAAGGATGCCATGGTGCAACTCCAGCTGGCCATTCCATCTATGAATTCTGACGCATCTGTCACTGCAACTTTAAAGAAGGATGAGGGTGTAATCCTGGATTTAGAAACAGCCATCAACCTCCCTGAGACGGTCTACCAGCAAAAAGCTTCTCTCAAATATGGTAGATAGTAACTCCTCACATCTTTGTTTAAGATAACAGGTTTACGTACGTGTACGTATAACTGCATTTGGACTTTCTTTTCACAGATGATGACAAATTTGAGGTGGAGCTGAAATCAGACATGAATGCAGACGTTCAGAGTCTGATCCCAAATGCAAATGAGCTTCACAGTCAGCTGCAACAGCTCATTGATGATATGCTGGACCAGCAAGTGACAAAAACTGACATGAAACTGCGCCACATAGTCACTAAAGGAATTGAGGTAACAATTTAGCATTTTTCGTTATATACTGATGAATCCAAGAACTTGTATTTAAAATGTCATTGTTTTACTTTTTGGGTTTTTATTATGGTATTTAAGAACCACTGATTTTATCAATGTTTTTTCTATGTTCACAGTTTATCATTAAAGTGAGATTTACTGGATTTTATCTGTTTATCACTCCTAAGGCAGGTAATATCTGGGTGGACAAACTGACAGCACGCTTTCCATACCTCGCAAATCTGCGGAGTAAGAGGAGTCTCTCCGATCTCACTTTGCCAGATCTACCGGAAAAACTGTCCCTACAGCTGTAAGTGATGAGTATACTGACATCAGAGGAAGCACATAAACTCTCAGTTAGCATTTCTATTACCCTCTCTACTTCCAGATACATGGAAAATGGTTTTGATTAAGCATATTTTATTTCAACAGTGATAGCGCGTTCCGGTACCAGTTCAACAAGGATAAGATGACCATAACAATTCCTCTGCCACTGGGAGGCAAAACATCAGAGGAGCTGGACATTCCCACCACTCTGTCTGTTCCTGTCATTGATCTAACAACCATAGGCCTTTACATCCCTGCCAACACCTACAGAGTGCCATCCTTTACGATACCACCTTCCATAAAGTTTGCCGTTCCCCTTCTTGGTTTGGCTGAAGCATCTACCAAGATCAACAGCAATTTCTACAGCTGGGAAGGTTCTGTGTCTGGTGGAAACAACACAGAGGATGTCCCCAGCTACGTTGCACAATATAAGATAATGGGCCAGTCACCTTTCAGTCTACTGTCCTACAAGCTTGAAGGTAAACTGCTTCTTTAAACTTCCAGTTCTTCTTAAAGTTGTCAAGACAATAGCATATAATTCTGAGGACATATCTAGTATATGTCTAGATAGTGGTAGCTAATCTGTCTTAAATTAAATCTTTGTTGCCACATATGACATCAGTATTATTTTTCTGTCTGTTTAAAGGAACTGGAATGATGTCAGGAACACCAGATGACAACCTTAAGTATCTTGTGAATAGTTCTTTCAGCCACGACCTCATTGAGACCAGCTTCAGTGTTTCGGAAACCCTACGTGTGACAGACAAATTGAATGCAAGAGCCAACTACAAGACTGAAGTCACAAGTCCGCTAGGCCTTCAAGGCTCTCTGTTCTACTCTGCTCAGGCAACTTCCTCCCTAGATTCTGATGAAGTCGCAGGGGATGGCACCTTGGATGGAGCGCTTAAAATAGGCTCATTCTACATAGATTCCTCCTACACCCAAAGTTACAACCTGCAATTGCTCAACAGGGAAGGAAGAGGAGAGTCCAACCTACGCTTCAGTTCACCATTCATCCAGTTTAACAACATGATCCAAGGAGTTTATGCAAACTCAGAGTTGAACATTGTATCCAAAACCAATGCCCAGAATGACATCCTCAAGCACATAGCAGAGCTTAAATACAAGGATGCACAGTTAACTCTGAAGAGCAATGCATTAGCCACAGCACTGGGTAAATCACTTAACAACAAAGTTGAGCTTGGTGTGTCCCGTGATATGGGTGTCCTCAGAATTGAATCACAGGCAGATGATGAAGGTGATGCAACAAATAGGATATATTCGCTCATCACAAGCTCCTTAAATTCCAATGGGCTTGAGGTAAACTCTGAGGGCTCCCTCATATTTAACACAGGTCGTGGATTGCACAAAGCTTATCTTATGATTGATAGTAAAGGCCTGACTACAAGTGGAACTAACAACATTCAGTGCAGCCCTGTGACACTCGAAAATGTCTTCAATGGTGCCATAGACAACAGTGGAGCAACCTTGTCCTCCACGACCAAAGCCATGGCTGAGGAAAGCAGAGGAGAACTGAACATTGAGGGTAAAATCACAGCCTCAGAAGCCTCCCTATATGGTGTCCTTAAGGGCCATGCATATGATGCAACCACAAGAAATAACATGAAAATTGTCTTGAACAAACAAGCTTTGACCTTTACTGCTGACACCATGGGGTCCTTGAGGCAGATGAAAACAGAAAACAGCCAAGCATTAACTCTTACTCTGTGGACCCTATCTCTTCGCTCCAAATCTAACAACTTCATTTGTGAAGATGTGTTTTACAAGCAAGACACCAAGGTTAACATGAAGCCATTCATTATGTCTGCAGATATGACAAATGACCTCAAAATTTACGACGCCAGCTTGAACAATGAGGTCCACATGAAACTTGAGCCAACGAAAGTGGATGTTAGTGGTAGTATGAAAGGAGCCTATGGAGAAGAGCACAACATTAAACATACCTATGAAATTAGTTTTGCTGGCATGGATGGTGCCTTAAAATACAGCACATCTGCAAGTGCAATGGATGCCCATTTGAGTCACAGTTGTGAACTTGAGTTTGCTGGACTGTCCTCCAAGTCATACTGTGAAGCAAAAATTAATTCCAGACCTCTGCGTTTTGACAGCACCATACGCACAGTAGCACTGCCCTTCAGTCTCACTATTGATGGACTTGTCAACAGCGACGGAGAAATTAATCTGCCTGGAAAACACACTGGACAGTTGTACAATAAATTGCTGGTCAAAGCTGAGCCCATGGCTTTAGCCTACTCTTACGACAGCAGGGTATCAACCACTCATATGCTTTCAAGTGGGGAGTCCTCTACCCATTTGGAAAACAAATTTGATGGTCTCCTGACACCACTTGATCAAATTCTGAACTGGAAATTAAAATCTATGCTGAATGACCATACTTATAACCAAGACTTCAGTGCTTACAACAATCTTGAGAGGGTCGGAGCAGAGTTTTCAGGACTTCTGTCAACAGATATTTTCAGCAGATTAAGCAAACAGAAGAGGTCAGTGCCAGAAAGTCAAGAATTCAGTATGAATGGGTTCCTTAAATACGACAAGAACACTGACTGTCATATCATTGAGATCCCATTTATTGAGAGTTTTCCAGCTGCATTTGATCAACTCAAGACTACACTTGTTCAAGCCTTAGAATCACTGCAACATTTCATCCACAATTTAGACATTAATCAGATGATCACGGACTTTAGAGACATGTTAGATCAGCTGCCAGTGCAAGTGAATGACTTCATGCAAAATCTGGACTTGGACAACAAAGTGAATGCAGTGAAAGAAAAACTTGACTACTTGACTGGAGAGTTTGCTGTGACACTGGAAAACGTAGCAGATGTGATGATCACATTGAAAGAAAACTTTGAAGGGGGAGTGATGTTCTTTGCAGGTAGAACTAGAGACCTCATTCTCACTATCAGAGACTACCTCGAGTCAGAGGAGTTTGTGAACAGTATAACAAACGTACTGCAACAAATTGGAGATCAACTCTGGGCTTTTGATGAAATGAAGCAGTCACTCATCAGAGTACTCAGTGCCGTTGAGGATGTCCTCAGTCAGATTGATTTGCAGAAGCTCACAGAGAACAGTGTTTCATGGCTGCAGGAACTTGATTCTAAGTATGGTATCTTGGACAAAATCAAAGACATGTTGTCTGAGGTGAAACAGGCCATTGAAAACGTTGACATCACCACATTTTTGCAAGATGCAAAGGATTATATTCTTTCGAAAGACCTGGCCATGTATTTTGACAAGCTTTCATATGAAGTCCCCTTTGGAGAGATACATCAAGTGATTGAATCTATGTTTGAAGTTATCTTCAACTGGGTTGATGAATATGAAATCCCTGACAAACTCAACGCAGTGTTTTCCTACATCATGGATCAAATTATGAAGTACAATCTTGATTCTAAATTTAAAGATTTAATGGATCAGGTAGTTATTCTCATTAAGGACTTTAAAATTGGAGAGACTTTGCAGGCAATGGTAGATACTCTGAAAGGAATCAAGTATGAATATGTTCATGAAAAAATTATGGAATATTTGCAAATCGTGACAAATCAACTCAGATCTATTGAATTTAAGAAAAGCATTGATGAGCTTAATGATTACCTTTCTGCAATGCTTCAGTCAGTGAAAGAATTTGACTATAATACAGTTGTTGATGAGACAAACAAGAAAATTGCTGAACTAACGGACAACATTAATGAACAGATTAAAACATATGAGATTGTGCAAAAAATTGAGGCTGTCAGAGAATTCTTCAGAGAAATCCAAAATTCTGTATATACCTATTTGGATGGTCTCAAGGACACAAAGGTGGCGGATGCTCTAAAGAAACTGAAAAATGTGATTGACACAACATTTTACAATGACATTAAATTGAAAGCACAGGATATTCTCGAGGACATGAGACAAAGAATCTCTGACATGGATATCAGAGACGAAATGTACATCTACCTCGAAAGAGCCAGTGAATCCTACACAAATATTATTGCCTTCATTTCTACAAAGATTAACCAAATGACACAAAATATTGTTAAAGCGTTTAATGACAGTGAGATCTTTAAGCAGATGAAGGAGGCTATTGATGGAATTCTGGATGCACTAACAAGAGCTGAGATTGAAATTCCTACATTCACTGTACCTCTTACTGACCTTGTTGTCCCAGCACTTACAATTAACCTCAACAAACTGCAGGAGATCAGCATCCCTGCTCAAATTTCAATCCCTGAGTTTACAATTCTTAACTCATACACAGTCCCGGGGTTTACAATCGACTTTAATGAAATCAAAGAAAAGTTGATAGAAATCATTGATGAAATAAAAGCATTTGAGCTCCAAACTCCTGATCCAGAGGAAATATTTGGAGACTTGAAGGTTCTCTACCTTTCTGAGCTACCAGATCTTACCTTCCCAGAAATAACTCTCTCTGAAATCAAATTTCCCACAATCACCATCCCTAAATTAAGTCTTGAAGATTTTGAAATCACAACACTGCCAATTCCAGAGATCACATTGCCTGCTGTCCCCAGTGACATTTGCATCCCAGTTTTTGGAAAACTTCATGGAGAATTCAGATTGAACTCACCACAGTACACCCTTGTAACTACAGGAAGGCTTGAGAACTCAACGTCTGCTCCAAAGAATCCACAGTTTACTGCCACAATTAATTCTGAGGCCACATCGACATTTGAACCCCTTGCATATACCCTTGAAGCCATTGCTCGGCTGGAAGCACCCAGGATGAAGAAGATGCTCTTCACAGAGACATTAAAGGTTACACACATGGCCTTCTCCATTGACCATGAGGGATCCCTGACACTCACCAGCTCCTCTGCTGAGGCTGTGGCCAAGACAGTTACCAAAGCTACAACTCAAATGTACACTGCAGAGTTAGACAACAATATGATGCTCACCCTCAGGAGTGGAATTTCAGGACTCATAGACACAGTTTACAATCACAATTTGGACATCCCATCAATTGAAACATCAAGTCAGGTATCTGTGAAACAAACCACAGCAACCACACTGGAATCAGGCCAAGTAACTGTAACTTCTGAAACTACCAGTAATGGAAAATGGTCTATACAAGACTTCTCTGATGAAGGTGTACACAAAAGCAAAGCAGACTTTAACATCAATTTTAACACTGCCAAGTTAAGTTTTGAAGCAGAAACCGATTCAAAGTTTTTGAAGTCAAAGCAAACACTGACAGCAGAATCAGTGATCTTAAGCCATTTCACTGTGGAAGCAAAATCAGAAACAGAAGTTCCAACTTTAAGGAAGAGTATTGCATCTTTAAATGGGGAGGCTCATCTTGGGGACTTGAAACTTGTCCTGACAGCCTCTCACAATGCTGAATTCCTTGGAAGTGTGAAGGGCGTCATGTCAAATTCTTTGGAATTTATGGCACATCCCTTTGAGGTACTCCTAGATGTTAAAAACAAAGTAAACTCAAAGGTTTTCCTCCCACTGAAACTGACTGGGAAGGTGGATTTCCAGAATGACTATGGTGTCATATTAAACTCGGAGAAACAACGTGCTTGTTGGTTTGCTTTGGCAAGATTTAATCAGTACAAATACAATCACAACTTCACAATGGAAAATAATGACCTGGATGTATTTTCCACTCATTAGTAAATGGAGAAGCTAATTTGGACTTTTTGACTGTTCCTCTCTCTATCCCAGAGATGACTGTACCCTATCTAGAAATGAACACCCCTGTGGTCAGAGAGTTTTCTCTGTGGGATGACGCTGGGCTCAAAAACTTGCTTACCACACCTCAACAGTCATTTGAAATGAATCTGAAACTTCATTACTTCAAGAACCCTGAGTCACACAGCATTGACCTGCCACTTGAACCAGTCTATAATGTAATCAATGACTATGCCAACTTCATCCAAGCTCAGTTTGAACAGTGTAGAGACAAAATAGTAGAACTCCTTAAGGACTCACACAACCAAGCAAAAATGCGGTATTACAAGCACAAGAAGGACACTTCTAGCCTTCCTCCTAGAATATTCACCATCTCAGGATACAAAATACCAATTTTAAATATCGAGGTTTCTGCATTTAGAGCTGAGTTGCCTGCTTTTAGCTATGTTGTCCCCAAAGAAGTCAGTACACCAAGCTTCAAAATTCCTGCACTGGGTTTCTCCGTGCCATCTTATACTCTTGTGCTGCCATCTCCAGAGTTCCCGGTTATTCATGTTCCAGATACTCTAAGTAAAATTGAGCTGCCCACTTTCACACTCCCAGCTATTCAAAACAATATTTTGATCCCAGCTATGGGTAACATCACCCTTGATTTTAACTTTAAATCTGTGGTGATGGCTTTAAGTGCTAATGCTGGTCTTTACAACCAGTCTGACATTGTTGCTCGGTTTGGTGCCTCCTCAACATCTGTATTTAACATCTTAAATGGGAAAGTTGATGGCACCACTAGTTTAACAGGAAAAAGAGGCATAAAACTGGCCACCACAGTTTCCTTGGAACATCCAAATGTGGAAGCAAACCATGAATGTACTGTTAGTCTCAGCAAAAGGAGCATGGAGACCTCTGTTGCCAATACTGCAAAAATCAACTTCCCCTTCCTCTATCTAGAATTTGATCAAGAGATCACTGGAAACACTAAGACCAAACCAAATGTCGCCTCCAAGAAGAAAGTAAAATACATGTTCAACATTCCCCTGATTGAGTCAGCAGGTAAGGGAAACCTTGATATGAACTGGGAACTTGAAGCACTTTCTACTTATGTCTCACTGGAGTCCTCTACCCAGGGGAAGTCAGACATAACAATAATGGACAACTGGAGTGTTGTAGAAGATCTAGAAAACAAGGTCACCTTCTATCTTAATGCTAATGGCCTGCGCTCAACTTTTAACACAATAATGAATTCAAACATTGACAAGCAGGAAAATCAAAAACGGAGCACCAGTGATAACATCTTCCACTTTGACGTAACTGAGAGCTTTGCCCTTGAGTTGTCCCTGCGGCGTATGTTTGCAACTGTTGATTACACTAGCAATAACAACATTGATTTAATATCTTTCAGCACAAATGGAAAGCACGTTGTTAAAGGAGAATTAGATTTTGTTCCTTTAACATCCCTCAAGACCATACTGGACATTGATGCAAGTCAGCCAAGTAGTTTGGGACATGTTGGACTTGTTCAGAACATTAACCTTGGTATCAACTCAGAAAAACAGTCTCTCTCTTGGAGTGGTAAGGAACAGCTGGCTTCTCTCATCCATGCTTGTGATTTTCTGATGTCCAATGATGAATCTGAGATACGGATGGATCTGACTGAATCAGTGGAAGGATACTTGGCTTTCTTGAAGTCAGTAAAGCTTCCTGTGTATCAGAAAACCATCTGGGATGTGCTCAAATTTGACCAGGTCACAAATATGGATAACTTACAATTCCTCAACATCTCATCCAGTGTTGTTTACACCAAGAGCATGGATGGAGAAGAGTATGCTATACCATCTAAACTATTTGAAAATGGTGTCACTTTTAGCATCCCCGAGATTAACGTTGCAGTACCAGATTGGGTGAAAGAAATCCCTCGTTCTATAAGTAACATTGACATGCGACTGGAACAACCTGATGTCCCAGAGAGTCTCACTCTTCCCCCTAAAATGTCAATTCCAGCCTTCGATGTACCATTTACTAACTTGCATGTGGAACCCTTCACAATTGATCCTCAGAATGTGAACATCCCCAAGGTCATCACAACCTCAGCCTTTGATATCATGCTGCCTGGTTTGCCTGTAATGTCTGTCCCCAGTTATGAAATTAACACAGAGTATCTGCAGGGAAAAATGTCCTTCCTTTCATTTAAGATGCCACAATATGAACTCACAGTCTCATCTTTCACTTTACCCAAATCCTTTACTATTGGAGAGAACACCATCGACCTAGATGAAATCGGAAATCACATTGCAAATTTGGAACTCCCAACCATTGTCATCCCAGAGCAGAAAATCGAAATCCCTGAATTTTCTCTTCACCTGCCATCAAGTGTATTCATTCCATCTTTTGGTGCGCTCAGTGCATCTCTGAAAGTTTCTTCTCCAATTTATAATGTATCAAGTATAGCCAACATGGAAAAGAAGGACTCCAGTCTTGTAACTTCTCTGAATTCCATCTGCACCTCCACCATGATCTTCTTGGAGTATGATCTCACTGGTATGGAAGACAGAGTTTTATAGTTCACAACTTTGACTTATGCATATTATGTTATGTGATGATCATTTGGAATCAATTCCAAGATTTTAGATACTAAAATGAACAATCTGTTTTATCTCTCCTCCCAGCCAGTGCAATCCTTGGATTTGATAATGGAATCCTCACTTTAAATGGCAAATCTGAGCTGATTCATAAGGATGTAAATGTCAACTGGCAACATTCTTTCCAACAAAACCTGAGGTGAGTGTATGCAGTTTTTAAATGATTTTACATGTCATGTCAACTCTTATGTAGTTGTGATTAATATGTTCCAAGACTCTAAAATAAGTTCTTCAGCAATACTTAATGAATTTTACCATGTTACACCCCCCCACACACACTTCTTTCGTCCGTATTTGGTCACTTCAGGCTGCAAAAAGATTACATGGTGAAAACCAAATTGCAAACCACTGGCTTCAAACAGCAGCTCAGAAACCAAAGGGTGACGTTATGGTTCCTCTGTTGACTAATTATATACAGACTCTGATGTATATAATGGTATATTTATTTCTATATTGAAGACTAGGTGGTCACAAATAAATAAAATGCCTTTTTTCTCACAGAATGAAACGCCAAGCCAGCTCACCTGATACAGTGTAAGTATTCCCTCCAGTGCAGTGTTGATGCTATATAATAAATTCAGCAGCTCAAATCATGTACATTACTCATGACATTACCAAACACCCACTAATAGAGCTGTACCCCAACTAATGCCTTCTTTTCTGTTTCTTAGTGTGTTCCGTCACACACTCATTGTCGATGTGACCAGTCCGACCTTTGTTGACGTAGGCTTCCGCTTTACTTCCCGTAAAGATGGCATCACTGCATCCATGTCCTCTCCATCATCTGGTTTTCTTGGATTGCATTTGCAGCGGAGGTCTCCATCACAGCTGTATGGAAAACTGTTCATCCGTTACCAGGTAGGAAACTAACTCTATTTTATTTGCCCGCAGCAATTAATGTTGATTTCATATATCAGTCCATCCAAATGTGTGAGATTTTAACAGTTTTTCCCATGCAATTCTCTCTCTTTACTCAGTCTACTCCTGAGAAGGATACTGATATTTTTACCGTCAAAGCCACGCTGAGAAACTCCCAGAAGCTGACCCTGCAGACCTCCTGGAATTTGGAAGCTCTTCATAGTATGACTGAGGGAGCCAAGGACAAGATTCCTGCCATAAATGAGGCTCTGCTTAAGTTTATTAATAAGTATCACACCGCACACTTTGGTTTTGATCTCAACCGTGGAGGCATGAAGCTAAAAAACACAGTTTCTAATGTTATAGAAAGAGCCTATCATGAGTTTCCACTGTCGTTCAACACACTGCAGAACTCAGTCGAAAACTTAAGTGATCAGGGAATGGATATGTACAGGAGGGCTTCTGATGGCCTGATGTCCATTAATGTACACGATGTTGCCGACAGGTTGTCTCATGGGGCCAAAGAGGCCTTGACAGACAGCGAGGAAAGGATGAATGTCCTGTTTAGTGGAATTAGAAGGTTCCTGTCTGACACCAGGTTTAGACTACCTGGATCTGAAGAGCAGCTCTCAGGCCTGGAAATGTTCAACAGAGCTCGTCGGTCTTTGTTAAAAGCCAAGGACAGGGCTGTCCAAAGATTTGAGAGTCTTATGAGGCAGATCGTTAGATCCATCAGGGAGATTCAGTTCAGAATACCTGGAACTGAAGTTACTGTAAATGGAAATGAAATTGTGGATGAAATCATATCAGTGTTTGATCAGATACAGGAATCAGTGCAAAGATGGGCTGAACTGTTTCACAAAAACATTAATGAATTTCTCACAGTGATGACTGAAAAAATTGAGGATTTTATTAATTACCTAAAAGATGAAAACAGGGAAGTTGCATCTCGGTTTAATGCCATTTATACAGACATGGAGCAGTCTTCAAGACAGCAATTAGAGGAGGCTCAGAGACATGTGGCTGAATACAAAGACTTAACTAAAGTAAAGATTCAAGAAGCTTATAATGCTGTGAACATGGAGAGAATAAATGAAGATACCAAAGAGTTTATAAGTATTGTGCAGTCACACCTAAACAATGCACTTAGTGGAAGCATAGATTTAATGACAAAAGCATCTGAGAAGACAGCACCATATGTTAAAGTGGGCAGTAAAAAGCTGGAGATAGAAATTCCTTTACCCTTTATGTGGAAGTCATTCAGTGAATGGCCAACATCAACCAGACAGTGATTCATCTCCTTGTAAAGTGTTTGAAAAGATGAATTTTCATTGAAGTCAATTTACTATGTTTAAAATGTTTAAAACACACCTAATTTAAATGGCTTATTGTTGTGTGGGATTTGAAGATGTTTACAATTACAGCAAATCAGTGTTTTATATTGTTGTTTATTTCATTTTGGTATTGAATTAAACATTGCTGAACATATTTTTGTGTTTGTCGTATTGTTTCTACATTTGTTTACATTTCATCAACATAGCCATTATATTATTTTATTTATGAAAATATAATTATTACCAAAGGCAGACATTTATTACACATTTAATGATATGTGGAGTATAAATATCCTTTCAAATTACTTATTCTCTTTTGATTTCTGCTAAAGGTAATGAATATATTAAGTGCAAGTTAGTGGTGGTGGACTGTATGTTGCTGATGTTGATACCATAAATTACACCACAGGTAATATAATAAATAATGTAGAGAGAGTGGGATTATCACATTTTCGTACTGGAGCGACAGTCATTTATTTGTTGTTACTCATACCATGTACTTTTGCTGAACTTCATGTCTTGTGATGTTCTAAACTTACATAAACTTTTTGTTTTACATCTGGATTATGCTGTAAAATGCATATAAGTAATATCTAGCAGAATTATGGGAATGTATTGGCATTTGTTGGATAAAGATACAGAGTCTGTTGGCAAAAAAGGGTAGACAACAAAAGCATGATAAGTATAAATGCCCTCTCTTTGAACTTTTACTGTGACACAGCGGGTGGTCAACTTCATAAATGTGTTTTGAAAGTCAAGGTAAAATGATATGTTTCTCATTCATACCTTCTTCCAAGCACATATAGTCATCTTCTCTTTAAAAGCTGTATTATTTTTCAGGATTATTAGTATTACTTTATTATACTTGGTTAGGAGTGTTAGGGGAAATTATACTTGGGTGCAAAAAGGTATTATTAAGTTCTCCCTTTTCCATTTATACCACACATCATGCTCAAATCTATGTTTTCCTATGCCAGATTTTGAAGGAGATCTTTGTCCTTGTCAGGTGTGGACAGGTCATGACTGAGATGCTGCCGTGACTAAGCGTGGTCAGAACAATGGACTTATTGTATAAATATCTAAACTTCACACAGAAAAAACAAAACACTTGTGTCTACACCCCACAGACCTGAATATGACCTTCTAACCAGATACAAATAGCCTTCACTGCATCCTTTGCAGCCATTTAGGCTGTGCAAACTCTGTTACAGCTGCATTCACATCTCCTATGTACAGCCACGGAAAAAATTATTAGACCATCAAAAGTCATCAAGAACAATGATTATGCGATCAAGTACTAACTCCTGTGTGTATCATGTGACTAAAACAGACTTTTTACCCGTCTCCCATCAGGCAGGAGACATCCAAGCTTGGACCACCAGACTCCAAAACAGCTTTTATCCAGAGGCACTTAGAATGATGAACTCTTGTTGAACTTGAGCCCAGAATGCACTTCAAACTGGCACTTTATTGCTGTGCACTTTATAATTAAAACTTTTTTTTTAGTTATTTACAAGTAACTTTTTAGGGGGGGTGTTATTGTTATTGTTATTGCTATTTTTATATCAGTATTTTATTATTTTTATCAGTAATTTATACTATTTTACTAATGCTGCTGACAGTCGGGGACCTGAGTACAATATTTCGTTTCTGCGTATTTTTTAAAAGCCGGAATGACAAATAAACTTGAATCTGAATCTGACAGAAAAGAAAACATGGAATGCCTAAAAACACTGTTTTTGGCAGTGCAATGCCATAGCTATTGATGTAAGAACTTAATTGATTTTGGTTATTATCAATTAAAACATGGAAAATGGCTAGATATCAGCTCTTAAATTAAACTCTTATGAGATATTTTTGTTGTTTTTATTATATTTGTCCAAACCAATGCACCTTTAGTTGTACCAGGCATTAAAATGAACAAGAAACTGAAGAAATCGAGTGGTTTAATCATCTTTTCCGCCACTGTGTAGTGCTACTCCAATCTATAGAGGGCGCTAGAGGGGTTATAATCCATGTATTAACCGTTTAACAACAAGCGACTGGTCTACTAACCAATGAGAATGAAGTATTATGTAAACCCGGAAGTACGCACACTGTCGGCATATAGCGTACATATTGGTGACACCAATGGGAAGAAAATAACATTAACACTGTTCCTATAAGGTAAAACATTTATTTAATACATGCAAATGTTCGGAAAGTAGCTACCGAAGTTCAAGCTAACGTCATTTAGATGTCAGTTGTTTCTACGTATTTTAATTAGTGCTAATATTGTTCACCCTCCAAATATCACTTGAAATATTACAGTTTCAACGTAAACTTACATTGGTAAAAGACATAAACATACTTTTCACACAACATAGCTAGGTTATATAATATATAGATGTTGTTATTCAATTCGGCAAACAAAGAATTGGGAGCATCGTAATAAATGAAGATTAACACCAACTTGTACACTACATGCTACACTCATCAAAGTTGCTCAATATTCATTTGTGATAATCTTAAACGCCTTTGAACCTTAGACGTGGATGAAATCTTTACCTTTGGACCCTTCTGACATACTCAGGTCAGCTATGGTACAGCACTAGGGTTTTAATAAAAACTCTATCAGGCTGCTCAGAGCATGCAGTTACTCTAAAAGTGCATTCAAGGTAAATATAAAGTATTTTAGGCTGAGTGATCACATCATTATCGGCTCACTGAATGCCTTTGTCCTCCTCAGTGTTACTGACATGGACAGCATGGTGGAGGACAGGAGGGATGAACCACATACAGACTTCATGTACTGTTGTGGAGCCATCACAGAGACTCTGAAATTTGGCTCCTGTCAGTTACACTCTGGACACAAGGTGCTTTTTCTTATCATTCCAGGTGAGTAATGATTTTGTGCCCATCTATAACATCCATTCCCATATGTGTTTCAGCTCTAAAAATCTGCAAAGCCTGTATTTCAAGCTTTTCAAAAACCTTTCAACAAGAATCATAATTTTGATGATGTTAGAGGCCAGCATACATTCTGTTTATTTAACTGATGAGAGGAAATGGATAGCTCCACCTAAATGTGTATATTTTTTGCACTGAACACATGACTGGTGTATCAGTTAAAGACAAAATTGCAGTGATGTGGAAATGGCAGTTAAGAAAAACTTAATTCACACAAAATTTTGCTCTCGTACTGACTCAGAAATAAACAAATCACGTAAATTGGGTCACATTGATAGGACCCCAGATAAAAAAAAAAAAAAGTTTGGGAAACTGCTTTATTAAACTATTTACACATATCTACCAGTTAAAGAAGGGTAGAAATTTATATAAATGTGTTTTGAAAAGGAAATATATTAAACTTGTATAAAATACAAGTATATTATAGCTTTTAGTTATGTGTGATAACAGGATAACTTTATTTTTTCCTTCCTTCATGTAGGAAACCCAGGGGTAGTGGGCTTCTACAAAACTTTCATGCAAACTCTTCACAGCATGTTTGGCTACCGTCACCCTGTGTGGGCTGTATCCCATGCTGGCCACTGTGTACCCCCTGACACAATGGACATTGTGGATGGTACTCCTTTCTTTTACACTTTTCCATGCTGGTCATTTGAATAAAAGTGTTACTGATGAGGATATAAAGCAGATTTTACATGATGAATCATATCTCCCCATTAGAGGATTTTGATATAACCTGTATTTACCTTTTTCTCTTCATCATTATTGCATTTACGGTGCATGTAAACGTTGCATGCAGAATGTAGAGGAGTGGTCAGATTCCTTATTACAGTTAAACTCATGAACAAATGATTCACTCCTTCTATATAAGTAAAGAATTCAATTACAAACACACGGGAGAGGTTCTGATCATAAATCATGTTGAATACTTTTTCTTTCGCCTTTTGTTCTTTGCACAGATACCTCTTCAGCAGCAGAGAAAGATGTGTTTGGTATTAATGGACAGATTGAACACAAGTTGGCCTTTCTCAGGAAACATGTTCCCAGAGAAACAAGTCTGGTCCTGGTTGGACACTCCATAGGCTGCTACATTATTTTGGACATGATGAAGAGAGATCCTGAGCTCAAGGTGAGACATAAGTATACTTCCGATTTCTTTATGGGAAAACACATCACTGTTTCCGTGGAGACAACAATAAGCCATTTATCAATCAAAAAATTCTTAAGGATGATCTGATCTCAGTCTTACAATAGTGAGGTTTTGTGTCTGTGTATATAATTTTCATTTCTGAATAGTGACACTTGTAGCTACTTCAGAAATGTTTGGAAACCACTCTCCTTTTGTCTCGTCTGTGTGTAAAGAAAACAGATGAAATGTCCTGAAAAACTCCCTTGCTTTATTTGGGGATTTCCACCATTTATCTCCTACAAATTGTCAACTTCCTGTTGTGCTTTTGTTCTTCTCTGTTAGTACCAGACATGGTCAAATGTGTTCTTATTTTAATCTTTTATTACAGGTTTTGAAGGCCGTCATGCTGTTTCCCACCATTGAGCGCATGGCCCTGTCTCCTCAGGGCAGGGTCATGACCCCTGTCCTGTGCCACATGCGTTATGTGGCGTATCTGCCCCTGTTCCTGCTCTCTCTGTTGCCTGAACGCCTCAAAAGCAGCCTGATCAAACTGGTGTTGGGTGGCATTCGCTCTCTGGACCACACTGTGCTCCAGCCCACTGTGGGCCTCCTCAGTGGAGACTCTGCAGGTCTGTGTATGCTCGCCTCTATTTCCTATAATTCTGTGGAAAAGAATTAAATAGGTTTAGTGTTCATTTGTCATAAGTCTGAAAATTACAAATATTTTAAATGTATTTACAAATCGGTTTTACAGCACATAAATTGTAATAATCCATTTCTGCTTAAGAAAGACACACTTTTGACTGGAAATTCGTTTTCCAAATGCAGCTAGAGTTTTTGCTTCAACCCAGTTGTCGTTGGACAGCTGGGTTGTTTTTTTTTTTATTTTCTTAACCATTATGAATATGATGATTGAACTATGGCAGGTAGAATGTGTTTCAGTCGTCATGAGTCTGTCGATTACTCTATGATAAATCTGAAAAATAATCTGCGGCAGAAAGTGAATGGACAATAATAAATATTATAATAGTAGTTCCACTATTATATCCACTATAAAAGTTTCATTTCACATTATTTCCTGTGTATAGTTATTGACATAAAACATTATTTTTAACTGAGGATGAATATGTTTATCTATTCAGTACTGACATTAATGCACATATTGTGTTTGTCTTGCCTCTGCTGTAGTGAAACAAAGAGATATCTACAGAAAAACACAGTAATCCACAATGTGCAAACATTTGATTTTGTGACTGACCATCAGTCTCAGTGCTGAAAAATACAGTGAAATGTGTATCTTTGTTTTTTGTAGCTAATGCTATGTACATGGGGGGTCAGGAAATGAAGAAAGTTTTAGAAAGAGACAACGTAACCATCAAGAAACATCTGAAAAAGGTGAGACAGTCGCCTCCTCTGACGTATGTGTGTTTAAAACCTGCTGATCCTTGGACAATAACACAATACAAACTAATCTGTCTCTGTCCAGCTTATATTTTATTACGGAGCTACAGACCACTGGTGTCCAGTTCAGTACTACCATGACATCAAACAGGACTTTCCAAACGGTGACTTCAGACTCTGTGAGAATGGGTTCCGCCATGCCTTTGTCCTGGATGCTGGAAGAGAAGTTGCCAACATGGTGGTTGAATGGATCAGTGGAGATTTGAGGACATGACTTGATTTTATTTTTTTTGTCTGAATTCTCTTCCTGTTGGAGGTGAACACTGACCGCCATGGCGGCTCTCGGACCACACGGGGCCACAAAGTCCAATGGCGAAGTTTGAGTTGCTGAATTTAAAATGGCATTTGAGACATGAATGAAAGCTCAGAACAGAAAAACATTAACAGTCATTTATTTATTTAGATATGATTGCAGAATTGACCAAAAGCAGGGGTGGAACGGTTCTACAAAGATGACTATTGACCAACTGGTTTTTCAGGGTCCACATAAGGAAAAGTGAAAACAAAAGTCACATAATACATTTTAATATCCAGAAATAATCAGGTGATGGATGAATGCAATAATCTAACTCTCATATACTTATGATGATTTTTTGTATGAAATGGCAATTAAAGTATGGACTTTGTTATTCCTTTGTAATTAACTAATTACTGCTGGATAAATAATAACAAGGATAAAAAAATAAAGGACATTCTGTGACGGCAACAGACACCTCAACGTCTGAACAAGCTTTTTTTTTGTGTGTGTGTAATATGTTTCAAATGAAAACCATCTTTCTCAACTTGTGGGACGTGACCCAAAAGTGAATCGCTGACTGATTCCAAGTGGATCTCAAAGTGTGTGGTTCAGAAAAACAAGCCTTTAAATTACCTTTCAATATTTTAAATGTTAACTGATGTTGCTGGTGGTTTCTGTGGTAAAGCAAACATTAGATTAAATGATGAAAAGCTAAGTTTATAGGCAAGTGAGTGAGTTACAATGACAATAAAATAAATTGACAACAAAAATTATAAAATAAAGCAATGTTGGAGCAAAATTATCTGAATCAAAATGTCACTCAAAACCAAAACATGTTTGTGGACATATTTTGTGTCACCTGAATTCAAAGTGTCCCAATACTTTTGTCCATATAGTATATGACCTATGATGTGGTATGTTTTGTATTGATACTGTTATTATTCTGGACTTGATTCAGATATTTCTCAGTCTGTCCAGGTAGTTATTTTGGCTGGTTTCCATGGTGCTACCGACATGCACAGCTCTCCACCACCATGTCCTCATACTGCTTATAGACCACGTTGTTGCCTGAGTCGACGTAGAGGATGCTGATGGGACTGAGCCTGGAGGGGATGCAGCAGCTCGGTGGACTAATGCCCGGGTCCAGCGAGTTCATCAGAGTCTGAATGACGGCGTGGTTGGTGGGCTCCAAGTGTGAACGCAAGGGGAAGTCGCACACCCCATCGCAGTGGTTTGCCTCATAATTCTGGGGTGCGATGATCCAGTCGTCCCAACCCAGGTCTTTAAAGCTCACATTCAGGGCTTTACGGCTGCAGCGAGGCTTCTTGCGCCCAGTTTTCTTACTGGAGCGTTTGGATAAGGCCCTTTTATTCTGTCCCCTCTGCTTCTTATTATGCTTAACTGTATTTCGGACACGTTTAGTGAGCCTAAACCCACCTGTCTCAGTCCTCCTTTTGTCCATGATCTCTGTTAACAGGTTTCCATGTGTGTCTGCGTGTGTGAAAGACACCAGTAAAGCTTTATCCTGTGGTGGGCGGGCATGGCGACCCAGGCCCAGGAGCAGGGGGTCAACCATTTCATTGGTCAGTTCAGACAGGGCCAGAAGGTAGAAACAAGCCTGTGTTGGTTGTGTGGGGTTTTTCTGATAAGCCCTCATGCTGGACAAAACGTCAAACACCTCCCACCTGGGAAGACCTCCGTCCAAAGCCTCCACAGTGTGTGAACCCAGAGGCTTTGTCTCTGAGGTGTCTTCAGTAGAGCAGGAGTACAGACGGATGACGTAAAGGTTTCCTCCTGTTCTTAGGACAGCCAGGGGGTCTGGCAGAGGTTTTCTGAGGATTCTCAGTTTGGCTTCTACCAGCTGATCCGTCCTAGTTAGAGTGGATAAGTCAAACATGTAATGCTGACCGCTCTCCCAGGAAGCCTCATCTGGGGATGAAGACATAAACAGTTTTACAAATGTTGGGTTCATGCTTCTCTTTAAAACTATACCTTACTTTTAATATGTTAAAATGCTGCAGCAAGGAAAACTGAGTATTAACAGTATTATTGATCTAATATCATTATTAAACCCAGTAATACATATGCCATATCAAAGCATCAGTTCAACAGGTTTGTTTTTGGCTGGTTCACTGACTTCCTTGGACACTTAAACGGAAGAGGTCAAACATCAACTACGATCATTACATCTGTTAGTTTGTTGTCATGATGCTGTAAAAAAGCTAAACGACAAAGTAAATGCAGTAAATTTTCATTACTTAAAAACAGGTTTGGTGTCAAATCTGAATTTTTAGACTAGTCATTCCATATAATAGGCTGAAAAATCCACAATGATGAAATGAGCAAACCTGAAAATCCAAAAGACATTTATTGTTCCAAAATACATGTGTGCATTTTACTTTCTTAGAAGAGAATATCTTTACTGTCACTGTTAAAAGTACAATGAAAAGTGCCATCCAAACTGTACATCGTGTATAAAACCTCCTACAAAAATACCAATAAAAGCAACTAAAATAAACAGGTTTCAGGTAAAATAAATAGGTAAAAACAAAACAGGCAGAGACTCATCACTAACACATGAGCATATATTCTATTTTTGCACTGATCCCATTAAAACATATTGCATATCAAATGTGTTTTTCTGTATTGACTGGTGACTGCTGCTGGGTAAAAACTGTTCTTAAAGCTGTTTGTCCTTGTCTTTATTGTTCTGTATCATCTACCTGACTTGTTAATATTTTTAATTTCACTTCAACCAGTGGTTCCCGACCTTTTTTGGCTTGTGACCCCATTTTAACATCAGAAATCTCTGGCGAGCCCAGACATTCAAAACTGAGACTGTTTTTTTTTTTTTTAGCAAAAATTTGTTTTTGATCATGTAATAGTTTGCTATACTATGTTGCAAACAAACATTAATTTTAGACGACATTTAGTCTATATAATTTATATTATTATGAACAGAGGCAGAAAATCCAGGTGTAGATTTCTGCACAAAGTGAGGATTTTATTTTCCTTGGTCAGGATATGTACAGTCAGTCCAGCTTGTATTTACAAGGCTGACAATTAATACTGAACAAACAAGAACTGAAACTATAAATTATGAAAGAGCTGCAGCATCTGAAACCAACCACAGTGAACATTTGAAATATAAACAGTACCACAGTGCTTCAGTTTCAGCTTTACAGTTTGTCATGTCTGTGATGTATTGGGATTGTCTCTCAACTCACCATATGTTTTTTATTAATAAAGGTTTTTTTTTTTTTAAATCAATTACTAGAAATTTCAGGTGACTCCATTTGAATTCCATGTGACCCCCCATGGGGTCCCCACCCCAAGGTTGAAAAACACTGACTTAAACCATAAATAAAGGGCACTACTAGACTAAATGACATTCTCCTTCTATGTAATCAAACACATAAATGCATCCATAGATAGATAAATGCATCTTTACCTTTTCCTTTGTCCACAAAACTTCTCACTGTATTTGCAAATCCAGGATCACGTAAGGATTCCCTGTCTCTTTGTTGAACCTCAGACAGTGTCTGGTATAAAAACAGCATGTATTCATGCAGAACCACAGTCCTGTTCCCTGTCTGGTCCATGTTGATGTGTTCTGGGTGGGTATGGACCACAGAGGGGTCTGAACCAGACCACAGGACCCCCGTCCCCTCCAGTCCTACACAGACTGCAAAGCAGAGCACAGAGGCCACAGCCCGATCCATCAGGTGAGACCTGAAGAGTCCTGGACCGGGACAGGTGACTGTGTGGGGTCGGGAACCCCCCTCTGACATTTTATACGTTGGCTCACTGGGATGTTTTGATGCTGCTGGCTGGGTTTATTCTCAGACACAGTGAAGGTGTGCACACAGCGCCTCCAATGGTTTTTTCACCAATAGTTGGACTTAAGCCCCCTAACATTACCACCGTCATACAAGCCCCTCAAGTCACAGGTGAACCTGGTTAGGCCTAAAAAATTTACATTAAACAGCCTGCTCGCATAAGTTTAGAAACAAACTGTAGATTTGTAGAGAACTACAGACAATGAACTACAAACCTTTCCAGGCAAGGAAAATACTTTATTTTTTAAAAAATGTATATCAAAGATGAAGATCTGTTTACTTGCTTTCCTGTTTCATTAGGGCAGGGGTCCGCAACCCTGGTCCAAGAGAGCCACTACCCTGCCTGTTTTAGATGTTTCCCTCTTCCAGCACACCTGATGGTCATTATCAGGCTTCTGCAGAGCTTGATGATAGGGTTGTCATTTGAATCAGGTGTGTTGGAAGAGGGACACATCTAAAACAGGCAGGGTAGTGGCTCTCTAGGACCAGGGTTGCTGGCCTCTGCATTAGGAGACCCTGTATTGAAGGTAGGGGTGGGCGATATATTGCGGCTTGTTCCATGTATGAAATTACTATATCGTGACCATGGAGTACCCTAACCCTGGTGTTAATGAGCATTACAGCTGAGGTTGGGGAGTGTGAATGGATGGCAAGTTTAATGATAAACCAAACTGGCCAACAGGTGGTGACGCTAAAGAGGGAAATATTCCCTTTAACACTAAATTAGGTACATTTGAACCAAAACTAAAAAGTACTCTGTTAAAAATTAGAAGTCCATTCAGCCACTTATTCAAGATTTAAACCCACTGAGGTTTTTGTATTCAATGTCGGTAAAACCATGGAAAAAAGACAAAAATCCAGGCTCTTCCTTGTTTGGAAAAATTTTAAAAAGCCTGTATTTCATGAGGGCATGTAAAATCATTCTTTGGGACTGGAGTTAAAAACACACCAACATGTGTCAGCATGAGCCTTCTTCAGGGTGTTAGAAAGAAAGAGGAAGACACTAATTTACTGCAGGTGTGGCAGCCAGTGAGACAACAGCAAAAAGGTTTTCAGGCACTCAGGGGAAGTAAGTAGCCACTCTCTTGTAATTAGAGGACAGAATAAGTAGAAATGAGAATTTTTTTTTTTTTTAATAAAAATTTTTATAAAAAATAAAATTAAACAAAATAAAAACTGGAAAAGCAGACCTCTGCCAAGGCAGATCAGTCTCATGGGCACCTCTGGTTTGTCTAATACCAGCAGCTGCCTGTGAAATTGTTTTTTTGTCTTTTAGGTAAAATCATATCTGATGTAGGTGTGTGTCTGGAAACAGAGGCTGTGACCCGATAGAGTGGAGCGACTGAGACGCCCAGCCTTTCACCAGGTGAAGTCACTTTCCTTAACGCTCAACGTTAAATATGTCATGAATGGAATATATGCTAAAGGTTCAGTATGTTCATTCATCAGAAGACAAAAGTGATTCAGTCGTGTGTGATTTGTTGTAGCATTGTCCCCTTTGGTTATTCAGCTAACTACAGTGAACAATCTATGAAGCATTTGGATATCACAAACTGGCGTGTTTGAATTCAGAGGGTCACTGTTTCAGGGGCTTAAGTTTCAGTCATAGTGTGATCAGTATTGTAGCAGTAAGCCTGAACAGATAAAGCCGGTTACATCCTTAATGTTTAGATGGATGGATGGATGGATGGATGGATAGACTTTATTACAGACCCATGGTCCACACCAAAAAGCAAACAGATAAATACAAACACAAAAAAACCCCTCTATACTTTCAAGAGGCAGTCATACCAGTGTTTCCAGAACAGAGATGTGTAACATACAACGCTGTACGCAAGATTAGTCAGCAATAAAATTACAGTATTTTCTGAATGATTCAGGCAACACAAACTTAAACAACAGATTTCTCAAGACAGCACGCAATGAATTTACATGAGTAGACATGAACAATTTACTGGCACTAGTCCATCTGGGCTTTTTTAATAAGAGTCTTAAAGCATCATTGTATGCCACTGTCAATCTGTGGAAGCTGGCCTTTTTATAATTCACCCACAAATGTGCTGTGTACAGAGGGGTGCAGTATGCTCTAAACAATCACTTTCAGCTGTACAGAACAGGAGGAGAATTTCCCTGACAGTACATTTGCTTGTGCGTACAACAAAATAACAAATATAGTGAAAAAAATACAAGGATTTTAACCCTGAAATTTTCATATCGTGACACTTGCAGCCACAATGAAAAGAAAAAGTAAAAGTAACATAATTTCGAGTTATTTTGGTTAAAAAAAAAAAGAGGAATGAGGAGTAGGAAGAGGAGAGAAATGAAGGAGAAGAAAGAATGGTAGAGAAACCAGGAAGGTCAGAGCTGAAGAGGACCAGTGAGAGGAACAGACCAGGAAGGAAGAGAAGAAGAGGATGTCAATGTGAGGGATGAAAATGAGGAAGATTTGGTTTTTGAAAAAGGGATAGAACATCAAACAGCTCTTGATCCTGAATATGTAATGACCGTGACTGACCACTAGATGGCAACAAACTCATATCAGTAGTGTGACAGAGTACCCCACTGTCACACATTTACATACTGAACATATTACACGTCATCATATACTTATGTAGATCTGAAAAAAGCAACAAATAACCCTCTTCTCACCAACAAAGTGGGAGTATTTTTAATTTCATCATTTCTTTTTATTAGTATCTCTATTTTCGAACTGAGAGCCTTTAATTTAGACAGGCTTATTCTTTATGTTAAAAATTCCTGTAATTTTGATTTATCTTAGAGACTTAGGAGGTGAGAAATGAAATTAAAAAGTGTATTTTTAGGTCTGTTTTAACCTTAAAAAATAAACAGTAATTGTAACTGATCTTTGTAGTGAAGAGTCTGTTGTTACGTGTACAAGCATGGTCTGATTAGCTCAGATTGAACTCCACATAACAGTGTTTTAAAGGACATATTGTGGTTGCATACAAAATATTCTTATAAACTTAACTATAAGACTATATTTTGTTCTTTGTTCTGGCTTGAAGTCTAAGGACAGGAGTGAGTTTTTAGAAAATTATTATGTTAAGTAATCTAATGATGGGGATGGGGTTAAATAAGTTTTTCTTCTCCCCACTCCTTTTCGGGTGTAAATGAATGATTTTGGAATTTTGAACTTGCATGTATTCTGTAAATGCTAGAAATACACACATAAATGAATGAATGAAATGAACTACAACATACAGACTTTACAGCTGTAGTAATACGCACCATCTCAACTGGTTATGCTGTTCAAATTTACATGCTTTTATGTTTTTTAGTACATGTGCACATTTTACTTTTGTAGGCCTTAACAGCAGGTATTTGTTTTTATCATTGCTAGTTTTAAATACATTTGATTTCTTCGTCTTCTGATGAACATATCAGTGAATCATCAAAAATTTGCACAACTTATTATAGTAAAATAATGTGGTTCAAGATCTTTACTTTCAAGCTGTAAAATACAGCTGTTCTGATGTTCTAAAATACATGTTACTTTAACCCTTTCATGCATAGTGGTCACTACACTGGACAGGTATTCTCCAGCTTTTCTCTTGTATATTCATGGGTTTTTGTTGTTTTAGTTCCATATCAGCCAACACAGTGGACACTTGCGCATCATCCCATACACTGACATTCATACCATTACTGTAACTTTGGTTACAGTAATGATAAACCTGATCTGTGCTAACATGTTTGAGTGTAAATCAATTATTTGTAAGACATAAAGTTTTTTTTGTTTTTTTTTGCATATTATCTCCATGAAGTGAGTAATAACTAGCATTAGAATATGTTAAACTGTGAGAAAACATCAGATTAGCAGGATTAAAATGTTTTTATTTCATCGTTTTTTATCTCACTTTCTGATACTGGGTTTTAAACACGTTTCTTTACTTAAAAAATTAAATGCATGGACATTTTTGTAACTAAAAAAAACTCAAGTGCATTTTTTTTTTCATGCCTAAGGAGGAATAAAAACACTCAAGAAAAAAATCTTGACAAAGGTTCTCATAATTCATGCATGAAAGAGTTAACCTTCAGTGTGTGAGTATATTACTTCCTGAAGGCATCCTTGCCAGCTGAGAGCATGTGGTCTGGAAAATGGCCAATCTCACCTCTGCTAGCATCTGTGTAATCCTAGCGATCCCAGCAACCTGACTACTTAACAGGACTGCAATGCATTATGGGCTTTTATGCTGGAAAAGTGTTCAGAACTTGCACCCTACCTGCTAATAACAGAAAAATTAACATATTGATTTCATATTGCTGTTTTGGACATTCTAAAAACATTGTGCATGTTGTTTAGGCCTACTAACTAGCATGTTCATTTGGATATCCTCAATGTGCAACCAAGATGAAGTGACAACAGGCTTTATGTTAAATCAGGGCACAGCATAAGACAACACTACTGCTGGATCTGTTAGCTTATACACCTGCTCTACTCTTCCTGTCTGTCTTTCTTGATTATAATATAATCTATGATTTCATGCATGACAGTTATCACAGTTACCATGAAAAAAAACAAACAGGTGGATGATTTCCTATTATTGCTCATTACACAAACTAATGTTACTGATGTCACAGTCACAAGCTTACTTACCTCATTTGCAGGATAGTTCCAATTCATCAAATATTAATCAATTTAATTAGCTGAAAAAGGCAGAGATATAATTACTATCTTTTTTTCATTTACAATTAATTTTACACCACTTTATCTTTTTAATTAATTTAAACATTTGGGGCCAGAGAGTACCAATATTACTATTTAATTACCCAACATCAGGTCATTATTAATGTATCTACCTTGTATGTACCTTTGTATTCAGTCTTCAATTAGTGGAATAACTAAACTGTTTACATCCTATTAATATATAATTTATACTCTACAGAAGGGGGATTTTAGGGAGCATTTAAATGGGCTTTTATTTCTTTTTAGTCTTGTTGCCTCAATCATTGCTTTACTAAGTGTTGTAGATTTCATTATTTTTTTTAGCAGATGACATAAATGAAAGTGTTACTTTTTCTATAGTGAACAAGATTATGTGTGGTTATATTAATGTGCCCCCCCCACCAGAATGAACAATCTCCACCCCCAGAGTAATGGACAGTGCAATACTCACCCTTCTTCACTGCAAAAGCCACAACACATGCACCTTACTTCTACCTGTATATATCCTATTTGTTGTACATATCTCTCATCTGTAGTATAGAGTTAGCTTTTGTATTTATTTTTTTTTGTATATTTTGTTTATTTCAGGAGTTCTAGCATTACTTTAGTAGCACGTGTGTACTGATATTTTATTCTGAAGCCCTTGCACAGTTCACCTTTCTTTACACTGTGATATTTGTATTTTATTTTTTTATATTTTATTTTCTTATACAGTCCCTTTTGCACTAAGTGTTTTGCTGCTAAATTGAGCTGAACTGCTAAACTGATTTTCACTGTTCCAATGATAGTGACAATAAAGATCTATTCTATTCCATTATGGGAAAAGTGTTTTTTTCATAAGGTGCCAGCAGATGGCAGAGTAAACTAATAGATTTGAGCAGAAAACACAGTATCCTCACTGTTTTCATGAGGGCAAAGGCACCGACAGTCACTAAATCACAGACGCACTGTTATAGACACACTTTTATTACTTACTTGCTGCAAAAACTGATGTCTGTTGACGTGTTCACCTTATTTTATTTAATTTCAGTACAATTCAATATGCTATTTTTTAGATTTCCTATTAATATTTTCAAGACCTCCACCACATATCAACATAGGCATACAATATATACTCACAGTAATACTTTAAATTCACATTGTCACTGGATCTGACCTTACTGAAGAACTTTTGATAGACTAAACTTAGGGAAAGAACAATATGAAGGGGTTTTCTTTGTTCTCTCTCCTTCCTCTCTCCATTTTCACCACTCATTAAAGAAGACTGATGGGTTCCACAGATGCAAACACACACACAAGCACACACACAGAGTTTCTATGTGTTAGGTTGACTTCCATTAATTTCTTAACCCTGATCTTAAAACAAGCCATATTTTGTCCAATAATGGAATTGAGTCCCCACAACTTACCGTACAGATTTGTCCCTATAATGTATGAAATATGAAATACATGGACACACACACACACACACACACACACACACACACACACACACACACACACACACACACACACACCCACCAGGTACAGCAGTTAACCCAGACCACAAACCTGGCAAATATGGGAACAATTACCCAGAGGCCACAGGGATTGACTCAGTGATGAGGTCCTCTGAACATACATGCATACTGTACACTCAAAGTGTGCAACACTCACACCAACACAACACATCACTGTGGCAAACAGGGGCAAATATTTACACTGTCATCATGCTCATACCTCTACTGCTGTGCACTCTCCTCTAACTGCTGCTCATTCTGGTCCCTGGAATTACATTAATCGAAGAGCTAATGGCTGACAGTCAACTCACTGCACTAAAAACACATGCAACGATACAACTTTATCAATTCTATTGTATTTTAGGAAAACAAAAAATAGTGCACAGTGCACTTAAAGTTGCACTGTTTAAAAATGATGGTTTTCAGCACGACTAGGCAAAAACAATCTCTAAGTACCTTTCATCATATTGTAATTCAAGTGGTATGAAAGGAAACGAGGCTTTGAAAACTGAGACTGCATCTATTACTTGTCTGTGTTTTCAGGCTGTAGAAGATCTACCCTGTTATATAGGTTTTGTCTAATCTCACATGTTAACACTGGCTAAATATGTGATTGACAGCTGTAACTACTGATCAGATTGTGTTAGATGCAACCTGGACATGACTCGGCTGATTAGAAATGTTGCTTCCCTTTTCCATAACAATGTGAATCAATGTGAGGTCTTACATCTTCATATTTTGCCTTTTGATTTGGACTGAGAGGAGAGAGCTGCAGAAGGAAGAAGTGTATTTTCAGTCTGTCTTTATTCCCCTATTTTCAGTGAGCGCACCTTTAAGATAGTGAAGTCAGTATCTCACAACAACTACCTTCTAGTTTCCTTCTTAATCCTATTGGTATGAGCAACTTTTTTTTGGGTTTGCAACAACATAATAAAATTACACAAAAATAAACATCTTTTCAAAAGACATGAACATGTTTAAGTACATGTAGCAGTTCTTTACAGGAACTATTGTGTGATCAAATTTTCAGGATTTTATCATTCTTCAATAATTGCACAATGAGGCCCTGTTCAGTCAATATGTGTGCACGAGGATATGATCAGAAGTGGACAGCTCTGATTCCAGGTGTGAATATTTTGAGGATGGGTCACAATTTGATCACTCACAGTTCATTCAGAGGTGTTGTGGGACATATGAATACATCCAGGTGCAGACTGATGGGTTGCCAACTCAGCAGATGTTCTACCCGAGTGAAATTCATGTTAAAGTGTTTTAAAGATGCATGAAAATTATATTACATGCACTTTGCATGTGGTGTTGAACACACTAGAATGATGCTCCATATCTGTATGAGGGAATAGAATATATACAGATTGCATAATCATGAACACATTTGAAGTACTTGAGGATTCAGTCACCACTAGAGTGTGTATTGTGAGAAGCAATAAAACAAACGGAATGGTCCAAGATGTCACGCTAACATTTAGAGTTGTCAGTATGACGTAGGTTGCACTGTTGATTACCTTTGTAAAGAATTATTACAAATCCAGGCGGTTAAACTTCAAGTGCAAGGTTATGCTATGTATTAGGCCAGTGATTCTGAACTGGTGGGTCACAACCCAAAAGTTGGTCACAAACCTGTTTTCAGTGGGTCGTGGGTCTTTTATACTCCCTAACAGTAGGTGGCGGTAATGCACTGTAATGCTAATTAACGTCAGACATTTCACATAAAATTCAAATCATGGTGAAACTCAGGTACGACAACAACTACAACAGATATGATTTTACCCACATCGAGGACAAACACTTCAGTGTGTTTAATGCTTGAACAAGGGACTGAATGCACTTAACTGAGTGTATTTTTTAAATTTTGGTTCAAATGTACCTAAGTTACTGTTAAAGGGAATATTTCCCTCTTGAGCATCACCACCTGCTGATCAGTTTGGTTTATCATTAAACTTGTCTTCTATGTTTTCGTACTGTGATATTCTGTATTATCTCAGGTTCAAAAGGTTAAATAAATGTAAGAAGCAAGGTTATAATAGTTTTGGATTTTTCATAATAGTTTAGTTTTATTTAGTTTTGACTTTTTTTTTTTCCTCTAATTCAGTTAGTTTTAATTCATTTTTAGAGCAGGTTTGCTAGTTTTTAATAGTTTTCATTATTTTCTAAATGCTTAGTTTTAGTTTCTTTATATCTTTTATCTTTTTCATCGTCGCACTCAAATGAATCCCAGACAGGACTCTGCTGTTTTCACCCAACTATAGTCTGTCTCCATGTTTCCAGGTAGAGTGGGGACCAGAAAACGCCTAAACGACAAGTGACAAGAAGTGATGGACCGTTAAATGTCATATGGTCCCAGCAGCTAAAATTGCTTGAGTGAAATAAATCGATTTTATATCAATTCGACGTTGACAAAGACGAAAACGAAAGGAATTTTATCCAGAATTTTTATACGTTTTAGTTTTGTAAATACACAATACAGTTTCAGTTAGTTATCTTTTTTTTTTCTTTTAATTATAGTTTTTATTTATTTCAGTTAACGAAAATATTTTTACAATTCTAGTTTTTGCCATTTCGTTAGTTTTCGTTAACGATAATAACCTTGGTAAGAAGTTTAACTTTTATCAATTTGGGTCGCAGCTTGTCATTGAGGGGTGATAGTGGGTCCCAAAGCTGGACCAGTTGAGAACCACTGTACAGTATTAGGCTACAGATAAACTTGTTTATTGGCAGACATTCAGTCACAACTTAGCACTCAAGATACATGTGGAAATACATTTTAATGTCAGGTGTGAACAGATGCACTTCAAACTGCCCAGACATGTATCACTCAGGACACATGCTAAGACCAGGTCTGAACAGGGCCTGAGTTCGCCCCACCAGAAGTGAATACTTCTTTTACAGGTGTATATTAGTGTAGTTAAAAAGGTATGTACTGTAGCATGTGCAACATTTTGTATGCATGCAGGTGTACGTTACACACACTTTTCTGTGCTCAGTGTTGTGACATGACTCATCAGATTTCTGGAAACTGAATTTGATGGTTGTGAAAAAAACACAAACTGAATAAGTGTCTCTGTGTGGCATCAAAACACACGTCACAAGAGTTGAAACTGATCTCGAAGTGGAAACTGTCAAAGGCGGTGTGAAGATTTTGTACTTGAGACGCACACACACGCATACACACACGCATACACACACGCATACACACACAGGTTCTCAGTCAAAAAAGGAAGTGAGGAGGAACATTCATTTGAAAAAGAAACAGTCTCAACATCTGGAAGCTCTTTCACCCCGTGACCCCATCCCCCGCTCCATTCCTTCTCCATGCCTCCTCACCCTCACTACAGGCCTTCTAGACCTGTGTCTGGAAAGAGTTAAGTGTATACACCAACATACGTGTGTGCTCTCATGTGAATGCATGTTGGTATGTGTGCGTCAACACACACACACACACACACCAGGACGGCAAGGAATATAGATTGTGACCTCCAAAGCACAGCGGTACTGCAGTCCAGTATTAAAAGTCGTTGCTGTTCCAATTAATTGATCTAATATTGGTTGAATGGGTAAAAATGTGTGTCGTATATGCTGACACATATAGACTGTACTGTAGAGTTGTGGTGGTTATCTGGTTCTACATGTAATCCCAACTTTAAATGCTCCATAGAGTCTACATTAATTAATTTCCCAATCATTTTAGTCTTAATCACCACCACTATTATTCTGAAAGTTTTAAAAATGCATTTACTACTAAAAATAATAATCTTGATTTCTATATGTATAACACTTTTAAGAACATCAGTTTACAAAGTGCTCCGACAGTCAAACTGCAACACTGTCACTAATTAACATACCTTAAATAAAAACTGGGAAGCAACTGTCAAATAGATAAATAATACTGGTAAATGCAGAATTTGTTGTACTTAGTTTATTAGTGTTATATTTTTATTGCCTTTGTTTATGCTAATGTTGTCATGAAGTGAGATTAATTTTATAAAGCCCCATTTGGTTTTCTGATCTCACCTGCACAATCTGTTTCTTTGCTTGTCCTTATGTTTGATTTGTTGTTGTGTGCAAAACAAAAAACAAATAAAAAAATTACACTAGAAATACTTAGCCTCCATTATAAATGAAATCAAAAGAAAATAAAAAATCTGTAAGATATATACAATCCTAATTGAAGTGGCAAAAAATGCAGAAAAGAAATAACATCGGATCATAAAAATCATGAAAGTGTTTACAGATTATAATGGTGAGATCAATAAAAGGAGGTAAGGACTTAAAACTAATAAAACAATAAATGATAAAAGAATAAAGATAGAAGTTAAAAAAAGGAATATTAAACACTAAAACAAAAATTACAAAGTAATATGAATACTAAAATCACATATAGAAATGTGTTTTTAGAGGCGATTTAAGAGACATTACTTTATTTCCTCAGATTGGTCGTTCCACAGTCGACACGAAACAAGAAACAAGTTACTGCTTGATGGAATATGTAGGACTATTTCTCGACTGGCCAAACAGTGACTCCTGAGATTCTGGTCCAAGCCTGTCTGACGATGACAGTGTTGATGAGACACGAGTCACCACACCCAAGAACCACTCCAACTAATACAGTCACACCCTGTACAACTATAATGTAGTGGTTTACAGTATTTAGAGTTGCCAGTAGACAGATTTTGTCACCATTAAACATAGCAAGGCTTTGTTTTTTTCATGTAAGATTGATTTTAACAATCAAAATGAAGTGGAGCAGCTGGTTGCAAGTACGGAGACGTGAATTTTATAAATATTCTCATCTAAACTTTCCAAAGAATGTGGAACTAATCATCTAAGCAACTGTATAATATTCAATATACAGGGGTTGGACAAAATAATGGAAACACCTTCACCTCAAGATGATAATGCCCCAATCCATACAGCTAGAATTGTTAAAGAATGGCATGAGGAACATTCTAATGAAGTTGAGCATCTCGTATGGCCGGCACAGTCCCCAGACCTCAACATTATTGAGCCTTTATGGTCAGTTTTAGAGATTCAAGTAAGACGTCGATTTCCACCGCCATCGTCTCTAAAAGAGTTGGAGGGTATTCTAACTGAAGAATGGCTTAAAATTCCTTTGGAAACAATTCACAAGTTGTATGAATCAATACCTCGGAGAATTGAGGCTGTAATTGCCGCAAAAGGCGGACCTACACCATATTAAATTATATTTTGTTGATTTTTTTTAAGGTGTTTCCATTATTTTGTCCAACCCCTGTATACCAAACTGCAAAAGAAAACACATACATATGAAGTCTTCCTCATTGTTAACTGAAGAGGCTAATCCAGGAATAATAGTATGCTTCATTTAATTTTTGTTGGTTTTTCACCAAAACAAATGGAAAGTGGAAAAACTGTATTTTGATCAGGTAGTGCTGACAGTTGTATTCTGGATATTAATATCCCAATTGTTTAGTCATGTAGATCTTGTGTTATTTGTGGCATCTTAATGTCACAAAACACTGAATTGATTTTGGCTTTTTATGACCCAGGCTGAGTGGAATCTACTGCTCAAACCCTTTTAGCCATTAAGTCATATTACCATAAACAACCAACCAGCTGTATCTTTAGTTTTGCCACTTACATGTTTTCCCAGTTGAGTACACATTTGCAGAGATGAAAAAAATCAACAAAACGGAAAATAATCTGATTAGTATACATTAACATTAACATTACAAATGATACATGTTTTATCTCAAGCCATGTATACAATGTGGGATTTTGGGATCCCACAGATGAAAGATGAAAAAATAGAGAGATAACTTTAGTTGTAGCTAAAAGGCAGTGGTCCTATGTGGAACAGTATCAGAAACTTACAATGACCACCTCACAGGGAAATATTTATGTCTGCCTAACAACGCATTCAACACTGAATGGATCATTGATCAGTATTATGTAAATTTATGTAGCCAGAAACTAACCTCAAACTTTCTTTGCTAAACTGACCTGTGATATCAGTATCTTTTCACTACTACAGTAGTATGCATTCTCCTCTTCAGTGACTTTTCATGTGTTTCTGCACACATAAATACCAATTCCGAGATTCTTTCTTGTTACAGAGTCTGGCTCGACCAGCTCTATATGAAAAGTGTCATGAGATAACTTTTGTTATAATTTGATACTATATAAATTAAATTTGATTGATTGGTTGTTTAACTTCATTGCTTACCTCCACTGCGGTGCTGACAGTCACTGTATGCCGATGATGTTATATACTTAAAGGTGTGTTGTAGCCTTTTCAGTAGATGTCAACACTGCACAGTATATAAATGTCACATCCAGGGTTATCAGATCCACTGCATGTGACACCATGTCCCTGCCAAGGAACTCATAAGACCACTGAAATATTTGCATTTCAGAAGTTATCTTCATGAATTAGCCGCTGACTGTAATATAGGTGCTTCACATTAGCTAATGTAGGCATGGTGTCGGTGATCTTTCTGAGCCAATAAGATGCTCCATTTTATGTTAATACTTACAGTTAAATCTCATCTTCTTTGTCAAACCAGTGCTTCAACACTAGTGTTTCAGTTTGAGTTGCAGTCGGTGAGTCTATAGTCTTGTTCAAGCCTGGAAATTTTTGCCTAGGCAGTCTATCCAGTATGCTCACCATCTGATTTTGTGTAAATCTGTATCGGTGTAAATCTCAAAGCTATTTCTGAAGTAATAAAAATGTTATTTATGCAACATACATGTCTTGTAAAGTATAAACATAGTTTGTCCATCTGTTCAACTCCTCCTGGTGGTTTATGTCACTCAAGACACATAGAAAGGAAAGGTCTACTCAGTATCTTTACCAGGTCTGTAATTCACATAAACCTGCTGACCTGCCTCTTCTATCTCATAGATAGATAGATAGATAGATAGATAGATAGATAGATAGATAGATAGATAGATAGATAGTACCTGCTGGAAAGGTGATAGGTCAACCCACCACTTAAGTTTTGTTTTTTTTTTTTTTTTTGGAGCAAAACAAAGAGCTGCAGGAATCTTTCCTCGTTAAAATATATAAATATTGAAGTGTCACTGTAAATGCAACAAAAGTCAAAAGCACATTTGACTCAAAAGAAAATAGTGCACATGTGAGTGTATATACAGCTGAAAAAAGATTATTAAGTTGTCACAAATATATGATAAACTGTAGTTCAAGCTTTTTGTCTCATCCAAAAAGGCACTGATAATAATTCTGCCCTCTGCAAATGACATCCATTTAGTACATGTTCTCAGAAAACACAAAAAACCTGCACAGTGTAAGTATAATGAAGTACTGGCTGCTTGAAAGACCTGAGTATTACCAGGAAATGAAAGGGAAGTCAGAAGACTCTTAGCATTTGTGATGATGTAGATGTTTCCAGTGTATGATACAGTTTGGTATCAGACAACATTTAAGCCAAACTGAGAAAGGTATTCCTTACAATGCAGTAACTCATCTCATCCATCCAGTACATGGATATTTTTGAGAGTATTTGCAAACCAACAACTGCATTAATGCAGGCACCGTTTTCAGTGTTTTAGTATTGGCAACCAAACTGGACAATATGTCTGATAATTGAAATTCAATTCAGTTCTATTTATAGAGCTGAATATCACAACAAAGTTGCCTCACAGGGCTTTACAGAAATTGTTGAATTGATTTAAAAAAAACAAAACAAAACAAAACAATGAAAATTTGCAAACAGTCAAGTAGTCAGTCAGTAAACAGTTGGTGAAGTAAATGGATCAATGTCCCAGGCATCCCCCGTCCTTAGTCTTGGCAAGGAAAAACTCCAGAAAACCCAGTGGGAAAAAGAGAAACCTTGGGGAGAACCATAGTGAAGGAGAGATCCACGCCCATGGATGGACAGGCTGTAGATGAGACCAGGACTGACGGACATCCATTTGCAGATGTTATTCCAGTCTGTAAGGATGGAAAATAGTCAGCTGATTCACCATGTTAGCCCTTTGAGACAGATGCATCTTTTACCTTTGCATCATAGTGTGTTCATGCAATTCTCTCAATTATTGCAAATACACAAATAATGACAAACATTTTAATAAATAATACCTGATAAGTATCTACTGTAGAATTCATTGTCTATACTAATACTATTTTCTGAAGATTTTTCATAATTTAATGTGTTTTTGAGGTTATTGCGACTTGGAGAGTGCAGACCTCCACCAAAGCAGATCACCCCCCCACACCCCCACTCCATCACCACCAAAACTGAATCATTTGTTCCTCGTGCCAGTGTCAACATTTCCTGAAAACTTCATCAAAATACACCCCCCCGTCTGCACCCCCACCAGTCACCACCAAAATATAATCATTTGTTTCTTATGCCAAATTTCATCCAAATCTGTCTGTAACTTTTTGAGTTATCTTGCTAACAGACAGACAGACAGACAGACCCCGATGAAAGCATAACCTCCGCCGCTACACTTGGTGGCGGTAATAAAAATCATGGCCATTTTATTATGTATAAAAATGTATGTTCTAAAAACGTTAGGATTAGTGTGCTTCTGAGATATGTGTCATGTGTTACCCATATGACATATGATCATCCTCACCTCAACTGTCCATTAGTATAGCATAGAAAAAGTCGCACACCATATTTCATTGGACCATCTTTAGATTTGACAGCAGGACACATTCACCGTGGTATCATTTATGCCACACAATGCTTATGCAATGTCACAACATTTATTTCAGTCTTGAGTTTCATTTATTTTTGGCCAAGATCTTGTTCTGATAATGGGAGAGTGACTCCGCTGTGTATAGAGTCATCTCCATCACATACCATAGATTCTCAGTGGGGTTCATGTCTGGACCCTGTGGTTTCCAATTCATGTGTGAAAATGGTGGCTCATACTCCTGAACCACTCTTTCAGAATTTGATCTTGATGAATCCTGGCCTTGTCATCCTGGAATATGTCTGTCATTAGAGAAGAAAAAAAACCACTGATGTTCAGGTCATTTAGTATATTTAGGTTCAGCTGACCTCATTGTATGGACACACAATGTCTCTGAACCTAGACCTGATTAACTGAACCAACCTCAGATCATAACACTGCCCCCGCAGGCTTGTACTGTAGGTGCTAGGCATGATGGGTAATCACTTCATCCACCTCTCTTCTCACCCTGATGGGCCCGTCACTATGGAACCGGGTCAGTCTGGACTCATCAGACCACATGACCTTTTTCCAGTGAAACACACTCCAACCTTTATGCTTCTGTTGAACTGATGGTTGTTTAAGACATTAGAAGCTACTGCATCAGTTACAGTTAAAGGACTTGCTGTAACTCAAACATCTTAATCATTGCAAAAAGATATCCAATGGAAGGATCAGAACTATTCATCCTAGTAAAATCCAGGTGGTGGCTTTTTTTGGCCAGGCTTTGTTATGTAGTTCGTAGTTCATACTTAAAATTTAATACAAAAATGAGGTAGTGATGAAGCATGTTTGTGCAAATTATGGTGTCAGTCTGCCTCCTAGTGGTAAAATATCCTGAATCACAGCTTTAACTAAAAGTTGGTAACTTTATTCTCATGCAGGGTGTTTGGTCTTTATACAAATTAAAATTCCAGAGTTTTTCAAAACTGCAATTTTTTTTCCCAAAACCTTGATTTTATGTACTTTTATACTTGCATGTCTACTTTTTTGGCTGAGATTGTACCTCTTGTGTGTCGTTGAAGAGTTCATTTTAATAAATGAATGAATGAATGAATGCAAAATTCACTGTAAATTATGCTTTTATGATAGAAATATTTTCAAAACATGAAAATCACAAAAGTGCATGGATATCACACAAACAAGTTTCACTGGAATCATTCCACTACCAACGGTTAGTGAAATATCTTTTTTTTTTAATTTTTTATTTTTTACCTCCGCCAAAGAAGTTATGCGTTGGTCTGTCTGTCTGTCTGTCCATGTGCAAGATAACTCAAAAAGTTATGGACAGATTTGGATGAATATTTCAGGAAATATTGATTCTGGCACAGGGAACAAATGATTACATTTTGGATGGTAATGGGGGGGGGGGGGGGGGGGGGGGGCACACTGATCTACCTTGGCGGAGGTCTGCGCTCTCCGAGTGCTTTTCTGGTTTTGAATATGTTTATTAATGTATTTCTTATCTTATAAGATTATGTACCTTTGAACATACTCTAAAATTCAATTATGAGAGAAACTTTTTTCCATACTTTAAGACTTTCACCCCAAATTCCAGACTTTTCAAAGTCTGGAAAACAGCGTTTCAAAATTCTGTCCTTTTTAAGACTTTCAAGACGTGTACAAGCACCCTGTCATGCAAAGCAGGATTTAGTCATATTTTATCAGCTGACACACATTAAATCAAAAACGTTGATTCAGTCAAACACATTAAGTAAATACTAGAAAAGCACTTGGAGAGCGCAGACCTCCGCCAAGGCAGATCAGTGCCCCCCCATCACCAACAAAATTTAATTATTTGTTCCTTGTGCCAGTATCAACATTTTCTGAAATTTTCATCCAAATCCGTCCATAACTTTTTGAGTTATCTTGCACACAGACAGACAGACAGACAGACAGACAGACAGACAGACAGAGACACACACACACACACACACACACCAGCGCCGACATAAACATAACCTCCTTGGCGGAGGTAATAATTTCTCACAATACTGTTTTAAAAGCTTAGTAAGTGTAATGTATTATTATTGCCTTTGTATTTTAAGGTCAACATTTTCTGATGCGCATGTCTGCCAAATAAATAAATAAGTAAATAAATAAATATTAAAAAGGCAGAAATCATTGAACACAGCAGTAAGAGAAATCAGGTCTTTGTTTAGTTACATATGTAGAAGTGTCCGGTTTTTGTTGATGTGCCTGATGAAAGTGGCTCTATACCCTCCCACCATTGCGTCATGCAGGAGAGAGGGGGTCGTTTCTCTTAAACCAATACGACAAACTGGAGTTCAACCAGAGGAACTGGCCACCGGCTCGGTGTCACTGCTGTGGAGGTGGATGAGTCCGCTCCGGCGTGTGGACGTGGTCTGTGCGCTCCGAGGACGCAGGAGGTCTGTGGATAGTTTCACCTTCACTCGACGGAAAGTTGCACTGGAATCGTGAGAACTTAGAAAATCCCTCTAAATTTACTTTGAGCTGAAAGTAACAGATTGTAAATAAGGGATTATTAGTGCTCTCAGGGTTTCTATGAGATCGGAGCAGGAAGGAGTCGCTTCGCTGACGAAGCGCACAGGGAACACGCACATGTGCGCCGCGTCGTGCGTTATTGCCCTGTTTCCTCGCCTTTATGGTTTGAAAGTTCTTCTCCGGTCTGAGGATACATGCTGAAGGATTTTGCATCTCGTCGCTTCGGGAGATCATTGGCACAGTTTCAGAGAAGATGCTGCTCAGGGACGCGTCGCATCTGTGGCTGCTGATCCTGTCCGTGTCAGTCAGCGGATTCCCCACAAACCTCAAGAAAATCTCATCCAGAGACAGAAACACCAGCATTACTGAGGTAAAGTGGGTTAGTCTACCCTACACTTTATGTGATTTAAGTCTGAAAGTGGATATTAACTCTGATGCTGGTGTCATCTGGGTTAAAACTTTACAGTACAACTCCACTGTCTCACAAGCTCTGATGAGTGGATTAATTTTTAATCCATTCTTAGTAAATTTAAGAAAATCCAGTTTGTCATTTATTGAGATGAGTAATGTTGAAACTAGATTCATCTCCTCTCACTTGTCTTCTTGGTCATATCAGACTCATGCTGCTCATTTCAGAGTGTCTTTGGCTTAACATTTCTTGGACTGTGTCAGAGTTTTGATGCAGGTTAAGGGATCAAAGTTCTCACCAAAGTTTAAGTAAGCCTGTACATTTGATCATGTTAATCTACTGTAGTAGATGAACAGTAAATCCACAAGGCTGATTTATTTAATTTTGCATCATGATGACTGTTTAAAGCTGCATTCACTTTTCAGTTACCATATTCTGCTGCAGTACTGGACTGAATTGGGGGTGTCAGCTTTTTGTTCAGGATGTCCGCCTAGGTGTGTGTGTCAGTGAACCATACAAACACAGTTTTCATGAGTAACGTATTACAATCAGACTAAGTATAAAATCCACAGTCAGCTGCAAAACTGTTGGCTCTGCAGTTTTTCTTTAACAGACATGTATACAAGACAATTTGTAAGCAGCACAGTTATTAGATTAGATTAGATTAGATTAGATTAAATTAGATTATTTTAGATTAGATTAGATGAGCCTTTATTGATCCCACAAAGGGAAAATCCAATGGTCAAGGCAGCAACAGACTAAAGTGCAAGAAAAAGTGTGCATGCATAAAGATAGTGCAAAAGACAATGTAAAATAATTATAGTAAAAGTAATAAATGAATAAGATAAATGAATTGTCAAATAATATTAAAAATAAAGTTTTGAGAGAAAAAGAGTCAATTTAGACACAGAAATAATCTTTTGGAAACCTTTGTTGAGTGTCTGCTGTGGGCCAGCGATGGGTGATATGACCAAAAATGTCGTCATGAAATTGTCATATCAGTCCATATCAGCAGTTATCATGATACAAATGATTATTTCGTTCAAGGCTGATGTTTGATTCTGAGGGAAAGTTGAAGAAATGGATGTGTATTTTATGTTTTGTGATCAGAACATTTCACATATTTTGAGACAGAACACACAAAACAATTAGAATAGAAAAAAAGGAGGAAAAAAGCAAAAATGTTTAATCTTTTTTGTTTTAGTTAACATTGTAAACTTTATTCAAAAGATGTTTATTGCAATAATCATATCTGGTTATCTTAAAAAGGTGAAGATTAACAATTAAGCGCGCTCTCTCTCTCTCTCTCTCTCTCTCTCCTCTCTCTCTCTCTCTCTCTCTCTCTCTCTCTCTCCTCTCTCTCTCTCTCCTCTCTCTCTCTCTCTCTCTCTCTCTCTCTCTCTCTCTCTCCTCTCCTCTCTCTCTCTCTCTCTCTCTCTCTCTCTCGCTCTCTCTCTCTCTCTCTCTCTCTCTCTCTCTCTCTCTCTCTCTATCTCTCTCTCTCTCTCTCTCTCTCTCTCTCTCTCTCTCTCTACTTTATTTGTAAAGCACTTTAAAACAACCACAGTGGACCAAAGTACTGTGCAGAAGAATAAATAAAACCAAAATAAAGAATAAAATACAAGAATAGGAAAACAGCTGTACATTTAAAAACAAGAAAAGCACTCGGAGAGCGCAGACGTCTGCCAAGACAGATCTGCCCCACCCCCCACCCCATCACCACCAAAATGTAATCATTTGTTCCTTGTGCCAGTATCAACATTTCATGAAAATCCGCCCATAACTTTTTGACTTATCTTGCTAACAAACAAACAAACACGCAAACATGCAAAGCAAAGTGATCACAATACCACCTGGTGGAGGTAATAAAAACAATAAACCAACACCAAAACTGTTTTGTGTGAACTTGCAGTTTAGTTCTATTGACATTAACTCTGAGGAGGCGGGGTTTGTGACCTTTGACCTGACTCCATCCCTATATCCAGTCTATATTTACCCACATTAAGAATTCACTGACACAAAATTCTCTCTTTTTCTTCTCCTCTGTGAGCATAATGGGCATCATGTTACTTCCTGTGTAAACTGGAGTAAAGGCATTCAGCGATCACCAATGCAGCCCGAACACATCACAACCATAAATCATTACAGCAATTTGGCGTGTCATGAACGTCTCACCAGCATCCAGATAGAGTTTCATACCAGCATGCTGTGTGGTGTGAGGAGCTATTTGGGTGCACGGCTGCTACCTTACAGCGGTGGGGACTAGAAATGAATCGCCACATGCACGATAATCAATCTTTCATATACTTATCACATTTCCACCGTAATAACCGGATGAAATGCTTGTACCGTGGCTGCCATGTCCATGCTGTCCCCAGGTGGAGTTACCGCCACATCAACCTGCTCAAACAGAGACTCACAGTCAAGCGTCATGAATGGACGAATGGCTGGTTTTTAGACTCTTGGCAGCGCGTGGCTTCGCTCAGTCAGTGAAGTGGTGAAAGGAGGTTTGTGCGTGGTTGGTGTTATCTGAAAATCAACTGCGCACTCCACCGGTTGAGTTGAAAGATAACTGTTGGCTGAACATGCCTGACTTTCATCTTGCTTCTTAATTTACAGAAGCTTTATTTCTTAAGTTCTGCCATGTCAGTGTTTATAAGTACAACAGGAATGAGCAGACATTAATGTGTGTGTATAATCCTGAAAGTTAATGAACCGCATTAATAACGTTTAGAAATATATAAAACCATGCAAAAGTCTCAACTACCGGAGCTTCAGGGTTTAGTCTGTGTAGTATTTTTAGCTCAACGGCTGATGAGCTATAGTGAAGGAGGTGTGTCCGGCATTGTCTTCATCATCATCATCTTCTGTGTTGTCATCTTCATCTTTGCTGTCTTCGTCGTCATTATTTTTGTCGTTATCATTGTCTTTGTCTTTGTCATCTTAATTTTTTTGCTCTTGTTGGCTAGTTGTTGTCGTCTTTGTCATCTTTGTCATCGTTGTCTTCGTCATCATCGGCGTCGTCGTCTTTACCGTTTTTGTCGGTGTTTTCGTTGGCATCATCTTCGTCGTCGTCATCTTTGTCACCCTCATCTTTGTCGCCCTCATCATCGTCGTCCTCAGTTTGTCGTCCTCATCTTTGTTGTTGTCTTTGTCGTCGTCGTTTTCGTCATCCTCAGCTTTGTCATTGTCGCTTCATCGTCCTCATCTTCGATGTCATCTTCATCATCATTTTCGTTGTTGTCATCTTCGTCGTCCTTAGCTTTGTTGTGCTCATCTTTGTTGTTGTCTTTGTTGTCGTCATCTTTGTTGTCTGCATTAGCAATTTCCTAATACATCTTCTCTGACGAAACTACTGGTCAGATTCATAAAAAAAAATACGTAGCTTCCTTGGGACAATGTCCATAAAGTTTGTCCGCAGTTTTGAGCAATTTTGAATTTTTAACGAATTTTTGAAATATTAAAAATTTGCCTTTGCTTATAGTGGTCCATATTTTAATGGTTTATATATGGAAAAGGTCAATATCAATATAGTTACTAATGAGCACTGATGGGAAGTCATATATGGACTTTGATTTAATTAGTTGAATTATCCTCCAGTGAAAGTACCACCACTGGATTCTAACACTGGGGCAGAACCTGACAACCTCACAAATTCAAGTTGGTATTGATTATTGATAAAACATGCTGGTGCGATACAGGGCTATTGCTCCTATTTTAATTAGTTGTTGCAGCTTTAATATTTACCTCCGCCAAGGAGGTTATGTTTTTGCAGGCGTTGGTTTGTCAATTTGTCTGTCTGTCTGTCTGTCTGTTCGTGTGCAAGATAACTCAAAAAGTTATGGACGGATTTGGATGAAAATTTCAGGAAATATTGATACTGGCACAAGGAACAAATGATTAAATTTTGGTGGTGATTGGTGGGGGGGTGCACTGATCTGCCTTGGTGGAGGTCTGCGCTCTCTGAATGCTTTTCTAGTTTAAGGCTATGAATCTTGTAAATAAATACAACTGTATGCACTAACGTTTGGCATGTTCTAAAAGGTATTTCTGGAGTTTCTAGAGAAGTACAGACCAAACAACGTGACCAAGACTAATCAATAAGACGGGTCTTGGTCTGTGTCCAAGCAAACACTGGTGTGGCTTATTTTTGGTGTGAAAAAAAAAGCAGACAAAGCTTATGATTTTATGAAAGTATGTAGATGTTAGAACACTAAACATTTTCCGGCTTTGAATATGATTTCACACCGTAAATTGTATCCCATGAAATTGACTGACAAAATGTTTGCCTGGGAACTTGCCCAAATACAAAATCCACCGGACATGCATATGACTTACAACTACAGTGAGTGATTTTCAGGATCTGACACTGAGGCTCTGCAGTAGAGCCAAAAATACAGCAATACTCCCAAAAAATGTTTTCACAATAAACAGTGATATCAGTAATTTTCACATTAAATGTCAAATCATTTTTTTTCCTCCGATTTTTGGTTCTGAGTGAATGTTGGTCAAGAAACCAGGCCATTATATGTAGTTTTATATTATGCAGAAAACAGAAAACAAGATGAAAACTATGTAACATATGTGAAAAGATGAAAAAAATGTAAATGAGGAGGTAGAAGATGGTGTATAAGACATAGCAGGAGAAAAATAGTACGTGAAACTGTCAGAAAAGATGGAATTGGCTTTAAAGGCAAATGATAATATATGCATAAAAAGATCCAACAAGTTGAAAATGGCATGAAAAACTTCATTCATTCATTCATTCACTTAATTCTCTGTCCTCAAGAGGGTCTAAATAAATGTATACAATCTGAATTCATATTCATTTTGTTAGTGATTGGCTGAACAAAAAAAATCTCTAAAGACAAAAGAAAAGCATATCACAATAAAGACAGTGATCACAATATACAGTGCAGTACATGTACAAAAATACTTGCGATCATTGATTTTTATTCATAATGATAATAATAATAATAATAATAATAATAATAATAATAATAATAGTAATATGTTGTTGTTTTTTTTAAAGTTCTACCTCTAGATTTCTTAAATATTTGTCACATTGTCACAATTAAGTAACTATCTGGTGTCTTTAACTCGCACTCAGGAAGAAGACGCAACCTCTAAAGTTAAAATAAATGTTGATTTGACATTTTTTATTATCATAATTAGGATGGCTGTTGCTCAGTTGGTAGAGCGGGTTGTCCAGCGACTGAAGGATCAGCGGGTTGAAGTGTCCTTGGGCAAGACACTGAACCTTAAATTGCTCCCATCAGGGCCTAGCAGCGCCTTGCATGGCAGCAGCTGCCCACTGGTGTATGAGTGTGTGCATGAATGGGTGAATGTGAGGCTTTGTAAAACACTTTGGGCACCAGGAAGGAGTATAAAATGCACTATATAAGTTTACCTTTATCGTAATTATTGACAACTGACAATTTTATCAATACTATTTCAAATAAGCAGGAATGGGAAGCCCTGCAATCTGCTGGCATGATGTGTCCCAATAGTTTTGTCCACATCGTGTATGACGATGATGATGATAACATTGAATTGTTTCATCATCCATCCCTACTCTGCTGATATACAAACTGACATCTGACACATGGATAATCTTTAAAAATGCAGTGAACCTATCCAGGAATAGAGTCTATCATGACACCCCCATTATACTTTACATTCTATTATATAAATGTATGTTTTCTGTGCTTTTCTGCTCTGCTTTTGCCGCTCCAAACCCTCTTCTCCCTCACGTTGGGCTCTATGTTTTCATTAAAGCAAGTGGTTGGGTTCATGTTGCTCACAGGGAGCCTTGAAGCCTGACTTGGTCCAGGTTCACCAAATGAACATGGCTTTTTACACACAAACAGCCACTTTACTTATCCAAACTCTGGAACAGGAATGTGGACAGGGAGATATAGAGTGTGGTTTGGAGGGAGGGATGGGAGGGGGCACATTCAATGAAAAGGAAATCACAGGGGGCATGAGGGAGGAATTGCTACTGCTTTAACTAAATAATCTTGATGGACAGTCATCCCCTCCACTCCCTCCCAGGGGGCATGCTGAAGCTGATACCACATTTTGTGGAGGGCGTCAAATTCTTCCACCAGTTCAAGTTTAAGTTGTTCACTTTATTGTGGAATTGGCTGTGTGGGATGGACAGCTCTCAAATATCCTGCACCCTAGATGAGGTAAAGATGAAACTGTATATTATAATCTATGTATCAGAATGTATGCTTTATGTGATGATCGTGTGTAAGCGCTGGATTCTTTGCCTCTGTGGGATTTTAATGAAGAAACATGATCTAGTGCTTTCACTGCATAAATTTGTACCGAGCTAAAGAGCTCTCACACACAACGCTGCTATGCATTATATACAGCGCATGCAATGTGCATATTCTACATTCTATATAAAGTTCTGCAGCAGACACACAAAACCACTTGCAATTTAGTCTCAGCCAGATCGCATCTCTGGGAAAGTGTTGCCACTCCTGTTGGTCTTATTCAAGTACAAAAACAGGAAAAGTTTTTTTTTAATGTATATAATATTGCAGTCACGGTCATTTTAACCACCAAAACCAATAATCTGGACCAGCCCTGCTTCCTCTGTGTTTATACTCGTCTTATCTAATTAAAATAAAAGAGGGTAGAAAACTGTGTTGCAGTTTAGGGAATATTATTTTTGTTGCTAATCAGGAAACAGTAGATGTTTTTAAGGAAAGACGGAGTCATATTTGAGTTGCACATTAAAACATTCAACCACAACATCCCTTTTTGACTTCAGACTTGACTCAGACCCATTAATAATGTGTCATGAACATTAAAAAAATATATTAAAAGAGGAGCTAAGTTTTTATTTTATATAGCCCCAAACCCTTCGATGCATCACGATTTCCTTCTGCCAACCACATTAGAGACTCAACTTGGACTCTAAATCAAAGCCTTGAGACTTAAGTAAACCAACACACTTCAAACTATTGTGACTCATGGACATCCCATTGTTTTACAGACAAGTAATGATTATGTGTAAGTCTTTTTTTAGGCCAGTTGGCGCCATATGGGCTGTCAGTCTGACTGAGTCCACCTGCATCATAGGCCAGCGCAAATCAGAACTAGACAAGGCTTAATATTATTCCAAACCTTATGATCTGGTGGGGGGTTACATTAAAAATTAATATTCATATTACCATGAATAATTGATGCTGTACAATTTTCTTGAGGACATCAATCAAAATCTAAAAGATAAGTGTCTTATCCCATTGTTTAAATTAAAATGAAATGCTCAGTATAGATTCACTCTGACATTAGGGGTCATATGAAATCAATCTTAGCAAAGTATTTAACAGTCTGGATAAAACTACAGTGAACTGGCAGAGTTATTAACACACAGGCAGGTGGATGATGAGAAAATGGCTTCTTCCTGTTCCTCTATGATTAAATATGTCCATTTAATTGAATCGTGGTTTTCCAAAATGGTGATCCACACTTAACCTTTAAATTGGTTCCAACTGGACACTGTAACATTTGCAAGATGACAGGAATTTCATTTGGGGCCCGAAGCGGCGTGATAATCCTTCTCTTCTCTTCTCTTCTCTTCTCTTCTCTTCTCTTCTCTTCTCTTCTCTTCTCTTCTCTTCTCTTCTCTTCTCTTCTCTTCTCTTCTCTTCTCTTCTCTTCTCTTCTCTTCTCTTCTCTTCTCTTCTCTTCTCTAAAGTACAAATATTTACATCAATTATTCTGAAACTTTAGTTCATGATTGATCTATTCTAGCACAAAAAAGTGTAGTGTATCTGTATTATACAATCAAAACCACAGACGCAGTATTAATATTAGTAATAGTAATACCAGCAGCAGCATTAATAGTAGTAGTAGTAGTAGTAGGAATATTAGTAGTAGTAATATCAGCTGCAGCAGTAGTAATAGTAGTATTAGTAGTATTAATAATAGTAATACCAGCAGCAGCATTAATAATAGTAGTAGTAGTAGTAATATTAATAGTAGTAATACCACTTGTAGCAGTAGTAATAGTAGTATTAGTAGTATCAGTAATAGTAATACCAGCTGCAGCATTAGTAATAGTAGTATTAGTAGTATTAGTAATAGTAATTCCAGCTGCAGCACTAGTAATAGTAGTAGTAGTAGTAATACCAGCAGCAGCATTAGCAAATTAGTAATATTAGTAGCAGTGTCACTATTAGTAGATTTATGTAGTCGTTGTAGCAGCAGGCGTAGTAGCAGGAGCAGCCATGGCTCAGATGGTAGAGCGGGTCGTCCAATAACCAAAGGGTTGGCGGTTTGAATCCTGCTCTGTCCCAGTCATGTGCTGTCCTTGCAAGACACTTCACCCTCCTTGCCTCCAGTGCTGCTCACACTGGTGTATGAATGTGTATGAATGTTTGGTGGTGGTCGGAGGGGCTGTAGGTGTGACAGCTCCTGTCAGGTTACAAATGTAGTTTACCAACACCAGAGGGAGAATGTGAGAGTGAATAAATAAGTGCGCTTTGAGTATGTGTTCATAGAAAAGCGCTATATAAATCTAATCCACTATTAGTAGTGGTGGTAATAGCAGTAGTAGTTGTAGTGATGGTGGTAATAGTGGTAGTAGTATTTGTAGGAGAGATAGTAGTAGTAGTAGTAGTAGTAGTAGTAGGGATGGTGGTAGTAGTAGTAGTAGTAGTAGTAGTAGTAGTAGCAGCAGTAGTAGTATTTAGTCATGGTAGTAGTATTAGTATTAGCCATACTAGTAGTAGTAGGAGCAGTAGTAGCAGCAGTAGTGGTAGTAGTAGTATTAGTAGTAGTAGTTGCAGAATTAGTATTAGTCATAGTGGTAGTAGTAGTAGGAGCAGTAGTAGAAGTATTTGTAGTAGTAGTAGTAGTAGTACTTGTAGTATGTGTAATGTGTGTGATCCGTACAGTCTGGATGTAAACAGAAGCCTATTATTTGGAATTCCAAATAATAAAAGTCTGCTGAAGTGGATGAAGTTCAACAGACCTGTAGGGTTTGTGTCATATGTCTTGTGTGTTTGTTTCAGGTCATATCAGAACATAACCATGGGGCTGGTCAACAGAGTCTTCAGGAGCTGGAGCAGGAGAACTTGTTGCAGACGCTACCCTCCGGACCATCCTCATCCCGATCCAGACACCGCTGGACCCACCAGCGTCACCATGGGGTCCTCCCTCCGCCTGAACCTGAGGAGGACCCTGAACCCTTCATCTTGGATCTGAGGAACTTCCCAGAGTTGGCCAACGCAGACATGGGCTCACAGAACCCTAATATCCAGGTAGGTTGTACGAATGTGAAATGGAAGGTCTACAAAAAACTGTGTTGGATAGACAGCAAGTGAACATATAGTCGTTCGGACCAATGTGTTGGAAGAAGCAAAATGATCAACGTAATGACCTGAGTGACTTTGATCAGGTCCATATTGCAACGGTGATGACTGGGTCAGAGCATCTCCACAACTACAGGTCTTGTTGGGTGCTCCTGGTCTTCAGTGGTTAGTACCGACCAAAAACAGACTAAGGTAGAACATCCCAATCTCAGACCAACTGATCATCTGTGGGAGGGATTGGACAAATAAGTCAGATCCAGGGAGGTCCACCTCTCTACTTCCAGGACTTTAGGGATCTGCTGCTATCATCTTAGCCCAGATACCACACACATCTTCAGAGGTCTGGTGGAGTCTAAGCCTTAGGTCAGAGCTGGTTTTGTGGAAAAAGGGCGATAATATTAGAAAAGTGGTGATGATGTTCTACTCCCATAGATGCATATTGGTTGAGATCTGGTTGTCCTTTAGATACTTGTGGTCGGTTCTAACCATTTTACACTAGGAATGAACAAGAAGATCTGAAGATGCTTCACATTCACAATTTCTCCCTTATCAAACTTGTTCAGATCTCTACTCTTGTCATGTTTGCTGTTTCTAACACATCAACTTTGAGGCTAAATGTCCACTCACTGCCTAATATATCCCACCCACTGATCGCATTATAATGAGATAATCTAAATTAATCCAACTTTACCTGTCAGTGCTCATAATGTTACAGCTGATCGGTGTATCTACTGTTCAGATGAGTTCAAAGTAAGAGCACTGGTGACCTCCCATCGACCGTGCCATATCATCACTGGAATGCAGTTACAGATTAAACCACTGGGGGACGATGCTACTGAGTCTTCTCCACCGCTTTCTTTTACTTCAGACTATGTGTCTCCCTTCTATACGTCCCATCTTTCTGCACAGCTGGTTTGAGTCAGGACCAAGTCTTAAGTTACCACATGCAGGACCCATAACAGCGGGGTGCTTGAATTTTGTCCATGAACCTCCATGAAAGAGAAAGCGAAAAATTTAAATTAAAAAACACCTGAGAGGCCGGTGTGAAAGGTCAAAAGGTCTGGAGCTGAATACTAACAGAGCTGTGTTAAGAATATAAGGACTTGTTGAGTGGATTCAGACAGAAATACATGTAGACACGAGAGAAATGTACGGCAAATATGTGAGGATGAGCTTTTGTTACAGTCGATGAGTTCATCTCTCTTAGGTTTGAGTTATTGTTTTGTCTTTTTTTAAGTAAAGCTTGCTCAGTTGATGAAGATAAATGAACAGTAATAAAGATAGACTGTTATCACAGATGCAGCAAAAGGTAAGATGATCCTGCATTCTGCGGTTCTTTTATGAAGCCAGTGATTATAATAATAAGATATAGTAAAGAAAAGCAAATACAAATGGAGTGTAGGTTACATATAAAGATATGGGCTTATATTATAAATAAGGATGCAAAACATTTAAAAAGAATGACTAAAAACATTGTTCATATGTAGCAAATGGAGCAAATGTGTATTATTTTAACACTCACTGGTCTTGGGATAAACATTATAAACAGACAGTAAGCCAATGCACTTATGTAACTTTAACAAGGTGATTGGAAATGCAAGAAGAGTACAAAGGTAAGGGATGAGATGGTCGGATTTGTGACTCATGTACAACTGTTACTCCTTAATGACATCCAAATGAAAGTCTAATCTTTTGAAATACTATATAAACAAAATATTAAGAAGGCATCATGCTTCCTTGCTTTTCTCAATTACTAGCATCATGAAAAGACTGAAATAAACATCCAGCGTAAACTGAAAGTGAAAGAAATGACATGCATACAAGAGGTAATGCAAACTTTGCATCTCTTATAATGTTCAAAGCAGTTTTTTGCATGCAGTGTTACTAGATGCACCCAAATCTAATCACTTTGACATACAGCTGTGGAAAAAAATAAGAGACCACTGCAAAATTATTTATCACTTTCTCTGTTTTGACCATTTATAAGTATGTGTTTGAGTAAAATGAGCATTTTTTTTATTCTCTAAACTACCAACAACCTTTCTCCCAAATTCCAAATAAAAATAGTTATTTAGAGCATGTGTTTGCGGAATGCGACACACGGTCAAAATAACAAAAAGATGTAGTGTTTTCAGACCTCAAATAATGCAAAGAAAACCAGTTCATATTCATTTCTAAACAACACAATACTAATGTTGTAACTTGAGAAAAGTCCATACGTCAATATTTGGTGGAATAACCCTGATTTTCAGTGACAGCTTTCACGTGTCTTGGCTCTCCACCACTGCTGTTGGATGACTTTATGCAGCTCCTGGCATTGAAATTCAAGAAGCTCAGCAATATTCGATGATTTGTGACCATCCATGTTCCTCCAGAAGTTTTCAAAGTGGGTTCAAGTCTGGAGATTGGACTGGCCATGACGGGGTCTTCATCTGGTGGTCCGTCATCCACACTTTTATGGACCTAGCTGAGGCCAGGAGCATTGTCCTGATAGAAAAACCAGTCCTCAGAGTTTGGGAACACTGTCAGAGCAGAAGTCCAGTAGTTTTCAGTTTAATTTATTTTTATTCCAATTACTTTTGTGGTACTAATATCACTGTTTTTGCCTATTGTAAGAAGATAGTGATAGCCTCAGTAGTGGTGTTTATACTTCTCCTTCTTAAATAAGACATGGATCAGGTGTTCATTCAGTAGAATAAGGTGTGCTTGTGTTGGAATTCAACAGACACAGGAATGGAATGACTGTCATACATGCACACATGCTGATTTCACAGGAAATTGCAGTGGTCTCTTATTTTTTTTCAGAGCAGTATTTACCCATTGAATATATATAAGATTAGTACATCTGTTTGTGAGATAAGCTGCTGACACTCACACACAATGACAAACTATACTGTAGGGCAATAATGACAGACTTGAAATGAACATACATATTTATTTCTCATTCTCTTTTCTTCAGATTCAACAAGAAAATACAGGGAATATGTGCCCAGCCTTAAAAGACATACAAAACTTATCTAAACTAGTTCTAAAGGTTAAAGTCACTGTTTAGTGTGACCTCTGACCCCAGGACAAGAAGCAGCGCAAACAGTTAGTAACACCTGACATGTGTTGAATGAAACCTGGTATAAAACATCAGAAAAGTAATGCAATAAATCTCATATTGTCTGAACAAAAGGTTAACCCTTGCACATGTTAAGTGCAAAGGGAGGTCACACTAAATACTAACACAGGGGTGTCAAACTCATTTTAGTTCAGGGGCCACATTCACCCCAGTATGATCTCGAGTGAGCCAGACTAGTAAAATAAGAACATAATAGCCTATAAATAATGACAACTCCAAATTTTTTATGCGCAAAAAAAATAACATTAAATTATGATAACATGTACATTTTACAAACTATCCAAACAAAAAAGATGTGCATAACCTGAAAAAACTGAAATTTCTGAAGAAAATTAAGAAGAAATAATAATAAGAAAAATTTGATCAATATTATGCCTCAACTTATGATTTCTACATGTGTATTACAGATCAGATCTACCAAGACACAAAACAGGCAGAATATTGTTAAAATTGCACTTATTTTTCTTTAGACAGTTCAGGTTGTTCATATTTGTTTAGGTTATTGACATTTTATTATTAAAGGTTGTCAGAATTTAATGTTCTTTGCAGTAAATCAAAGAGAAAAAATTGGTGTTGCCATTATTTTAGACATGATGTCATATAATTTTTTTTCACTATAAACCAAGAAGAAAATTTGGAGTCATTATTTTTAGGTTGTTATGCTATTGTTTTCGAGTATGATGCCCTTGACTGTTAATATCTTCTGCACTTTGCAAATTCATCCCGCGGGCCAGATCGGACCCTTTGGCGGGCTGGATTTGGCCCCCGGGCCGCATGTTTGACACCCGTGTACTAACACTTTGGTTTATAGAAACGGTTTTTCCCTGAAACTTTTGTTTTTCCTGCTGTTCAAACTTCACATATATTCAGCTTGGATCTTAAAGCAGAGTGTAAGAAATGCATATGTGTGGTCATTAGAACTTTACTAAACTAATAAACCTAATGATAACATAAAACACAGTACTATATTTTGAACAAAAACTAAATTCTCCGTAGATTGTCCTTTCAGTCTTAAAGTTACAGTTAAGAAAATGTCATCCAGTATTTTGGACAGGTACTGTATAATAACAGAGTAGAAGTTTTAGTAGCTGTACATATGAATCAGCTTCATCCAGTCCCTCTGTGTCATAAAGTAGAAACCATAAAGTACATCTTGATTCAGAACGTCTAATCCTTCATCCTCTTCTGCCTTTTGTTGGATTCTCTCCTCATTTCCTCAACTTTGGTTTTGTCTTTATAAACAGTTGCTTTTGAAGACATCAGTATCCTCAGTTTTGTCTGGACTTGTGTGTGCGCGTCTGTCCATGTGTGTGACGGTGCCTGCGATAGAGAAACAGGGAGACAACCTATCGGCCCATCTTTCCATCCTGCGATATTTTATTTATTTTTTTCTTACCCGTGTCTCTCGATCTCTTCCTCGGCTGCACAATGACCCTCTTTCATGGAGGGAGTCTTTTAATCTGATCTTCAAATAAACAAACTTCTGAAAACTTGTGACATCATTCTGTGCATCATGTCTGAGAGCCTGCACCGACATGTGAAGTCATTACACAGTATATACTATTACATAATTTTTTTGGAATAAAACCTATTTTGTAATAATGATTTTTTTTATATTAAAAGTGCAGCTTAAACTATTCAAACATGCCACCTTTGTGCAGATATAACTCTAAACGATGCTTGTGATGACATGATAAAAGCATTTTAGCCACAACAATTGATTACATGCCAGTACACCAGCAATGTGTTTACTTTGAAATAAATCAAAACAAAACTGTAATGAAGCTTTAATACATCTACAAACACATATGGTTCTTCTTCTTCTTCTTCTTATCATTATTATTATTATTATTATTGTACAGGGTGTCCATACAGTCTCTTTACAGTTTAACAAATTTATTACAAAAGCAAATGAATACACAAATCTGTGGGAATTATTACAAAATGAAAAATAAATACTAATGTCTTTTTTTGCCTCATTTAATACACCTCTATATTGACACTATTAGTTGCTCAATTTCTTGCCATGTTGGCTGTATCATATCCTCATCAATGGTGTCAGTGATCTTTTGCTTCAGGTCGTTGATGTCCCATATCTTTGTTCTATAAACAACATCTTTAGCATAACCCCATAAAACGAAATCCAGAGGAGTGGTATCTGGTGACTGAGGTGTCCAGGGAGTTGGGCCATCCCTTCCAATCCACTACCTATTTAACAGAGCCTATTTCATTAACAGGGTACCTGAATAACACAAATGCAATATGATTAACCCTTTAACCTCTGATGTGTCTGTGGGGAGCATTCTGAACATTTGATTTATTTCAGATATTCTTAAAAATTCAACCGTTAACTCAATAGGAAACATTTCAAAACAGGCTGATAGAATAGACCTAGTTCTTTCCATAGACATCTGAGCATGCTCAGTGCACCCCCGACACCTGTGGAATGGGAGTAAAACACAGAACAGTGAGTGAGACCGACTTGCTATAAAAATAGACGGTTTGGGCCTCTTCATTTTTTTTTTACTCCGTTTTCTGTCATTTTTTGTTTTTACTGTTGTGTGCAGTGTTGTTGTGATTTTCCTTTATTTTGTTTTACTGTGTTTTTACTGAGTTTTGACCATGTAACTGCTTTTTGGAGTTCAACCAGGTGTCAAAAAGCAGCTGGACTGATTTAGTAAAAAAAAAGAGCCCCAAAACAAAAAATACTCTGGCAGAAGTCAAATACTTGTTGTTCAGTGTGTTCCAGTTATTATTATTATTATTATTATTATTATTATTATTATTATTATTATGATAACCTTTATTTAACCAGGAAAAAGCTCATTGAGATTAAAAATCTCTTTTTCATGAGTGTCCTGGTCAAGACAGCAGCAGCAGAAGTTACACAAAATAGAAATCACAGCCATACATCCACACTAAAAATATACATAACATATAGTACATAAAACACAATAAAAGTCAGTACTAAAACCAAACATAAAACACTAGATAAGAACATACATATGAAACATCACCATTATTTTAAAAGGTACTGAAAGTATCACAACAATGTTCCTTAAAAGCATCTCAAAGTAGAACCCAATTCAATCAATTAGAAAAACATGTACATCCACATTTATTCATTCATTCATTCATTTTCTGAACCTGCTTTATCCTCACTAGGGTCATGGGGGTCACTTGGAGCCTATCCCAGCTACTTATGGGCGAAGGCGGGGTACACCCTGGACATGTCGCCAGTTCATCACAGGGCTGATGATAGACAAACAATCACTCTCACATTCACACCACACATTTATTCTTTTCCCATTAATTTAAAATGACTTTCAGTACTATTAACAGAGACCAATTCCTTTAGTTTAATCACCTTCTGTAAGTTGTTCCAGGCATGGGAGCAGAAAATTTAAAAGCTTTCTTTCCCAGTTCTCCTCTGACTACAGTTTATGTTCAACATCTTAAATCTCTTATTGATGTACATTCTGAGTGCCTTATTTAGTAAAAACCTGTCAAACTTCAATTCCTCTCTTTGTCTTTTTCTGTTATTCTATCCTGTTTTGACCCTAAAACACACAGTAAAGCAAAACTACTAAAGAAAAGGAACACAAGCACATATACTCACAGCAGCTTTTATGACACTGAAACAGATGACAATTCACAGCAGCACCTTTACCTGGAATAATGTCTAGGGTTAAAAACTTTGATAACCACTTAGTACATAGAACAAATCTGATCATCAACATCTCATCATTTGCTTTTGTAATAGATGTTTTAAACTGTAAAGACATTTTGTGGATCCCCTGTATATCATTATGCATCTTTCTGTGCTGTGGGTGCCATGGGACGGACCGGTAAACAAACAGGGACCCTCACTGCCGCCTTAAAGAAAACCTCTGAGGAATCATGTGGGTCGTAATCGGGCCTGGCAGTCAGATACTGTCGTTACATGCAGGCTCTGGGTAAAGCTGTTTACTGTTGCTGCTGTGGATTTAACACTGCTTGAGAATTATGTCTAAGAAGAGGATTAGCGCCAAAATAATGTCACAAATCCAAATCACATACTAATTATATACACTAGGCATTACAAGGGCGCTGACTCTTAGTTAGTTTACAAAATATCCACATACTTTTCCATTCTGAACATGTAGCGGCACAATGGCGTCCGTCAGCAGCAACAAATGAGACAGTCTGAGACATCCTGGTTGTGTCACTACATCACCACCACCATCTTAGCCTTCTGTTTTTGTTTCCATCGTAAAAGTTTAACACACTGATTAAAAATATTTCCTGCAACGCATAAATCTTTTTTGTCTCCAGCAGGAATGTGCATCTTACTGCCAATGGTAGATGCCGCCTGTTGCATTCCTCTCCTGAATTCTTTAGACTTAACAAGCGTATTTTGCCGTACTTTAACTGTCTTAGATGCAGGTCTACCTGTTGCGACCAGTTCAACCATCAAATATACATCAAGTTTAAATATTTGCTTATATATTAACTTCGATTTGCTTATGTAAACAGTTGAAAATGAGTGTATCTATGGTTTTTTCCACCTCCTGTCCTGTTCCGGTTTATTTCTTTGCAGCCCCACTGGTTTTAAGCTGACTATTTGTGGGTGTTCATACTGTATTATGCTGATAGGAAGCTAAATGATAGACTGTTTTGTGGAGAAGGGGTGGGATTAAATAAGTTATACTTCCTCCCACTCCTTTTCGAGTGTGCAAATGAAGTCATGCTTTGTTTTCATGTATATGTATAAGTTTTTGTTTTGTTTTCTTATAATCTGTTTCATTTGTAAAAACTAAGTAGGATTACTTTGTTTTGTTGCATATTTGAACTAAACTAAACTAAACTAAAACATTTGTGGGTGTCCAGACCCACATTTATGGAACCAGTGGTTTCATTTACCTTTTTATGGCATTATTTCAAAAGGCAATGCATCACATTGAGTCACTACAGTAATCCTAGTCCTATCTGAAGTATTTGATAAAATGTACACAGGGCAAAGAAATCAGCTGTAAAACATGGTTGAATGTATAAATTAAAGCATAAGCCTGCTCAATTATTTTACTCCAGTTATTGTCAACAAAACCTATGGGAAGACTAACATCAGCAAGGAATTAGCCCTATAAACAGTGTTATCTGTAGAGCCATAACCTCAGTTTCAGTTTGTTTGTTTGTGCTGTAGAACGATTAAAAATCAGTTCCCTGAGCCTTATTGTTGCATAGATGACATATTTGTTCTGTATGAAACAGAAACAGGAGAAACCATCTCCAAAGTCTAATAATGACCCTCGCCTTTTGACTCTTACAGGTGACTGCAAAATGGTCTGCAGTTTTGTCTATACTATTTGTATTGGATACATTATTTAGAAATTAGATTAACAATTAGTGGATGAAAAAACATATTACTGTCAGCTGTAACTCGGTTGCATAAATGGATGTAAAAATAAAGATTCCACTCACTTTTCCTTATTTGCATAGAGGTAACTTACCTATTTCACAGACTAAAAAGAAGAGTAATAATAGTGCAAGAGTAAAGTACCTATCTGTAGTTCATTATTATTTACATTATCTCCGTAAGTAACAAGAACTGCGGTAGTAGCAGAATTACTCAGTAAACAAATCAGGATATTTACATATTTTCTTTTTCATGCTTTTAATTTGGATGGGGAATATTGTGTATTTCTTCTTACTCATTGTCTCACTTTACAACAAATTAACGATATCCATATATAACAAATTTCATATGCAAATCAGTAATCTCTCTGTAAATATGTAAGTTTGTTTACAATGGAATTGGGCAGTTTGTAAAAAAGGTTTTCCTGAAAATAAAACCAGAATAGTCATTTTGTAATATGAGGTAATATGACTTTGGAGAGTTGAGGTTAGGAAATCAAATTTTTTTTTAGTTAAATTGTGGTTATTTGAGGCTTCATGAGGTGAAAAACAATTGGCAGTTATACATGGTGATGTAACTGTTGGTTAGTTGCTGAAAATGAGACAAATTGTTGGGTTTTGATTCAGGCCTATGTAAAATTATACTGTTCACATAGAATTTCAGCATGCAAATACTAGATTAAAATGACACAGTTTTTTCAACATTAAAGATCAAGATTCAACATTCATATGTAACATGGTCATGGTATAAATAGTGAAATGTAAGAACTGTTCAGAAATTAGACAAACCTATAAAAAACTTAATCTTAAGGAATGAAGTTATATAAATATAAATAAAAATATAAATAAAAAAGAAAATTAAAGTATCTATCTAATATTAACCCTTTAGTGCTTGAATGTATATGCCAGTATATTAAAAAAAAAATAAGTTATTTGGGATTTTGCTTTCAGGCAGATGCTAAATTTTGTGGAACTAATTTGACTGTAGCACAGAAAATCAATAGAAATATGTGTATAATGCAAATTTGTGACAACAGGCATACTAGTCAGTAGTACTGGAAAACTAATAAAACAGATTTTCCTGTACCAAGAGATGGAGATGGTTTTTATTGATGCCGCAAAATAATTTCCAATGTCCTGAAGAGATACGTATCAAATATGCCCAAACAGGCATTGGGGGAATACATAAGGTATCTGAGCTGATTCCATAATGTCACACAAACAGTCAACATTAAAGAGTTAAAATTACTCACTATAATTCATATGGTTTGTATGATTGTAAATAGAGTAGAGTAGATAAACTTACAACAGTCCATATACAACTAATGTCTTGCATTTCTTTCAGGTGACCATCGAGGTGGTGGACGACACACAGACTGAGACAGAGGTGGAGATGGACTTGGTCAAGGATGGCCAGCGTAACGACTGGTCGGTGTCATCGTCAGAGTGGGCCAACAGCCACAAGAAGCTGTTCTGGCCACTGTTCTGGGAGTACCCGGACCAGGTGGAGAACGGGCTGGGCCGAGCCAGTCTGGAGGAGCAACCTGAGGACTACAGCTACGACCCTGAGGAGCCAGTCCTCAGTGGAGTTGAAGGAGACTGGGACAGCAACTGGAACAAAGAATGGGAGGCCAAAGATAACTACGGTAGGATAGGCTCTGAAAACCAAATATATAGTCTTCTGCATCAGTTCAGATGTGTTTGTCCAGATGAATCACCATATGATCACTATGATTGTGTCACACATGAATGGAAAACCTGAGTGGTTAATTAAAGGGTACCTGTAGTGAATTTTCATTGGTAGCTGTTTCAAAAGATCACGTACAATACTCACGGTTCCGTTAGGTAACTTACATTGTCAAGTGCATGCTAGTACAGTCTACTCTCGTTATACCGCCAACTTCCGTTCACGGCCAAATTGGCGGTATAGCGAAAATGGCATTACAACGGGTTGCGTCCATAATGTGCATGTCTTTACTATATGATGTCTATGCTGCCTCCGTTAACCCGTTCTAATTGCGTTTCTAAATAAATCTTGATTCTGTTATGTTGTAAGGGATCATTTAAAGTGGGGAAACATTTTAAGCATTATTATACCATGTTGGGAAATGACACCCCATCATCTTGAGACTTTGGCTTAATCCCACGTCCTCTTCCCGACATCCTGACCTACTGAGTGTTCTGCGATAAATGAACAGTGGCCGTTCCGTAGACCTACTCGTAGCTTGTCGCGATCAGCGTCTGGCGCGTTTGTTTCAGTGCATTGTTAAAATTTATGTGTACTCGATGGCAATCACGCTGGCGGTAAAACGGTCGGGAAATCAATAGTATAAGTGTTGTTTGTGCATGGAACTGGGCTGGCAGATGGCGATAGGCGGAAATGGCGGTATAACGACGGGCGGTTTAACGAGAGTAGACTGTACTAAGTCACTGCTTCACCAGTCAGGCATGATCAGAGACATGTTTCCTCCTTTGGGGGCTGTTGTAGCACCAGTAGTGACACAGACTCATATTGTCTGATTACCTGGGCTGTGATGGACAGGTCACTGACCCTGTGCAGCAGACCAGTTTAAGATGACATATTATTGTCCAGTGCTGGGTTGTGTGTCTAGGACAATGGTGGAGAGCAAAGCTTATGGCTGCAAAATCAACAAGTGCTTTCCACTCAATCTTGCTCACTGACTGCTGCTTGTTTACTTGCCGGCCATGGCTGGTCCCCATAGGTTCTGCCCACGTGTGAAATTCACATAATAAACAGGTCCAGTGTGGTGCATTTACAGTGATTTTTTTTTTTTTACTGAATTTGAGCCTCTCTTACTTATAAGTAATACACAAAGCACAAATAGTGTCGTAAGCATGACCAGTACAGATACGCTTTAATGATCACTACATGGTTTAATTGAACGCAGAACCAAAATTCACAATTGTAACTATAGGTGGAAGGGTGTAATAAAAATTTTTTAATACTAAACACTGGTCCAAATCTGTATTGATTTTACCAGATGGTGTTGCATTCATTGGATATTGTGAATCAAGTCCAGTAAGTGCTGTTAATCCACGTTTAACCTGATTTGATGACCACCAATAAACTCCATATTTTGAGAAGAAGTAGGAGCAAAGTGCTGGCATCGGTCAAAGAAAATGACGAGTGGGGCCATGCAAGGCTAAAGCGCTGCTATAATTTAATTTGCGATAACTTTCTCCCTGCTGTGTCTCATCTGTCTCGTCTACGTTTTGAGGTCATCTCTGTTGCAGCTTCGTATCTTGTTTTAACTTCTTTTGAACCTAAAGACACCGTGTCTCCTCTTGTTGACACCCAAAAAAACACATGATCTTTCTAATGGGCAGATGCAACGTATGCCCTGTGAATCCTCCCCCTATACTGATGTTTGTGGTCTAGGCTTGTTAGTAAATTACTCACAGTTTGTCAAACATGAGGCTCCATTAGTCTGTAATGTTATGTTCATTAAATTGTCATGTTGCTTATTATTAATGGAAATTGCAGGGTGCTTACACAGGTCTTGAAAGTCTTAAAAAGTATGGAATTTTGAAACGCTGTGTGAAAGTATGGAAACAAGTTTATTTCATAGTTGAATTTTAGAGTATGTACAAAGGCACATAATCTTGTAGGGTTAGAAATACATGAGGACAGCATATTAGTTAGTTTCAGTGTATTTCAAATATGCAAAAAATAAAATAATCCTACTTAATTTTTAGAAATCAAACAAGATTGCACAAAAAATGAAAAACATATATATACACACACAGACACACATATGAAACAAAATATGACTTCATTCACATATTTGAAAAGGAGCAGGAGGAAGTATAACTTATAACACTTATGAAACATATATAAAACTTGATATGATTTCACTCTCCTGTTGGTGCTGTATTGATTTTAATGAAACTTGTTTGTGTGATATTCATGCACTTTTGTGATTGTCATATGTTTTGAAAACATTTGTCAGTAAAACATTTACCGTAAATTATGCATTCATTCATACATACATTTATTAAAATTAACTTTTCTACTGCACACAACAGGTACAATCTCAACCAAAAAAGTAGACATGCAAGTATAAAAGTACATAATCAATCAGTCAATCAGTCTTTATTTATATAGCACTTTTCATACATTGAGTACGTAGCACAAGTGCTTTACATATAAGTTAAATTAGGTAAAGTTAAGTTAGATAAAGTCAAGGTCTTGCAAAATTGCCGTTTTCAAAAAGTCTGGAATTTTTATTTGGATAAAGAACAAGTACCCTGAAATTAGCTTTGCGACACAGCAGCTTAAGTTACTGATGTAGGACAATCTCTAATTTGTCTGAACCTGTCATAATAACTAATATCGGTTCAATCAGTTTGGATAAATGTAACACAGATGGAACTCTAATTGTAACTTCAGCATCTCATATATAAAGCAACTAAGCGCTGAGATCTGCTTGGTATCTATCCACAGAAGTTTGCAAAAGCACTTGAGTTTTCTCTGCGTCTTTGTGTAACTCAACAAATTATTTACAAATGCAAGTATTTTCTTTTTCCTTTTTCTCATGAAGGTTACATTTGCAGCATTAGAAATGGTACATTTTCAGCTACAAATTACAAATGAAGTTCTTTGCAAACATTACGTCTTACTGACCACAATTTGGCGCTTACAGCTTTCTACTACCCTCAAATTTTATAGAAAGTCTAGAAGAAGGTCTGAGGGTTTGGATGGCGTTGTCGTATTGCTGCTGCTGTTGTGTGTGGAGACTGGTGGTCACATCAAACAGGGCATATTAGCAACAAACTGTCTGAGGATGTTTTTCTTCTGCTGACTCTATAGTCATCTAACCCACTCACATGTTCACACACACATACACATAAACACGTACACTCTTTCTGTGCAGCATGACATGATTTACGATGGGTCTACTACTTCCAAGGACCACTGCATAAACATGTCAAACACCACCGTCACGCACAAACACACACTTAGTTTTACGCACGGCCAGTTCAGAGCATAGATTTCATGGGTTAAATGATGCTTTAATTCAAAAATAATGATTAAAGAGTTGCTTTTTGTTGAGTGTGTTTACTCAGTATCAAGCTACAAACTGAGGACAGGAATCTGGCCTGACTTAAACAGTGACCAATACACCTACTAGTACGTCTAACGCCCCCTTATTAACAGGCATATTTAATAATTTGAAAATAAAGGGGAGTGATTATTGATTATGTTCTTGGCTGTTTCATGCAGAAGTAGTGACTTCCTAGAATGTTATCGACAGTGTGATTTCAGTGTTCAGTGTTTTTCAGTATGTTTCTCTGAAGACTTTAAATTTTAGAGGTGATACGTACAGTAGCATTGATATTCCAAACTCTCAATAACAGGAGGAAGTCATGTACCTGAATGCACCTATGAGATGGGTACCAAAACCACCAACCAACCAATACTATGCATCCACAGACTGTATCATCACTCACTGAATAAAGTGTGAAATTCATTGTCTAACACTAGACATGTCTGTATTATGGTATCATCAAGTTTTCTGCTTCAAATAAGAAAATAAAAAAAACAACAAAACATGTAGGTTACTGCATCTGCTTGTAACCGGTGGTGTCGGACTCTGCGTTGTGTTCTTTTTAATGACGAGACCCGCACGTCTTTGGAGGCAGTCTCCGTTTATTGTTCTTCGGCTGACAAGTGACAGAAAAACACGAAAACCCCTGTAAAACAACCTCCTCTCCCACGGAAATCCGGAACAATTGGGGAAATACATTAAATTATTAAAACTAAATACAGCGTACCTGACAAGTGACAGAAAAACACAAAAACCTCCAGTCAGCGACCCCTGTAAAACAAGCTCCTACACAAACCAAAATGACACAGAAATGTGTTTCAGCACATTATAAGCACCTCATACAGCCTGAACTAGCCAGTTCATGTCAAAAAAATTAAATTAACAGAGGCTAAACCAAAAATTTTCATGAACTGCACGGCTGCTTACCTCTCCCATGGAAATCCGGAACAGAAGGGAAGAGGCAAAGGCACGAAAACTCCGGTTATAACGTGCAGTGTCACACTGTAAATCGCTCGCTTGGGAACAGACCCAAACCAAAAGTTCCACACACTGACCTGTAGGCCCACAATGTCAGGTACCAACCAAAAGAAATGAAAATAAAATGAACAGATTTTGTGTAATTATAACAATACGCAATATCATATACATACCCACATTGCTGTGAAATAATTGACCGTTACATGCTGATAGTTTACATTATAGCTCTGTTAGCTTTGTTAGCTTGGCTCTTTTTTTAGACAGAAAACAGCTACAGTAAAGCCACAAATCACCTGTTTTCTGTACAGTTTCTGTTGTCAGTAGCTGAACTAAAGATCTATTTGGAATCCAACAAACGAGGTCAGAACTGTCACAGTTTAGTCTGAACTGTGGATGACCAAACGGTGAACTTAGCAAAGATAATAACTGACTTTGCTAGTGATTTGGCCAAGCAGCAGTATGTAACTATGAGTCACATTAAGGAGGTTGAAATGATTTATGTATGTATTTCCATGACTTAACTTGGATTTATGATAAGTGTTTGAGCCTGAGAGTTACCAAATGAGGGAATATTTTTAGTAGGAATGGTGTCCATCCCTTTAGTAGAGTTCAGAACTTTCCATCATCCTTTCCATCAGTTTTTTATTTAATTCATCACTTGTGGACATTGGTATTGTTTGAATCTTCTTATTTACGAACCCTTACCATCGACTGAACTATATTAAACTTGTAACATGTGTTGCATGTCATTAACACCTTTATTGCTCTTTTTGTGGTATTCTCTCTCTGCAGAGTGTTTTCTCTCTGTTTTCCTTCTCCTGTTGCTCTCCCCTCCAGGCTTCAGCTCAGATGCCAGTAATCAGTCCAATGCACAGAACCTTTTTAGCAGCGCAGCCAAGCTAAATTAATTGCTTGAGTTGAAATAGGAAAAAGGAGAATTCGCTAAAACTTATCCTCCCGTCACATTCTTCAATTATCTTTCCTATGCGTTCCATTGATTCACACATATATTTTCTGCAGCTGCTTCAATGTTCTAATGTTGTGAATTAATGGCAAAGGATATGGAAAAACTTTAAATACCACCAGGCATATTCAGCAATTTAATAAGATCACTTTCACAATGAACGCATCCTTGTATGGTCTGTGATGCTGCACAGTCGCTGGAAGACAGAGAGAGAAGATCTGTTGCTGGTTAGTGTGTAAAAGAAGACCACACAAGAACACTGGATGAGTTTAAAGCTGCAATTTTCAGTAATAATTTTTATGACCATGGATGGAATGACTAGAATTAGATGGTGAATAGACTTTGACCCAGAAACCAAAAAATAGATAAATAAATGCTAATATATGTACTGCATCTGATAGACATAAATAGGAAACTGTCAGCTAAGACCTTTGTTGGCATAGTAATAGTGAGAAACAAAAGTTGAGAAGCAAAGATGCAAAACTCTGGTACATTTTCGACGACAGCTTTCAGTCCAACATGACTGAACAAACTGATGTTAAAAAAAAAAAAAAAAAAAAAAAACTTCAAAAATAAGAGAAGAGGAAATTTTGCTTCTTTTTGAAAACTGCATTTAGTCTAGAATGGCAGAGAAATAGGTCTGTGACTGTTGCACTGGAACACTACAATGAACTGAATACTGTCCTTTACAAAGATTTTAGATAAAGAACTGAAAATTCAAGTATCCTTAAAAATGTGCAGTAGTTTGGTATAAGATACTAACTTCAAAATCAGATGAAAGTTTCTTCTGTTAATGCAGCTGAAGTGGAGCATCACTAATGTCAAGGAAAACAGTCAATTACAGTTGTTTTAGAGATACCATAATAAATAAAGTTGAGTTAATGTCATTAATTTATATTTGGTGCATATATTAATGCATAAATCCTCTTTGACAGTGATATGATTATTTTATCATAGACTTTGTTATACATGAGCAATATGTGTTGAAATATACAGGGTGGGGAAGCAAAATTTACAATATTTTGAGGCAGGGATTGAAAGACAGTATATGACCAGTTAGTTTATTGAAAGTCATGAGAATTTATTTGCCACAAGAAAATTGACATAATAGAAAATGTTTTTATTCTATGTGTTCTCCTTTCTCAATAACTGCCTTCACACGCTTCCTGAAACTTGCGCAAGTGTTCCTCAAATATTCGGGTGACAACTTCTCCCATTCTTCTTTAATAGTATCTTCCAGACTTTCTCGTAATAGTTTTGCTCATAGTCATTCTCTTCTTTCCATTCTAAACAGTCTTTATGGACACTCCAACTATTTATGAAATCTCCTTTGATGTGACGAGTGCATTCAGCAAATCACACACTCTTTGACATTTGCTTTCCTGATTACTCATATGGGCAAAAGTGTCTGAAAAGGTATGGATAATAGTGTTAGGTATGATTATGACATCAATATATGTTTGGTTTCAAAACAACTGACGTAGTGCCTGCTGAGAAAAAACAACTAAATGTTCATTGTAAATTTTGCTTCCCCACCCTGTAGGTGTGAGATCTTTTTATTTTCAATGCCTCATAAATCAGAAAATTTTATTTATTTTCGAAAAAATATGTGGTCACCACAATATTACTACAACATGAGAGTTAAATACTATATTTTTGAAAGACCTGATGTGCCTCAATGTGTAGATATAATAGGGAAAAACTGCCCCAAAGTTTTCAATTTGCTGTATGGTATAATTTGGCAAATATGCAACTATGATCTTTTATAGAAGATAAAAACATCTTGTTACATAGAACAACTTCAGAGAATTTCATGTGTCTACCATGAATACTACTTAAGTCACATAAGTGACTTAAGCTACATAACTTCTTTTTTTTCACAATGAACTAATGATGATATAGGGCTGAAATTCTGTGTGAAGTTTACTAGCATTAATGGTGATTTCACATGGACTGACCCTAAAGAAGGAAATGTTGGTGATTATTTGTCGTTTGTTTGTGGTTTAATAATGAGAAATAGAAGAGACTGTTTGGTGGAGGTTTGCTCTGTCAGTACCCTTCTAGTTTTTTTTTTTGTTTGTTTTTTTTAAATTTCATTGCATCTTTTAACACTTGAGGGATTAGAAAACCTTTTACTGTTGAGATCTCAGCCATTACACTATATTGTCATTACAATAGATACAATATGACAGCCAGAAATTTTTAACCACAAAATCTCTGTTGAATATTTGGGCTGATAGCTGGACCTGCACAGAAGTCTTTCCTTTTTGCACCACCTCAACATTCTCTTTTATATGCCATATTATAGGAAATTTCCACTAGTGCTGTGTTTGTATTAAAAAAACAAAAACAAACAAACAAAAAAAAACATTAAGAAAACCTTGCATGTAATCTACATTAACCCTTTCATGCACGAATTATGAGAACCTTAATCAAAATTTTTTCCTGAGTGTTTTTATTCCTCTTTAGGCATGAAAAACACAATGCGATTGAAAAAATTCTTCTGAAAAATAAATTAAAATAAAATTAAAGTTAAAAAAAAAAAATAAAAATAAAAAGATATATTAAAAAAAAAATTAAAAAAAATTTCTTATGAACCTATTTTTCATTAAGTTGCAAAAATATCCACTCAGCTGGACACCACATGTTTAATTTTTGATGCACAGAAACATGAATTTAGTGATAAATTGTATGAAAACTATGGGGAGGACTTGTGATTCTGGGGGTTTATGCTCAGGAGAGATCTAAATAATGTTGCCAGTTCATGTCAGAAAAGATATTTAGTGTCTTAAAACTTTAATAAAGATATGTGTAAAAAACCAACCAAACAAACAACAAAAAGAACAACAAAATCCGTGAATATACAAGAGAACAGCTATAGAATAGCTGTCCACTGTAGTGACCAGTATGCATGAAAGGGTTAAAGACATTGTGAGACAAACTAAATGGAATAATGAGGAAAATCATGAAACATATTCACTGATATTAAGAAGACCTAAAGTCTTAAAGAGATACTGTCACTGGAAAAACACTACAAATATGTGGATGATGCCATTTACAGCCAGGGGAGGTTGGGGAGTGATGTCATAGTTTTTTGGCGGGACACCCTTTGAGGCATTTCACAGTCCCGTGTAACCCTGTTTGTGTCGGTGTAACCTCCAGATGCTCCAAGAGTCTGAGCGTTCAGCTGTCGGATAACACACAAACACACATGTACACACAGCCTCATGGACTCACACATCGGGTGACTCTTTTCACTCACATACACAGATGCCAGCTGGCCGTACTTCCTGCCTGATCATTACTGCAATAATGGCTTTACAGAAAAAAATATGCAATATTCATTCAGTCACAGTGCACCACTCTTGAGGAGGGAATAAGTTCAGATTTACAAAGGTGGACAAACCTACTGATGGGATTCTACACAGTGAAGTTCAGGTTAGAACAGGTAGAAACGCTCAACACCGTGGAGCATTTTTACAAGGCTTCAGCATCCTTACGTCTCTTGAACTGATGCATTGATTTCTTTCTCTGTATGTGAGATAGATGGATGGATAGATGGATAGTGGTAGTGGAGGATGGATGGATAGTGGTGGTGGAAGATGAATGGATGGATGGATGGATGGATGGATAGTGGTGGTGGAAGATGGATGGATGGATGGATAGTGGTGGTGGAAGACGGATGGATGGATGGATGGATGGATAGTGGTGGTGGAAGACGGATGGATGGATGGATGGAGGTGGTGGAAGATAGATAGATAGATAGATAGACAGACAGACAGACAGATAGATAGTGGAGGATGGATGGATGGATGATAGTGGTGGTGGAGGGAGGATGGATGGATGGATGGGATGGATAGTGGTAGTGGAGGATGGATGGATGGATGGATAGTGGTGGTGGAGGACGGATGGATGGATGGATAGTGGTGGTGGAAGATGGATGGATGGATGGATAGTGGTGGTGGAGGATGGATGGATGGATGGATGGATGGATAGTGGTGGTGGAAGATAGATGGATGGATGGATAGTGGTGGTGGAAGATGGATGGATAGATAGCTAGATAGATAGCTAGATAGATAGCTAGATAGATAGATAGATAGATAGATAGATAGATAGATAGATAAAGGTGAAATGATAAACTGTAATGTAAAATGGGATTCTTCAGTCAGATGGAGGTGCATAAATAACACTAAAGTGCAGAATGGCGATAGTTCTTAATTGTTCGTGTCTCCACTTCTGTTTGATCCCTGATAGGTCGTGTGCATTAGGCTCCAGTCGTTGATTAGATGTTGGCAGTGGACTCGGCACATACTCCTCTGAAAGCTGAGTGAAGAGTTTTGCTAGCATACAGCCGTCATCACTCTCACTGCAAGAAGACTTTCACTCCTGCTGGCTCCTTTCCTCCCCCTCCTCCTCGGCCTTTTGAAGTTCTCCCCCTCTCCCCTCCCTCCCCTCCGACAAGCGTTGTTTAAATACAGAGGAGCATGTCTCAGAGGTCCCACGCTGTCGTTACCCGGCTCTTTTCAGCCGCTCCTTAATTGCATAACACACATACACCAGCTGGGCGAGGAATTCACTAGGCTCACTTCAAAGCCCACCCTTAATATATTACTCCATAGTTTTGCTTTTCTCCCTCTTGCGCTGTCCCCCCTTCATCTATCTTTTTTTTTTTGGGTCCTGTGTTTTTCAGAGTACGAGGAGGAGTGGAGCGACTGGGCTCCCTGCAGCGTCACCTGTGGTCACGGCACCCAGAAACGGACACGCTCCTGCGGATACGCGTGCACGGCCACAGAGTCACGTACGTGCGACCTGGAGAGCTGTGCTGGTAAGAAACATTAAGCGTGTGATGTGGTAAGACTGAAACCTGTAACACCCATTTAAACACATCTTAATGAGAGCATTTAAATAGAAAAAGTTACATAAAAACTTAATCACCTGCCTCATCATTATTTATTTCTGTATTTATATCCTCGTAGAACTATTAGAAGTGCGTGGTTCCTGGAATATGTGCAGTGAACTCTGCCAATACTTTTCCTTTTTTTGGCATTTTTGAAAAGAGGGAGGTTAAAAATAAAAAGGAGCTGCACACCAGCATTTATATGTTTCCTGTGTAGTGTTTTTTGTTGAATCTCTAGGGCCGGGGTGCCCATTCTTTTTCAGTTTGCAAACTACTTTTGAAATGACCCACTCAAAATGATCTAGCTACACTTGAGTATTATTTATATACAGGGTGGGGAAGCAAAATTTACAATATTTTGAGGCAGGGATTGAAAGACAGTGTATGATAGTTTATTCAAAGTCATGAGAATTTATTTGCCACAAGAAAATTTACATAATAGAAAATGTTTTTCTTCTATGTGTCCTCCTTCTTTCTCAATAACTGCCTTCACATGCTTCCTGAAACTTGCGCAAGTGTTCCTCAAATATTCGGGTGACAACTTCTCCCATTCTTCTTTAATAGTATCTTCCAGACTTTCTCGTAATAGTTTTGCTCATAGTCATTCTCTTCTTTCCATTCTAAACAGTCTTTATGGACACTCCAACTATTTATGAAATCTCCTTTGGTGTGACAAGTGCATTCAGCAAATCACACACTCTTTGACGTTTGCTTTCCTGATTACTCATATGGGCAAAAGTTTCTGATAAGGTATGGATAATAGTGTTAGGTATGATTATGACATCAATATATGTTTGGTTTCAAAACAATTGACGTAGTGCCTGCTGAGAAAAAACAACTAAATGTTCATTGTAAATTTTGCTTCCCCACCCTGTATACAACAGAATAACTCTGTGAACCTTTATGGTGTTAATACAGTTCAATCCATTTATGGTCAATACTCTGCTGAATGAAGTCACTGGGCTTGTTTACATGCACAATAATACTCTGATCATTATCCAAATTCTGGAGTTATCAGATTATTCAAGGGATCATGTAAACAGGATAATCTAATATGTTTTATCAGATAACAGCAGTAATCTGATTATGAGAAACACCTGGATTTCTCCCCAGTACTCTGATGTCTTCCTGCATGTGTACAAGTTAATCTGACTTATTTCATTCTTTTACGTTTGTACATGTGTGAACACAATTAAAATTGTAGGAAACATTAGCGGAAGACAATAAAAGGAAGTTTGAGTCTACCATCACTATCTACGTACGTACTCCGAAAGACATCCGATAACAGGCTGGAGTGACTAAACCAGGGTTTTCACTTATTGCATTTCTAAAGTACATGTAAATGCGTCAGATCTGAAGAACATCTCCTAGTTATCAGATTTTTATGGTCATGTAAACAGGCTCAGTGTTGCTTCGTCTGGATGGTAGCTGCTGGTACCAGCCTCAAACAGGCTTCCAAATGATTATCAGTCATGGTGGAAGGGTATTTGGACTTAATAAATGATTACTATCTTATCAGCTGTGACTTTAGTTTCTTCACCTTTCTCTTTCGCAGGTTGTTTTTCATAGGGAAGTCAGTTTTTATGAACAGTTCCAAAGTGCTCCTCCACATTTACCATCTGTGGAATAGCAGTGATAGATTGACAGATCAGACTGAAGCATTTAGAATCAGAGGTGTCAAGTAACGAAGTACAAATACTTGGTTACCTTACTTAAGTAGAAATTCTAGTTATCTATACTTTTCTGGAGTAATTATTTTTCAGCCGACTTTTTACTTCTACTCCTTACATTTTCACACAATTATCTGTACTTTCTGCTCCTTACATTTCAAACATAGCCTTGTTACTCCTTTTTCATTTTAGCTTGTCATCGTTCAAATAAAAAAAAAAAAAAATCCAGATAAATCAATCCGGATATTGTGAATTTGATTGTGGTTGGAGGAGAAGTATAAACATATACCATTCCGATACCCTGTTGGTTTGTACGTGATCCATTGCACTTGACTTTTTGCACCATTACAATACTTATATTCAACTAGTCATCATACAATCACAGAAAAAAATGATTAGACCATCAAAAGTCATCAAAAACAATGGTAATGCAATCAAATACTGACTCCTGTGTGTATCATGTGACTAAAAAGACAGAAAAGAAAACATGGAATGCCTAAAAGCACTGTTTTTGTCAGTACAATGCCATAGCTATTGATGTAAGAACTGAAGTAATTTTGGTTATTATCAAGAAAACCATGGAAAATGGATAGATATCAGCTCTGAAATTAAACTACTATGAGCTATTTTTGTTGTTATCATTATATTTGTCCAAACAAATGTTCCTTTAGTTGTACCAGGCATTAAAATGAACAAGAAACTGAAGAAAACAAGGGTGGTTTATTATTTCTTCTGTGATTGTATCTTCAGTTCCATGAAACACATGTTAATGCTCAGTAGGACACATATATGGTTCTTTAATACATTTGCATCAGACTAAAATGCATTCATTTTCAATGGTCATATATGCGGCTGAAGCAGGTAGATGAGTGCATACTAAATGTTTCAACATTAACAGTTTAACCCTTTCATGCACAAATTATGAGAACCTTAATCAAAATTTTTTCCTGAGTGTTTTTATTCCTCTTTAGGCATGAAAAAAACAATGCGATTGAAAAAATTCTTCTGAAAAATAAATTAAAATAAAATAAAATAAAAATAATTAAATATATATATATATATATATATATATATATATATATATATATATATATATATATATATAAAAAAATAATAATGAAAAAAAAATTTCTTATGAACCTATTTTTCATTAAGTTGCAAAAATATCCACTCAGCTGGACACCACACGTTTAATTTTTGATGCACAGAAACACGAATTTAGTGATAAATTGTATGAAAACTATGGGGAGGGCTTGTGACTCTGGGGGTTTATGCTCAGGAGAGATCTAAATAATGTTACCAGTTCATGTCAGAAAAGATATTTAGTGTTGTAAAACTTTAAGGAAGATGTGTAAAAAAACAAACAAAAAAAAAAACAAAACAACGAAAAGAACAACAAAATCCATGAATATACAAGAGAACAGCTATAGAATAGCTGTCCACTGTAGTGACCAGTATGCATGAAAGGGTTAATAAACATTATAGTCATTATGGTCTTTAGATAAATGTTTTTGGGGAGGTGGGCTAGTGAACTATAGGCCCCTGTGACACCACGTAAGCTTTTGTCCTAATGGCATTTTTCCCCCTTACATTTACTTTTAGACTTTAAGTAGTTTTGAAACCAGTACTTTTACACTTTTACTTGAGTAAAAAGCTTGAGTTGATACTTCAACTTCTACAAAAGTCTGTGTAAACCCTAGTATCTATACTTCTACCTGAGTAATGAATGTGAATTGTTTTGACACCTCTGCTTAGTATATATGACAGTAGTAGTGGTAGTGGTGTAGTTTCATGTTTGACTTCATATGTGTGGTCACCCATGTCTCAGACTGGACTCCCTGTACATCAGTCAATGGGTAAACACCACAGGGAGGATAGATGATAGACTAGACTAACATCTAAATCATTTTTTATCAATGGCACGCAATTTACCCACATTAACTTTGCGATCTACAGGTTGAGCACCCTTTGTTCTCGCACATTAAGCTGCGGTTTTGTCTATGTTCACAGGAGGCTGGTACCAAAAATGAGTCAATCTGTTCAGAGAGTAGAAGTTCTGTCCATTCTGGTTCACTCATTCTCAGTTGTATGGTCTGTCAGAGAACCTGATAATCGGCCCAGTCACTGGTAATTAGTGTATTTTAGATTTTTTTTGTAAACAAATAAATGGAATGGAATTTTTTTAACTGACCGACTCTTAAAATCAATTGTGTTTTGTGTGTTATATGTTTTAAGTATATATCGGTCTTAGAGTACCATTTTGGAGTTGCACCAAAATTTCATTGTGTGGAAAAACAATGACTATCTTATCTTATCTTATCTTATCTTATCTTATCTTATCTTATCTTATCTTATCTTATCTTATCTTATCTTATCTTATCTTATCTTATCTTATTAATCAATCAAATTTTATTTATATAGCGCCAAATCATAACAAGTTATCTCATGACACTTTACATATAGAGTTGGTCAAAACCAGACTCTAAGCCAATTTACAGAAACCCAACAGAATCCTCCAGGAGCAAACACTTGTGACTGGTGACTGTGGCGAGGAAAAACTTCCCTTTAACAGCAGAAACCTGGAGCAGACCCAGACTCCTGAAGGATGGCCGTCTGCCTTGACCAGTTGGGGTTAAAGAGACAGAGTAAAGGAAGAGAAAAGAGAGGGCGATAGAGACAGAGAGAGACTGGGGGAGAGGGGGAGAAGGGGGGAGGTAGGGGGAGAGACATGGATGCAGTTGATGCACAAATAACTGAACTGGAACATCTATGGAACTATATAATAAACACTATCATAACTATATGGATCTTATCTTATCTTATCTTATCTTATCTTATCTTATCTTATCTTATCTTATCTTATCTTATCTTATCTTATCTTATCTTATCTTATCTTATCTTATCTTATCTTCACATTCTGAGACACTGACTGTGCTAACCTTTATTAAGCAATAAAAATAAAAAAAAAAATAACCAAGTGGGATGTAAATTAACAGTAGTAGTTAACAGTGTGGACTGTTTTTCATGAATTACTGTTAGCTTTGTGAGTTTCACCCCTCATTCTTCCTCAGCTCCACCTTCTGGTCCATACATTCAACAAAGTGACGGACAAAATACCTAGTCATGCCTTCTAAACAGTTGTCATCTAGTTGCAGCTCAGAAAAAGACAGTTACTGTGGTAGTAATTCATAAGGATCTTAAGTAGAAAAAGAATAAAAGAACTTCACAGTAATAGGACCAGTTTTGAGCTAAATTCTATTTGTTTTATGTACCATTTGTGAACCAGATGGACATTTTCTTATTGTTTGCAGTTTTGCCTCATGGCTTGATGTGGTGCAGAGACAGTGCAGTGAGTGGTCACTGAAACGCTGCAAAAATGAAAAATGGTTTAATGTTTTCTTGATAACTACATGAACATGTACTGAAAAAAGAGATTATGGTGATTCAAAGTGGCAGCTTAGCACTAGGAGAAATCAGCATCTCCTACATGTGTTGGTAGAACACTGCTGTGTGTGTGTGTGTGTGTGTGTGTGTGTGTGAGTGTGAGCATATGGTTTTCTTATGATGAATAGCACCACCTTAAAGCGTCCTTTTTCCCTCCTGTAGATGCTGTCATCACAGTAACTGAGCTGACACCCACCCCGACGACCAACAGCACTGACTCCCTGGACACAAGTATGTATAGTGTGTGTGTGTGTGTGTGTGTGTGCGCGTGTGTGTGTGTGTATGAACCTGTATAGGAAATATAATGTTCCAGTGCCTGGTTTTGATATTTAGAAAATTCCCTTCCTGGCTTTGGAGAGAATTGCTCCACCAAAGCTGTCGAAGACGCGACAGAACGCCCACCCTGCCTCAGAAATATTTGAGTTGCTTTTTAGTTTCTGTGTTATGGCTCTCTTGCCACAGAGGGTCATGGTATATTTTTCGCTCTTCAATATAACAAAGGATAAGAGCAGAGGTGAACATGATACAGTGTCGAACTATTTTCCTCTCAACCCTCATTCACTGTACAAAACCAATACAGTGTCAGTTTCACTTTATCTACAGCCAAAAACCCTTTAAAAGTGTGTTTTTTCTAAGTCCATCACTCAGTCTCCCTGTCATGTTTTATATCAGGATTGAGGGTTTCAAAGCAAAACCTTTTCCAGACTGGCACTAATAAAACCAAGCTACATTTAACGGCTTTCTCTTCTCTGTGCAGACTTTTTAAAGCCTGAGGTTTGGTTCAAATTATTATGTTTTAGTACATAAGCAAATAAGTGATTCTGTGGTTTCTCAATAGTAACCCTAAAAAGGCGCTGGTCAGATTCAGACGAAAGCCTCATCTCATTGTGTATGTGGTCAAAGAACCCTGAGACACAACAAACCCTGGTCTATTTCATTTTTATTACACATAATACCATTTATTCAGAATCACATGGACATGAAAAGGGTCATATTTTGCTAAACCCACTTTTATTAATCTTTGGTACATTTATTTGTGTATTCAGGGACCCTAATAATTCCAAAAGTTTGAATTTGAACCCTCCAGGTGCTGCAAAGATATCTTTATATTCATTTTGGCAAAAATTGAGTGGATTTCTACTACCTGTTTTAATTCCTTCTTAATTTGTTATGTCATTACGTATGTCCAAACTTCAGGCTGATTACCTAAAATGTTCAGTTGTTGGTTGTATTAACGAACACAAGTGGTTGAACGGGACAGAGCAGCACAGCCAATAACCTGGAGGGGGCGGGGCATGAAGTGGCTCATGTGCATTTAAAGGGCCAGCGCTCAAAACGACCTTTCTGGTGTTATTACTCAGAAATAGGGTTGAAGATGGACCTGTGGAGCTGAATTAATGAAGAATTCAGACCCAAGCCTAGCATTTACAGTTTATGTAGACCACAAGGAAATGTTTTAAAATGTATAATTCCATTAAAAGAAAAAAAAAAGCAAAATATCACTCCTTTAAAGCAACATTAATCAGAGGAAACATCTCACATATTTGATCGATTATAGATTTGGAAGAGTGCCTGTGCTGATGTTTATCCAGAGTCTAATAATTAATCTAAGGAATCATGCTGAAAGTTAACTCAGACTAAAAATAGAGCAGGGAGTAGGACTTTTTATTGAAATTAATGAAGCCTGCCTCATGTCGGCATTGAATGAGGAGTAGTCTGAAAAGTAAATGTGATATTACTGATTCCCAACAGTCTAAGCTGCAAAATAGAAATACTGATATAGTATTTGGAGTCATTTTCTTTTCATAAACAATGCCACTTTCAAAGGTGTAGATTTTAAAGCTTCAAGAACAAAATCAACTAAAACCACCATTTGAATCTATTATCTATGAGTATATACAGTCGCGGAAAAAATTATTAGACCATCAAAAGTCGTCAAAAATAATGGTTATGCAATCAAGTACTAACTCCTGTGTGTATCATGTGACTAAAACAGACAGAAAAAAAAAACATGGAATACCTAAAAGCACTGTTTTTGTCACTGCATTACTGTAATCAAACACAACTGTAACATATTAATATTTATTAATGTTAATATTTTTTGCATATGTCTTTTAATGCTCTGCACATATTCCCTGTATTTACATGTTGTATTTGAAGAAAAGAGAATGCGAAACAAACATGTATGTTCATTTCAACACTGCAGAAAAAGCAAAGACAAAGCTATATTGTACAGCAGGGCTTATGGTTGCGACTTATTTTGTAATAAATCTATAATCCATCTTTATTTTTTTCAAATTCAACCAGATGTAGACAGCTGTGAGAAATGGTTGAGCTGCAAGAATGACTTCCTGCAGAAATACCTCCACCAGGTGCTCACAGAGCTGCCCAGCTGCCCTTGCTCATACCCCTCTGAGGCTGTTTACAGCGCCGTCAACATCCAGGACACCAAACTTCGTAAGACGTACCGTTGGAGGGACGCAAGTGGACCTAAAGAACGCTTGGACATCTACAAGCCCTCGGCCCGGTTCTGCATCCGTTCGATGCTCTCGTACGACAGCACGACGCTGGCGGCACAGCACTGCTGCTACGACGACCAGATGAAACTGATAACACGAGGGAAAGGAGCAGGAGCGCCCAACTTGATCAGCACGGAGTTCTCACCAGAACTGCATTACAAAGTGGATGTTCTGCCCTGGATCTTGTGCAAAGGGGACTGGAGTCGCTTTCACTCAGTAAGACCCCCCAATAATGGGCTGGACTGTGCTGATAACCCGTCTGAACAAGTGTTTCAGATGGAACTTAAAGAGGCACAGGAGTACTGACGCTCTGGGGTGGTGGGGTCGCTATGAGACAGGTGGAGGACGAATGAACAAATGGACATATGGGATGGTTTTCAGTTCAAACCTCCATTTCCACTAACATTCAGTGGACACATGGATACATGTTGTTAAAAAACTGACCTGACATTCTAAACAGATGACAGTGTGAATGGATGACACAGACAGCCTAGACTAGTTAAGCTTTTTTTATACTTATATGTAGACTGTTTGTGCACAGCAACAAACCTGGAATGACAGTGGTGTTGGAACCATTGAGAGGACAATGAAAAACAGTGCTGAAATGTCGGAAAGTATATTCAGCGAAGCCCCGTTCCTCTGATGTTGCTGCTACTCTGTCGGGATGTGCAGAGTTTAGGTGAATGTCTCTAATGGCAGTGGCGTGTGTATGCGTGTGTATGTGCATGTGTGTGTGTATGTGTGTATGGAGGATGAGCTTATTTATTGGCCCGTTGTACTATTTTAATCACATCTAGTGTCCCATGAAAAAGAATTCCTGTCAAGCTGCTCAAAGAGGGAATAAAGTCAAATGGACTATAAATTGTCTACAAGTTCATCCTCACCAAATCTCTGAAAGAATTATTAGCACTGAGGCATGACTGGAATTTTCTTCCCGTCCACATCCGCCGTGTCAGGGCTTTTAAACAATGCGTACTCCCACAGCAGGAAGACATACAGCATCTTTTATGGAGCATGAAGTGAAGACTAAAACTTTCAGGTAAGTAGCCCCATCTGAACAGTCATCCGTTTTGTTAATGTACGACTGAGCTCAGATCCCAGCATCTAAGGCCGATTTTGTCAGAGATACTTTGGTTAAAGAAGTAACCATTTGACAAATGTTAGATAGTTAGATGTGATGGAAAAGGCTCTGCAGTTTAAAGGAAAAGCACAAACTCACACAATATATGCACCTCTGCAAGTATACAGAGCAGGTAGTGTACTATAGTCTAGTGGTTCTCAACTGGTCCAGCTTTGGGACCCATTATCATCCCTAAATGACAAGCTGTGACCCAGATTGATAACAGTTAAACTTCTCACATGTATTTAATGAAAAGATGATGCAAACACAGAAGACAAGTTTAATAATGAACCAAACTGACCAGCAGATGTTGATGCTAAAGAGGGAAATATTCCATTTAATGCTAAATTATGTACATTTCAAGCAAAATTATAAAAGTGTACTCAGTTAAAAATTAAAAGTGTATTCAGTCACTTATTCAAGCATTAATCATAAAGCTGACATAGCAATCAGAACATTTTAGTGACAGCCATTTTTAACACACTCTGTGCAACAAGTGTTTCTTGACATTATTTTTTGAGCAAAGGCCTGGAACCCACTGAAAACGGGTTTGCATCCCACTTTTTGGTCACAACCCACCAGTCCAGACCCAATCACTGCTATAGGTCATGATGCTTCTTACTAAAAAGAATTACAATAGTCTTTATTGTCATTGTAACATGAAACATGTACAACGAAATTAAAAAGTGTCCACCAGTCAGTGCATAATAAAAACAACTACAACAACACAGACACAAACATCACAATAGTAAATAAATAATTATAAAAATAAAAACAAACAAACACTCACAGCCATTCATTCAATCACTGAATCATTGCACGATCTCCATTACTGTATATATATGTTATGTTACAGATTGCTTTTTATGGCATTGAGGGTGGTTATTGCTGTTGGGTAAAAACTGTTTTTGAGTCTGTTTGTTTGTGATCTGATTATCCTGTATCGTCTGCCTGATGGCAGCAATTGGAATATGGAATGTCCAGGGTGAGAGGTGTCCTTCACAATGCTCTTTGCTTTTTTGACACAGCGGGCACTGTGAAGATCGTCCAGTGAGGGGAGGGGGCAACCGATGATCTTCTGTGCTGTGTTAATAACCCTCTGGAGCGCTTTCCTCTGGGCTGCTGTGCAGCTGGTGAACCACACACAGACACAGTATGTTAATATGCTCCGTAACAGGTGCCGTCGAGAGACTGGTACATACACAGTTTGCATCATGTATCTTTCAGATGCAAACACCAGTGGTCCAGGAGTCACACACAGTTGATTTGTTGTTATTATAACATATGTTTTGCCCTAAATTATTGCATATTCATTAAACACTGCCTAATAAAAAAAAAGGCAAACAAATAATATTTCATTGGACCACCTTTAGGTTTGATTATGGGACAATGCTTGTGCAATGTCATAATAAATGTCACATTTCCATCCAGATGTGCGTTTGTTTTCAGCCATGATCTTGCATTAATTAGAGTCGGACCGCTGTGTAAAGTCTTCTCCAGGACATATCAATGAATCTCAATTTGGTTCAAGTCTGGACTCTGTGGTTTCCAATCCATTTGTGAAAATGATGTCTCATGCTCCTGAACCACTCTTTCACAATTTGATCCTGATGAATCCTGGTTTGGTCATCCTGGAATATGTCTGTGTCAGCAGAGAAGATAAAACCCACTGATGTTCAGACCTGGTCAGTCATGATATTCAGGTTCAGCTGAGCTCATTATACGGACACATAACGTTACTGAACCTAGACCTGGTCGACTGAACCAACCCCAGACCATAGGACTGCCCCCACAGGCTTGTACTGTAGGCTCTAGGCATTATGGGTAACCACTTCATCCACCTCTCACCCTGATGTGTCCATCACTCTGGAACAGGGTCAGTCTGGACTCATCAGACAGTCCACACAGTCCAGTCTGCTTCTATCAAACTGATGGTTGTTTAAGAAGAGAAGTTACTGCATCAGTTACAGTTAAAGGACTTGTTGCACCTAAAACATTAACTGAAGTAATTATCCAGTGAAAGAATCGGGTCTATTTGTTAAGTTAAATCCAGTTAAATCCATGTATTTCCTAACTTGAAGCATTATTGTGTTTGGAAAAACCAACATACTTCATAATTTGTTGACACTGTTCGACATAGATGTTCAAGTTGGTCATTTACATAGTTTTCTGAGGTTATGACCGTTGGCTGAATCTGACACAGCACACCCTAACCCTAACCCTAACGCCTAAGAGTAAATTCAGATTCAAGGTCCAAGGTCGAGGTCTGTAAAGCTGTAAGATAAACAGCTCCTTAAGCAGGATGGTTTGATGATTGTTAGCAGTTTTGGACAGTTTTGGACAGTTTTATTTTGATTTTTAATGAAAAAAATGCCCATAAAGTCTACATCACTGCATTCTAAACAGCATAAAAAATAATACTGGCTTCTCTTTATCCTGTTGATGTGTGTATTTTAGTTTATATCCTTTCACTTTCACAATGTAAACATGTTGTCATTCAACAAATCACATAAAGTTATGGGTCATTGTACATTTTTGTGGAATAACAACAGGTAAATGAAGAGGAAGATTTTTTTTTAACCTTTATTGAAGCAACACCAAGTGACAAAGAGATTTATGTACAGTATTATACAATATTTACATTTACATTACATCATCATAATGTGGTGTGTGTGTGTGTGTGGGGTTAAGATATACGGCATGTAATATACAAAAGAAACAAAATGTCAGTCAGTAATAAGAATTAATGTCCTGTCCTGGTTGTGTAAATGTTCTGTGTGTGGTGGAGTGTGTAAGATGTGTATGTGGTGTGACTTTTGTGATGTGGGCTTCTCAAAAAATAAGTTTTTTGAAAATTAAAAAATGAATAAATAATAATAATAATAAAAAGAATAAAAATCAGGGATATGACCAAAGACAATCATTTGGTAACTGAAACTAAATGAGAAGAAGAGAAAGGAAAAGGAGAGAGAGAGAAACAGGAGGAAAACGGGGGGTACTAAAAATAAATAAGTAAATAAATAAATGGAAATAACCAAATGAGATTAAAAGTACAATTTATCTGCATTTGATGCCATTGCCTCCGGAGAGGAAGATATAATATTCCAATGATTTCCGTCACCTTATTTAGGAATATCATATGAATTCTACGGACAGTGACTTTCCTTGCTTTCTCCAGTCCCTGTGAAACTATTATCTGCTCTCTGTCATCTCCAGGGTGTGAAGCAGCCCCTTGGCTTGACGTAACCTAATAAGGTTACCGTGTTGATTTAAACTCATCCTCATCCTCTTTGGTATTAGCGCTTGTTTGCACTCAGTTGTTCCATCTCCTCCGCTGAGCCAACCTGTGTTGAAATATTTTCCTTTCTCCCTAGTTGTTGCATTCCATCAGATGCAACCCTCGGATTTGTCTTTGATGCTCGGAGTGAAGCTCTGAAAGACTGGGGCGTGAAAAGGAAAGGTGAAAAGTGAGACAGTGTTGATAGAGGAAAATTAGACTGATTGGTGTTTCCGTGTGTGTGCGAGAGACAGAGAAGGGGGGGGGGGGGCTTGGACTGAAAAATGAAGTTAAGTTGAACTGATGCCATTCCCTTTTTTTCCCATTTTCACCCATATTGTTCCGTTTTATTTGGCGGCAAAGGCAAAATGTAAGGAAATATAAGAAGGAGTGAAGAATGTGTGAGGAGGAGCTGCAGGAAGTTGTCACACCTAAGTTGATAGATAGACCCTAACACCCCCAACCCTCCTCTTGTCCTGGTGAGTGTGTGTCGTATTGTGTGCATGTGGTACTCGACACTGGAGGGGAAACAGGGACTCTCGGTAAACATGCAGAGCTTTTGAAGTTTCCTCCTCCTCCCTCCTTCTCTCCTGCTGTTCTGCGGCCTGTTGCTCAACTATGCCGGGCTCAGACACTGACAGTGTATTATTTTAACAACTTAATCCTGTTGAAGGCTGTCGAGCTTTTTGATTGATATCAAGGTTTGATAGAGGGGGGGATGGCCTGTGCAGGAAATTTGCTCATCTCTCCATGAAGCAGTGGAAACATGCGTTGCGTGTTATTTTTTTCTCCCCCCTCTTTCTGTCTGTCCATCTGTCACTCTGTCTCATCACAGAAACGACAGGACACGATATTAATGCCAGCAGGGTTTTTGAACAGCACGCGATACCTACAATACAAAAAAAAAAGATAAATTATGACTTCTCCTCCTACACATATACATCCATAGATATATCTGGTTACAGTCTGACTCCAGTTCATCAGGGTGCCAACCACAATAAAACTCAGCAACACTGTAAAACAATTCAGCTTTTCTGTTTAAGCAGAACAAAAATCACACAATTCTGCGAAATCTGAGTAGGTTTAGCAGTTTAATTGAAGGTTGAAAACAATTCCAGCATGGTTTGAGTTGTACGACCTTTTTTTCTGATGTTTAATTCTGCATCAGTTTGATGTGTTATATAAAAGAAGGATCAATGACTGATGACTTTTATAAAGCAACCAGCAACTACTGAAAGAACGTACTGTAACAAGATTAAAGTGATAGTCTGAGGGTTTTTTTTCTTTTTTTAAAATCACACTAAACCAGGGGTGTCCAAACTTTTTTTAAAGAGGGCCAGATCTGATAATGTGGAGATTGACAGGGGCCAGTTATCCCTTCGGACGTTTTTTAAACAGTAAAAATTACATATAAAAGCGATAATTTTAAAAACAACTTTATTTTCATTGTCAAAATATAATTTTTTTTTAAATGGCAATGTAACCAAATCTAAGCCACTCAGGTGTGAACAAATTAAAAAAAAAAAAAAAACATTTCTGCCTTCCTTTCACATCTGGAGTCAGATAACATAGAACAAACTGTATAGAGTATCTTAAACTTCCAAAAAGTTGATAAAAATCTTAACCCCACATTCATTTTAAACATGACTTATATGAGTAATCATTACTCATATATTACTCAGTAATGTAAAGTCTGTTAACGTTTAAGATGAAAACATATGACTCTTACTCTTGTCTTTCACAAAATCATTCAGAAAGTAATATTTGTGTCACATCTACAAGTACATAACACCAGCAATTATAGGCAACTAACCTGGCAACTTGGTAGCCTGTCTTGGTGGTGAATTCATTGAACTCACAGGTTCACATGAAGAGTCACTGTTGTAAGTTTAAAGCAGCTTGAATTTGCTTCACTTTTTCAGAACGCTCACTCCCTGCTAGCTTGTCGTATGCGTTAGCATGTTTTGTCTGCTAGTGTGTCTTTACATTGAATTCCTTAAACAAGACAACAGTCTCTTGACAAATTAGGCAAACACAATCACCTCGATTTTCAGTGAAAAAAATTTGTAATTCCCATCTCTCCTGGAAGCGGCGGCCCTCACTGTCAACTTCCGTTTTTTTTATTTACAGGCGCCATGGTTAGAAATTAGCGAAAATGGTTCATGGCAAAGTCACAGAGCCAGATAGAGTTAGAGTGGTGCTGCTACCATGAGGTGACAGGAGAAACTGCATTTTGAACCTTTTATGATTCATGTACTCGGATCAACAGTCCAAGCGGGCCATAAATAATACAGTATAAAACCGAAGCTGGGGGCCGTATAAAATCTGACCGCGGGCCGTGATTGGCCCCCGGGCCGGACTTTGGACATGCCTGCACTAAACCATTAAAGGCAGCCCAGCAAGTGTTACGATCATCCAGTCAGATATGAAGGGTCATGAAACAGAGAATAGTAGGACCATTGTATCTACATGACATTGGTTTCAAACAAATATCACTTGAGCCTTTTTGGCGAGTTGTATCCTGATTGGAAAGATTAATGAGAGATTGGGCGTAAATGGCAAACTTTAAGGTCAAGGCTGGTGATACTTGAACAACAGGTGACTTTTTAGAGTGACAATATAACATCTGTCCAGGGACTGCAGGTGAAAAACAGCCATTCAACTAACTCTGGTACATTTACTGCAATGTGAATGAACCCATAAAGACCCAAACAACCACCATCGACCAAAAGCATCTACTGATCTAAACTATTGAATACCTGCTGATCCACTAATTCTATCAATGCATGTAAATAATTGGTATAAAATACAAATGGTCATCTTTTCATGGTCATCAAATATGACCCATTTGGACATTCAGAGGCTCCATAGTGAACGTGGAAACACTGTCATCTTCTACAACATTGATTAATTAAAAAAAAAAAAAAAACATGGAGTTTGATAAATTATAGTGGATGAAGACACTTGGTTTATGTTCAGTTAATGATATATTTTTGCTGAAAAAGTCACTTTTTTCTTTAGTTTTCACTGTTTTGATACCATAACCTTTGAATTTACTCTGAGGTTTAAAGAATAGCAACATGATCTGTGAATTAAATATAAGGAAACACATGATTTTATATGATGAAAACATACAATACTGTACATCGAGTAATATTATAATAAATGGTGATAAATCACTTGAGAAAGGATAAAATACAGAGGAACTAGCACTGGGTTTTAATGGGTTAATGTACAATGTCCCTGTTAAATAAACCAATAAAAATAAAAATAAATAAAACATTTCTAAAGGAAACTGATAGATGATTAATCATCAAAAAGAGGTTCAGAATCTAAACATGATCTTTGTTGGTCTGGTCCCACAACCCCAAAATGTCCAGAAAGTTGGGATGTTGTATAAAATGTGAATTAAAACCAGAATGCTATGATTTGCCAATCTCAAAACCCATAATTTATTCACAATAGAATTGAAAATAAATCAAATGTTTAAAATGAGAAAAAGTGTGTCTGCAAATCACAGAACAATTTCAGATTAATGTTCATCCATGTAAAACAGAGAGACTTTGAAAATCTCATCGTCTACAGGACACAGGGATAACACGCAAACTCCATACAAAGGCTCGCATCGCACGTCAGCGCACCATCATGCCACCATCTACAGTACATAATACTTTTTTTTTTTTTTTAAATTGAGAATCTGGGGAAATCTCTGTACATAAGGGAGAAATGCAAAAAATCAGTATTGGATGCCTGTGATCATCAGGTTATCTGGAAATCACAGCATGGGCTCAGGAACACTATCAAACTCTATCAATCAAAGAGGATGTCATATGTGAAAATACCTAGAGAGTCTGTTGTCTTCTTTAGGCCAAAGCTGGTTTAAAATGGACTAAATGAAAACTGGAAACCATGGATGCTAAGTCCTCTGGTTTGTTTTCACCTCTCAGTTCAAAAGCCTGCATCTTTGATGGTATGGGGTAGCATTAGTACCTACAATGGACACCTTTCATATCTGGAATGACACCATCAGTGCTGAAAGGAATATACAAGGTTTATAGAGACACATGCTTCTATCCAGGTGACAATGCTAAACCACATACTGCATCTATTACAACAACATTCCTTCATAGTAGAAGGATCTGGGTCCTGAACTGCAACCCAGACCTTCCACCAACAGGAAACATTTGTCATATCATGAAACAAAAGATACGACAAAGAAAAGGCAGGATAGTTTAGCTACTAGAATTTTATATGAAAGAAGAATTCCAGCAAATGGTCTCAATTCCCAGAAGTTCACACACTGTCATTAGAAGAAGAATGAATGCAATGCAGTGGTAAACACGTGTTACTGCCATCAAATTCAAAATTAGGTTATTACTGTTATATTCTTATGTTTAGCTGTGAATAGAATTGGGTTATGAAAGTTATGTAAACCATTGCATTTCACACAACATCCCAACTTTTGAGGAATTATGCTGTGTTCCAGGCAGGTTTTTGGGCCCGACTTCAAGCCATGACTCATGACTTTGTAGCGTTCCAGGCAAGTCACACCAAACTGCCTGAGGGCAAGGAATTGTGGTAGTTAGATGTAAACAAACCAGCATGGCAGACTGTACGGGGCTTATGCTCATTTCCAATCATTTCTGTCTTCCAGAGGTGCTTGCTCCTTGCTTATTTGAGGAAAACAGAGGCAAAACAGCGTATAAGGCAAGAGAAGTTTTCATACCTTTTATGTTACATTATTTGTATATTTCAATACGTATTTGGTATTAATTTATTTTTGCACTCAATAGACTGAAACTAGCTAATGCTAGAGTAACTGCTGATTATGCAGAACACTTGCAGATAAATAGTGTTAGAGAAATACCTGTTTTAATTAACAATTTGCATAAACACCACATCCATGGGGGCTGCCAGTGTAGGTTCACAGGCTATGTGATGTCAGAGCGTGGAACTGGTTGTACATTGATCTAGTATGAGTTCACTGGAGGAGTCAAGCAGCAAGGAATGCAGCATTAGATCCTAGTACCATGGAGCTCCATTTCTGTATGAAAGTATTAAATGAGTCGTGACCACACATTTTTATTTATTTTGAACAACAAAAAGTGTATTAATCCCCCATGGAGCAGACTCCAACAAGTGTTCTTTGAGCTGTTTCCTCCTGTTTATCCTCCTGTATTTCCTCCTGTTAAATATCATTTGTTAAGTGTTATGGTGGGTCGAGTCTGCAGGGTACACCTCAGTCTTTCTGTGGTTGTTATGGTTACAGTTATGATCAGCTAGAGGAAGAGGAAGAAAGTTTGAATATTCTGTAATACTATTTGACACATTTTGGCCTCAGCACAGCGGTCCAGTGTATTGTTTTCCATCCAGCTGTTGCCGTTCTGCTTGAACAACTCCATCACAACATAATCTGTTACTGTTCATAAGAAGGAGTCACTTACTCATACTTTCCTTGTATTCATCCTTTGCTATGCCTGCCTGACTGTCACATTAGCCCTGTGTAGACATGTTCATCCTCTTCAAGGAAACCCAGACATCTTATTTCCACAAACAGATACAGAGAAATGCAAACATTAGTACATTTACGCTCACATATTTTCACTGTTATCTAAAATGGTAAGCAAGGTTTATCAGGCTCACATTTATATTTTCCATAAGACAAAAGAAAAAAAAAATCTCATTAGCATGGAGAACTTTGGGAAATGTAACCTAGAGGAACAAAGGGATGAAACTAATTTGAAATGAAACACACAGTTTAGGGTTCAGCACTTTACCATTTGGCAGTGTTTAGTACCATTGATATAATACCTGCCTTCCTCTAGTGGCCTGAAAACAGCTGGAATCCATCCTCTTGTCAGTGCCAAGAATCAAAACACAGAGCTTTTAATTAATACTCAGCCTTTTTACCTTGATGAGAAGCTGGCACCCCGCGGCAGTGACCAGCTGACTGGCAACAGTCCGTATCTCATTAGGTTGGACCGGGGTTGGGGATGAAGACTGGAGTAATGGATCCCTGAGTTAGTGCAGGTCATCTTCCATCTGGCCCAGCTGAATAAACTTTGGGATTTCTTCGCATTAACAAGTTCAGGACCCAGAGGCTAGTCCACTCAGCCTCAGATTTCATGCAGCATCCCTGTCCTGGGCGACACACTGGGTGGGATAAGGAATGTTATAAATGAACAAAATGTTCGGGGTCTCTCTCTTTTTTAATTAAGTGAAATTAGACACCATTATCCTTTATTAACCTCCCTTCATTTACAATTCAACAGTTTTTCCCCTCTGAACACATCACTTTGCTCTTCTGTGGTTTTTTTTTTTTTCTTTTTTTTTTTTTTGGTTCTTCAGGCCAATACTGGCAAACATTCATCTTAATTTACTTAACCCTTCATAGGGCACTCAGAGAAATACTCTGACGTTCAAAATTCCAACCATAGTGTGTTACTGGAGGACAAAATAAGAATGTATAACTTTTGTGAATTTTTTTGTGTAGAAGATCAAGGTCAGTGAAGTTACCATATTTGGTTCCTTACCCGTAAGTGGAGAAAAAAAAAATCATAGAACTATGTTTAAAAAATGGCAATGGCTTCTGCCACAGTACTCTGCGTCCGGGGATCGGGTTGTCGGGCTCCCTGCTGTCGACCGCCACCCAATCCACACTGCACCCGGCCCCTACGATTCCCTCGGTGGGTGGTGAGTCCACCGGAGGGCGGGCTCACGTCGCTCCTTTGGGCTGGGCCCGGCCGGACCCCGTGGGCATAGGCCCGGCCACCAGGCGCTGGCATTCGAGCCCCAACCCCGGGCCTGGCTCCAGGGTGGGGCCCCGGCTGCGCCATACCGGGCGACGTCATGTTCTTCCGATGTTTACTTTTCATAGGGGCTTCTGAACTGCTCTTAGTCTGGCCCGTCACCCAGGACCAGTTTGCCTTGGGAGACCCTACCAGGGGCATAAAGCCCCCGACAACATAGCTCCTGGGATCATTCGGGCACTCAAACTCCCCCACCACGAAAAGGTGGCAGCCACAGTACTGTGGCACAAAATATTGGTTTGTCTATTGCCACAGAGCCAATCAAATGATCCAAATTCTGGACTCTGAACTTTGTCTCAGTGGCTGATATATATTCATCAAAAACCCAGGCAAATTCCTCATATGAAGCAAAAAAGTCACCACGTTTCATGTTGTTTGCCTGCTGAAACTGAAAGTATAGGCGCACAAACCAGCTTCTAGTAACTGGTACCTTAGCCTTTTCCTGTAACCGGATAGGCCCATGGCATATGTGATGCTTATTGCCACAGTACTGTGTCGGCAGGGTGACAGGTTACAGGTAACCAGTCTACACATGATGTAACGACTGCGGTGATTGGCTCTGTGGTAATAAACATATGAGAAAGTAGCCCCACAAGTACTGTGGCAATAGTCACTTCAATAAAAAAAAAAAAAAAAAAAAACAAGAAAAACACATTATGTGAAAAGAACATCACTTTTAGAACATAACAACAACCAAAGTGCTGATACAGACACCTGTCAACATCCACATTACCACTTTGAATATCATCACTTACACTCACTGTTCGTGCAGAGGTGGACCTTACAGACCCTGTAGACCACATTAGACCTGATTGTTGACTTACTGTCCTCACTGGAACTGTTGCTGTCACTGTCTTGTAATGTATGTGGAAATTACCAAAAATAGTCACTTGCAGGATAAGGGGTTAAGGTAATATTCTACACTGATTTTCATATCTGCTTTTAGTTTCGTCTAAAACAAAACATCCTTTAAATGTATCAAAGCCAGGGGAGCCTGTAGACAATAGTCCTTTATGGCTTCATTTTGCACCTCTCAGATGTTCCTCCTTGCATGGCAAATGGTAAATTAGAACAATGCAAACAACACAAAACAACATGTTCTTTCTGTTGACATACACAGTATTTCTTCATTAACTTTTCGACTCAACCCACCTTCCCTTGGCCGAAAATCCCCCATCAATGTCTGAACAAAATTAGTCCACAATGACAGTGCTCAGCCTCGTATTTGTAACCAGGGTTTACATCATTAGCAGAAACCAGGAGGCTATGGGAGTCCTATGGGATGGTCAGGAATTATACTACAGTGATTTTGATCTTCTAATAGTATTTACTGCTAAAAAGAAAAATACAAAACAATACCACATGGCTTTCCACGTCAGTACACTAGTGCATATCTGCAAATCATTAGGGTGTGTGTTTTCCAGCAAAATGAGATGGTGCACATGATATGAAGAAGTTACTCTTGTGCTTTCAGTGTAAAGCACATAAAATAAATCAAGAACTGGATCTGGATGAAGAGGAAGCTTCTCACGGGCCCAGGCTGCAGACCCCAACGTATAGAATATGCTGATTGACTTGGCCAGTAGTGAGTGTGAGTAATCCAATCTGTGCTCACAGAGGGATGTAAAACCAGAGCAAAGCATATAAAAAATAGCCAAAGCAGATTAATGAGAAAACAAAAGTTATTGTTTCTTATACCAGAGGTCCATTAAAAAAAAAAACATCTGTTTTAGAGTTCACTTGTTTGTACAGGAAAGCAGTCTCTGTTATAACGCTGGCACGGTATTTCATTGCCAATTTAGCCTTGGCATCAACTTCAGTGCTGTTTCTCACTTGCAAGTTTTGTGTATGTTTACATTGCAAACCTTTGAAGACCAGGAACATGAGTGGAAATTTTTACATAGAAAAACTGAAAAAAAATCACACATTAAAATGTAAAGTACTTAATAATAAAATCCAACTTGTATGCATACAAAATATGGAATGAAGTCATGTTAATAAATAGTTTTATCACTTTGAGAGGAAAATCTGTTGTTTTGGAAGTTGTAACATATGGCTTGTTTGTGTAGACACTGATTTTTTATTCATATAATCTCTGTATTATGGTCCCGCTACAAAAAAAATGCAAAGATGCAAGTTTTTGTTATATTTACAGCCCAGCTATGATCACTCACATGTGGCCTGTCAATGCCTTGAGGAAGATCTTTGTACTCAGCTACATGAGAAAAAGCTCATGAAAGTGGTACAGTATGGGTTACCTCAGCTTATTTTGTTTTGACTTGTTTTCTTACTAAAGTGCAACACTTTTCTTTGGGTTTCACAGTATGGAATTACTACGCAAACATGACATCCCTCTACCATGTGTATTTGCCAAAACAGACACAGACATGGCCATTGACTCCTGCCTGGATGGACCGATGATAACAGTTCACTTGGGCTGGAGAAGTAAGTATTAGATGGAAACTGGACATGTAGTTTAGTTTATTTTACAGTAGGCTTCTGCAGAAGTTGGTGTGCAGGTGCTTAACCCTTAGTGACCTAGAACAATATTTGTGGTAACTTACAAATGAATACTTCTCTACATTTAACCTTTACTAAATGATTCACTATTTTTATCATTATTATTATTATTATTATTATTATTATTGTTATTATAGTCTGCATTTTGTATTTTTAAGCAAAACCACAGTATTTTCCTTTAATTTACTGATAATGTAGGTGTTTAAAAGCTCAGAGAAAATTCAAAGATTAGAGAGAAAACTGAATAACCTTGTTTTTTTTCTCTTTTTTAAGCAAAATACATCAACTGAACATAAAAACAAATGTTTCCAACCACTGTCATTTGTCAAACTCAGTAGGTTTTACTGGAGAATCAATGCTGGAGAAGATGATGAAGTTTCCATGTTCAGTATGGAGCCTCTGAACGTCCAAATGGGTCATATCTGATGACCATGAAAAGATGAGAAATTGGATTTTACCAGAATTATTTAACTGTATTGATAGGATTAGTTGGTTGTTAAATACGATAAATAGATGCTTTTAGTTGCCAGTGGTTGTTTGTCTTCTGTTGGTTGTGATAGTTTATTTTGAGCTGCAAGAAAATGTCCATGTGAGCCTTTACTGAAACAGATAGATGATGAAATTTATAGAATATAAATACACCTTTTTTAGACTGGAGACTGCAGTGACCTTGTTCTAGCATGTATCGTTTTAGTCCCAGCAGGACTTTGCATTCTTGCTAAAATAAATACAGTATATCAGGGAAGAGTGTGAGAAAGAGCAACGCAACAGAAGGAAAATTTCAGATCAAGATAAACAAGAAATGACGATGATTACCAGCAAGAGTCTTGGACAGGCCAGGAGTTGGTGTCTTATTGCTCCTAACTCCATTATTACTTTTAAATGAGCCTATAATTCTCATACAGTGTCGTGGACCTTGATGTGTCTTCACTCTTTTGTCAGGTTTATGTGAAGCACAATATTGTTCATCTCTTAAACCAACATGACCGCCCTCCTCCGCAGGCTGAGGTGTTTTAAAGAACGTGCTCCATCAACTTACAGGCCCTCTCACAAATAAACAAAGCAAAGGTGACATCTATCAGTGGGGTTCAAAAAGAGGATAATGACATTGTCAACACTTTACACCTCTGAGGTCGACTTCAAAACCTGCAGGAGGGGGGGAAGGATGTCAGTTTACGCTCAAGATAACGATACCTGGGGGGGCATCTGTTTGGACTGAAAACAAGGCATTGTGGGAACAAGGAGGGGCGGGGCATGAAACATTTGCTTCACTTCCTGCCAGGAGATAAAATGAAAATAAAGAGGGCAGAATGGGTCATGAGGGTTAAGTAACAAGAGATGCTCGTGAAAACAGAAAAACAGTGAAGGCTCTAAATGACTGGGAGGATGTTCGTGGGTTCTGATAAACATGGACTACTGTGATGGTGATGTTGAGGGTCACTGGCATGGGCTTCAGACACGTGCTATCAGTCTCAAGAGCAATTGATCAAATAAAGATGTCTGGTCTGGTGTAACGAATATCTCACATGGATATAAAATGGAATTATAAGAATGAATATGCTGAAACTGCTGTTTTGTCCACAGCTAATTTATTGCAGAAACAAGATGATTCAGACAATGAATGAATGAATGAGCATGGAAGTTGTTTCAGGTTGTGAAACATTTTCGGGTGCTATATTTGGTTTTTTAAATGATTTAGATAGATCAGATCAGAATCATGTTTATTGCCATGTGCGTAAACAGGGTTCACATTACTAGGAATTTGCTTCTGTGGTTTGGTGCACACATAGAACATGGAGTAGGTAAGAAGCATGCAGTAAAAAATTAAAACCAAATGATGCCAGTCCCACCATCCCAAAACATTCTCTGATAAGTTAATTGGTTAATCTAAATTGCCCGCAGGTGTGAATGTGAGAGTGATTGATTGTTTGTGTCTATATATCAGCCCTGCAATGAACTGGCGACTCGTCCAGGGTGTATCCTGTCTTCGCCCATAGGTAACTGGGATAAGCTCCAGAACCCCTATGACCCTAGTGAGGATAAAGCAAGTTCAGAAGATAGATGAATGAATGAATGAATGAATGAGTGAATGAGTGAATGAATGAAGTGGTGCTAGGCATAACAAACCCCGCCCCTCGCACGTATTGTACCTTATTTTGGCATCGATCCAGCTGATGTTATCATGTCTGCATGTGCTAATGTCAGCATATCAACTGCCTCTGTATATGTGCCAAGTTTGAAGTAAATTCAAACAAAATTGATGTTTTTATAGACATTTGAAATTTCACCCATTGCAATTATGTGGGAGAAAAAAAAGATTTAAAAAAATTTGGAAAAAAAGCTGCTTTTCCTAAAATGTAACCACATCTATTCTGGGTCACTTGCAATCTATGAACCCAATTTGGTATTAATTCAACTAATGGTTTTGCTGCTACAGATATGAACTTTCACCCATTATAAGTAAATGGGGAAAAAAATATTTTAAAAATTCATTAAAAATTTGAACTTTGACCTACTTTTCCCAAAATACAATCAAATCTATTCTGGGACATTAGCAATCTATAAACCAAATTTGGTATGAATTCAACCAATGGTTTTGCTGCTAGAGTGTTAACAAACTAACAAACAAACCAAACCAAAAACAATACCCCTTACCTCCCGTTCGGGGGGTGGGGTAATAAAATAGAACAAAATAAAATAAATACACAAGTAAAGATAGAGAATAATCAAGTGGTCAAAGCCAATGGGCTTGAGTGAGTGAGGTATAACAGTACTAGTTATGGTTCTGTGCAAATAGTCCAAGTAATTAAACGTAGACTTTATTCACATTTACATCACAATGAGATTTGAATGCAGTGGCTCAGGAGGCAGCAGGAATAAATAAAACAGACACTATATGGACAAGATAAAATAGATATTCATATAAAAACTATGTATCAAGAAAGAAAAACTATATAGATGATTATAAAGGCACAAATTCATGATTCATCACAGATTTTCTTTCTAAAGTCATGTCATGTGGTCGTCAACATCCTCCATAGAGTTGTATAAGGCTTTTCTATGTGCTCTAAAAATGATAATCTTAGACAGAATTTCATGCATATTTCAAAAATCTTTTCAGGAACAGACTATAAAGGTGGATCCTGTGATGCCACTACTGTCCACTGTGTAAAAATAAAGTCCAACATGGAGCCTGCATAGTAGAGATGTGCCCCAGCTACAGCTGATTGAATAGATTCAAGACAGCATTGGATATAATAACTGTTAAACCCCTCATTTTTAATCATCAAATAATTTATTAAAAAGAAACATTTTAGACAGGTTTTCTAAAGCTTTTTAGGTAGTTCCAATTGCATCAAGGAGGAATTTCACAATGTTTCTTAATCTAATTCACAGAAAGGCCAGAGGCAGAAAAAAAGAAGCTGTATATAATATAATATAATATAATATAATATAATATAATATAATATAATATAATATAATATAATATAATATAATATAATATAATGCCATAGCCGGGTATTTATAGAAATGGATTTTACCCACCTCAGTTAATAACATCAACATTAACATCATACACACCAGATTGTTTTCAGAAAAGGCTTGCCTGTAGAGCATTATGATGGAGTTAGGGTTCAGATAAACAAAGATCACACATATGACATTCATGTGGTTTTTTTGTTGCATACTATGACATTCAGTTTCCCCCTCGTACACACGCTGTTCTTGTTGCTTGCATGCTGCTGTTCTTGCAGTGCTTGATACTTTCTGGTGCTACTGGGGAAAAAAATCCATAGTTACCTTTTGGAATATTTTAATTCAAGTGGTGTGAGAGGACAATAGACTTTTGCATCTGCTCCTGATGTGTGTTTTCAGGCTATACAAACTCTACTCCATGGATATTTAATCTAACCATGGTATTTTCATTCAGGTAGGAGGCTTAAATATGTGATTGATAGCTATAATGACCAGTAACTGCAGATTCTTTCAGATGTGACCTGGATGTTACTTTACTGCTCTACTCTGTGTCTTGATATGGAAGCTTTGAAAAGTGGCTTCACTTTTGCGTAACAACATGAAACAGCACCAAGTTTATATATACTGTATATTTAGTTTTTTTGGTGTGGACATAGAGGAGAAAGCTGCAGAAGCGAGGTGTGTATTGTCAAATTCTGGTGTTCTGGTGGTTAATTTCAGTGCCTGTAGTCACTGACACCTACAATATACCTTTCAAAATGTTTAAGTCACCCTACATTTATTAGATAGATTTACATTATTTAGGTACATGCTGAAAAATTAACTCTAAATAAGCTTTCTTAAACACATGGCACCAACTTTTTGTAAACTTTTGTGCCCTTAGATTTTGAGTGTAGTTCTTGGTCCTGGTCCTGAGTGCTGCAGTATTAAGAGGACTTGAAAGCACTTGGAGATATTTTTGTCAGGAATTCTCTGGGGGCTGATGTTAAGTGAGCAAACAAGACTGAGGGGGAGAAAAAGTGAGAGGTGATTAAAGAGGAACAAAGAGGCAAACATGAGTTCTTTACCCACTGATAAAACCTTTTGAACTTTGGCTCCGGACAGCAAAGGAAGTTGAGAGAAAGAGAAGAAAGGGAAAGAAAAGGATGAGATGATTGTGCACATACAGGCATACGCAGACACACTCAGGCATGCGTGTTTTATGGTCGTTGGAGGGGCAGTAAATAGTGGCCTGTGGTGCTGTGAGGATGGTGAGCATAGAGACCGTGAAACCAGATGTCTGATTTCACAACACACAGCGCACACACATGCACACACCGGCAAACTCTCACAGGTTTCATCAAACAGATTTACAGCACTCAATCTGATAGTTATCTGTAGCCTTTCTCTTCCTGATCGAGCGCAGCATGTTTGCGTAAGTGTTGGGTGAGTTGTCAGTAAGCAGCACTCATCCCGAACACAGCTCCCTCTTATTCAAGCATAAATCACAGTGTGAAATATACCATTAGCGCGGCCGTGCCGTGTTTACTCCCTGAGCCACTTCCCAGAACTTATCTAATTTATTCCACACTTTGCCAAAGTCTCAGGCCAGTACGAGCTCAAGCAAATGAAGGTAGGGCATGAAACCAGAGCTTTGAACAGAACTGCGTCTGTGTCTCTGGCTCCAACGCGAAGGCCTTGACAGATGTCAAGATTTCTGTAAGCAAATATTTTAAAGGTATTTAGAGCAGCTCAATGGTCTTAATAGAGGAGCGGTGGCTGGGGGTGAGAGTTTCAAGAAGTCAGCTTTTCTCAGTCACCTTTAGCTGCCTTTTCCAGTACTAATGGTATCTTGGTACAGCATGATAACTGCGTGCCACTAATAAATGTCAGCGTATAGCTGTCAGAGGACTTGTAAAAGCCCATTCAAGGACACATCGGCCTGGGATTAAATGGAATTTGAAACTGCCAAATGTTAGGTGTTTCTTAACATGCATGCGTAGAGTGAGTTATCTGCTATCTCTGTTAAGGTGCACAAGAAGCACAGGATTAACTGTGCATTAATAGTAGAGAGGCCAAAGCAAGGTCAGTTTACAGATGTTTGCAATTTGAGTGGTAACATCTCAACTTTCAGAATATCCTGTCATTATTTTCCCCACCAGCTCGTCTGTACTGTCCAGACTTTATATTTTGTAACGCCCTTATTTTGATAGATGTGTTGGCCTCCACTGGCAATTAATGTTTAATTACTTGGTTGTAAACCTCAGCAGACCCACTGGGAGTTCAGGCCATCACTTCATTTTGTCTGCAGCATTTCTTAAGATGTCAGAGTTTCATTTATTTAATGTGACTACACATTGTAGGAGGAAAAGGTTTGGTGAGTCAGTCTTTTAGTAACATGTCATAAACACCTGTGTCCTGCACAGAACACAAATACTGAGTTTACAGAGCCTTGGATTACACTACATTAGGTGACATCATTTATGTTATATTTGTTGTTTCATACAATATTTATGGAAATTACCTATTGAATGTTGATGACACAGAACTTAAGACACCACATAAGTTAATATCCCTTGATTAAATGGAATTGACAACAACCTAGATAGCCAAAACAATGAAATACCAAAATCATAAAAAAAAAAAAAGTGCAATTACTATAAACACAATACACATTGTTTGTTTCTTGCTAACTGTTATGGCTAGCCTTTTTATGTTAATAGCTACATGTTCTATCCAGTAGCTTGAGAGTCACCACTGAAATGAGAAATGCTAGTCAGTAAAAGTTAGTTGAAGTTAAATAGGAAAGTACATTTCTTGTCTCCATTCACTACTAAAAGAAGGAAAGGTCATTTTATTGTTAATAATTTTGACTAGCAAAACATAAAATGCCTTTGTGTGATTGCTAATGCATTCACGAGTCACACTATGATGTTCATAATCTTTTTTTCCCCCCACTTTTGTACATGTTTTGTGGCTCGCTACTACTCCTGCATACACAATGCGATTTAAACCATTCAACCACCAAAACATGCAGTTCGTGTAGAATATTTGCACAATTACTTTTCACATTTCTACCTTTTAATAAAAAAAAAATAAAATATTGCTTTTTCCCCTGAAGAAATCCTATTAAAACAAATGGAAAACTCCTTCAAACTCCTCTTTTCCATCACAGGAACTTCATTCATTTACCTGGGATTTTGAAAAACCTTTGTGCATTTCCATTGAAATTACCAAGTGGAAAAAAAATTGTCCTTCAACCCCAAACTTTCCCTGAAAAAGGTACCTTGTAGCGGGGTGGGACATTTCAGATTCCCCAGAATTTCTGGGGCTGTGTGCAGAAGAACGCTGACTGGTGGAACACACTTAAAACATTCCACACTTACGTTCACCCACGTTTAAGCCAGTGTATGTCTGCATCTTTTCTGTGCAGATCGCATAGGTTTATTTGCAATGTAGTAAAACACAGGGAACAACAGAACAACTGGAGCATCCTCCATGATGGTGTATTGTGTCGCACAAATGATGATGTGGGCTTGTTGGTCATCATTTATTCCAACTGAAGCCACCGGAGCATGTCCACAGGCGCTTAAATAGTATGTGTGTAATACTAGTGACTTACAGAGAACGTGTGTAATAGTACTGACTTATGGAGGATGTGTATAATACTGGCCTGTGTATTTATCTGAGTGGGTGGGCTGTGGTTCAGTTAAGTTCCAGCAATGCTTGATCTATCAGAAAATCCCATGCAGTCTCTTCAGAAATGCCAATTTGTCTATTTAATGAAGTTTACTGTTTTACAGTGTCAGTAACCAACCCTTCAGTATTATCTCCTACATCATCCTTTATACTCCTGTAGCTCCGCCCCTTTTCCCAAATCCCTTCTTACTTCATTATTAGGCATTTGTTCCTAAAAGCATGTGATGACATCAAAACTGAAGAGGATGAACCAGTGGCTGACATCGTAGTGATTTTGTTCAGTATTTATACGAAATCGATGTTCACAAAAAAACAGTGTTAAGAACTTTCCTCTTTTTCCAAACTTAACATATCAACAGAACACTTAATACATTAAAAGTTAAAAACTCCAAATTTCCCCACTGCCTCCATTTTGGATTTTATAATTGTTTTGTTATTTTTTTCTTTTTTATAAAAATTTCTTTTCAGGCTGAACGAAAGTTTGCATTGAGGATTGACAATTAACCGTTTAACCCCTGACATGTCTGTGGTGAGTGTTCTGAATGTATGACTTATTTGAAATTATGAAAATTCAATCGATTGCTCACAATACAAATTTAAAAACACACTGTTAGAATAGACCTTGTTCTTTCTATACACATCTGAGCATGCTCAGTCCGCCCCACCACCACCACCACCTGTGTAATGGGGGGCAAAACATAGAGCAGTGAGGGAGACCGACTCAATAAAAATAGACAGTTTGGACCATTTTTTTTTTTTTTTTACACTGTTTTACTTGTGTTTTTTGTTTTTACTGTTGTTTCCAGTGTTGTGGTGTTTTTTTGTTTGTTTGTTTATTTGTTTGTTTGTTTTTTACAGTGTTGTTACCATGTTTTGACTGTGTAATTACTTTTTGAAGTTCAACTAGGTGCCAAAAAGCAGCTGGACTGATTTAGAAAAAAAAAACATCCCAAAACAAAAACTACTGGGCCCAAATTCAAATCTTTGTTGTTCAGTGTGTTCCAGTTCACAGTTCATATTCAACATCCTAAAGCTCTTACTGATATACATTCGGACTGCCTTATTTAGTAAAAACCTGTAAAATGTCAATTCCTCTCTTTGCCTTTTTCTGTTATTCCACCTGTTTTAATCCTAAAACACATAGAAAAGCAAAACCACTGAAGAAAAGGAACACAAGCACATACTCACAGCAGCTTTTATGACACTGAAACAGACGCTGAAATAATTCTCAGGGGTTAAAGAGTTAAGACACAAAACTGAAATTGAATTCAGTCAAGTGCACACTCTGAACAGCATTTACTGTATGGTGACATGTAAAACACAATCTATACAGCCTATGACAGTGTAATGACTTCATCACTAATTCATGACTGATGTAGTCTGGAGGGTCAGCTAAGTGTCTGAGGGCAACGCTGACCATCTGGCTTTCTGCGACAAGCCTTGAATGTAAGGCCCTAAATCCCAATGGCCAGACGTGGTGAAGCAATTATTAATTTATAAGTGATTCATTCCAAATGGGGGGTTAGAATGGGGAAACATGGTCTAACACATGTAGACCACATCTGATCCACACATTGTGTGTGGGGAGGAAGGGCTACATGGGACAGATGTGCATACAGTCTGCAAGGGTGAGGATCAAGGATATCAGCTGCTAGATGGGGAGGTCTGAGCCTCAGGGACATTCCACTGTATGAGTCCAAAGAGGGGTGCATATAGGTCTGTTAAGAGCACAGGCAGGAATGTGATAATATATAACATCTACTGCACCTACAAGTCCAAGACGTCAGTGTCATTAAGCAATATTATCCTCTCCTATGATGATTTCCACTGTAAAGTTATATTAAATGTTCAAATGGCGGGTGATTTGGTGATCATGAGGCAAAGAGGTCAGTTTATAATATTTTCTACACTCGTGTGTACATGTGTAACTATTCAGACCTTATCTGCACAACAAAATTCAGTTTTCATGAGTGCAAGTGTGCGTTAAGCTTGTGTCCTACACTGGCCAAAAGAGTCAGCAGATTCTGCCAAAAGTTCCTTATGTCTGTAATTAAGTAGCCTAAGTGTTAAGAGTGAAAGGGATAAATGAGCCAACAGTAACAACCTTGCTTCTCGCATGTGCTTTCTGTCCAGTAAACTCTTCCACCTTCTCACAGAGGAGCAGAGGCCATGATTGTGTTGTATTATTATTATGTTGATTCCATGAGAGCATGTGTTGGTGAAATGTTTGCAAACTAGCTGAAAGGATTTGGAAATTTTGGAATCTGACAATGTCACGGGATATTAATTTCCCTCTTAGGGTTTTTTTTGTCCCAAGGTAGGTCAAAGCACATAGCCTTTACAAATATTAATTCTAATGCTATGGAATTATTCAGTTAAGTATTGGGGTTCCTCAAGGACCCATTCTTGGCCCACTATGTTATGGCTATGCTAGGCATTAGTCAGGTGAAAGAAAGAAAGAAAGAAAGAAAGAAAGAAAGAAAGAAAGAAAGAAAGAAAGAAAGAAAGAAAGAAAGAAAGAAAGAAAGAAAGAAAGAAAGAAAGAAAGAAAGAAAGAAAGAAAGAAAGAAAGAAAGAAAGAAAGAAAGAAAGAAAGAAAGAAAGAACATCAAACACCAAAAATTAAAATAAGTTAAATAAATAAATAAATAAATAAATATGTACATACATACATACATACATACATACATACATACATACATACATACATACAAGAATCATATCCAGTTTTGAAATGATAGATTTCTTGGACAGTAGACTAGTGAACTAGGGATTCATATCTCCTCCTTAAAAGCCTATAACTTACTATAGGTTGCAAGTAATTAAAAAAAAAATACATGATGAACTGGTCATGATGCAAAGGAATATTAACTGAATGTATTTTAGTTAAAATAATTTTAAAACCTGTATAAATAGTCAAATTCAGCTAAAGATACCCCTACAGTCTTCTTCAAGCAGTGACCTCTACTACTGATTGGTTTACAGTTACACTGTTACCTTTGAACCAGCATTTACAATGTGGATTCAATTATGTCAAACTCATGAAGTCATTTTATCTTCCATAATACATCTTTACACAAAGTATGCATCAGTGCAAGCAGTAAAACTGCCGAAAGTCTGAGAGAATAGGCTTTTAAAAAGGGAAAAGTCGTAAATTATATATTTTCTGGAGCTGTAACTGATTCATGTTTCTGTTGGGGGCTGTGTGCCTTATGATGATGGCTGACCATCATTGTTTATTTTGGAATTTGCTGCACATCACTAACTGCACCGTGTGGGCCAAAAGTACAGCTGCAGGAACATCAGCAGGGAGCCATAATATCTTTACATCCTCCATATAACACGATTTAAGCCAAGGGTAGGAAGCCATTTCCACAGAACAATATAGTATTTAAAACACCAGATAAGAAAGATTTAAAACTTAAAGCATAAATCAGAAGATAAACTTTCTCCATTCAGTAGTTTGTCATGAAAAGATATGTTGTTTCCTCTCTGGCAGGTTATCAAACCAAGCTCTGAGCAGCACACAGAGCTCAAAGGGCACTATTTACCAGAAACTAACTACCACCCTGAGAACCCCCCCCCCAACCGCACACACACTGCTACACACATACAGACACACACATTTACCACCTCGACCACAACCGCCGCCACACACACAAACATACACAGCTGCTTTTGTCAGATTCGGTGGCTGCTGGCTGTGGTGGTACACAATATTAGTATGACTGAGCAAAAAAGTGTGAGTTCATCATGAGTAACAGTAAAATATTCCCTATGAAAACTTAATTTAATTTTGTTTTTTATAGACGACTGAAAATAGATGTGAGTATAGGTATATTCTTTTTTTGTTTGGGGTGTTTTCACTTGTGACTGTGCCCACTTGCCCTCAAAAATGACAAACTCATTCCCAGCTGTGGATATTTGATTCAGATGATTGCCGGGAAATGTTTTTTAGGTCTAATGCCGTCCCGGTGCTTCCACCCACTGGCAAAAGAGAGAGAATGTGATGATATGGACAAGAAAAAAAAAACAAAAACAAAAAAAAAACAAGCAAATGAGAAACCATGATGATGATGTCATAGCCCAACCAACTGCTCTCCCTCCGCTCGCTGGAAATCGGCTCTACCATAATGTTTTCATTTCCAGAGGATTACTTCAAACATAGCCGGGCCCCGGGGCCTCACCTCTCTCCCCTGTGGACGTCGTTGAAGAGGAAGGAAGCCCAGTCCGAGGAGATTATGATGAACTCTGACCTCAGTTAAAGAATCTCAGGTGTTTGACTTAATGTGCACATATGCGTGTGTTTTTGCTTAAATAAATTACATTTACAGGACACTTAGTTGACCGTTTAAGTCCTAACATATCTACATGTTCTGGACTCTATTTGTGTTCAGGACACAGTGTATCAAGTGTGTGTCTATTGATTTATTATGACCAAATATGTACAAACGTACAGGAAACAACAGCACTAAAGTATTATCAATAGACTGGACTAGCTCCTTTCAGATGGGGTTCAGCATTTGTCCTAAAACAATACTCCATAGGAAACATAAGAACACTGCAACAGGAATTGTTTGCTGTAATCATTCCTTGTTTTATCAATTTATAGATCTATAGTATTCTTTCATGGTAAGGGAAGAAAGACAAAATACAGAGACATCATGTAGATAATGATATTCTTTATAAATAGAGCGTTTTTACACTTTTACGCCTCTCAAGAATTGCACAAGTTTTACACGTTATTCATTATTTCTAGCAGCTAGAAATAGTTGCTAACTTGTGACTGTTAAAATGAACAACATTTTACACATTAAACGTGACCATCTAAGCCAATTGTTTAAAAAAAAAGTGTACTATATACTTATACATTATATCCAATAAGTGTTTTGTCTGTGTTGTCTGTGGAGTTTATCTGAACTTAAACACGTTAAAAGGTTTAATGATTGCATGACAGAGCTATCAGACTTTGCACTTATCGAAGAATAACACTAATCATGCTAGTTAACTGTAACAGGGGAAGCAAAATTATATGAAAACATTATCAAGCTGTAGAGATAGACATCTGATCACAGAAACATCTGCCATTTATGGACAAAAACCTGGTCCTTGATATAAAAAAATAGGACTATTGTCCCTGTATCTCACCAACTTGAATTTGTGAGGCTGTCAAGTTCTGCCCCTATGTTTGAGTCCTGTGGTTTTGATACAGGAGATCAATCTCCTAATAGAAAGTGGGTGGTACTTTCACTGGAGAACTCAACTAATTAAATAAAAGTCCATATATGACTTCCTGTCAGTACTCAATAGTAGCTATACTTATTTCTGTAACCATTTACATGTTATAAGCCATAAAGATATGTAAAGGCACATTTTTAATATTTAGAAAATTTGTCAAAAATTCAAAAATCAAAATTTCTCAAAACTGTGAGAGACTTTGTAGACTTTGTTCCAAGGAAGCTACAAATAAAATTTGAAATGAATCCAACCAGTTGTGTCAGAGAAGAAGATTGTTGAAATTTAGACACTGGTGGCCTTGAGTTTGACCCTTCAAGGTCACTCAAGGTCAAAGGCCATAGACCCAAATGAAAGTCCATATATAACTTCCTATCAGTGCACAGTAATAACTATATTGATATCTGTAACCTTTTCCATGTTATAAACCATTAAAATATGACCCAGCAAAGGGAAATGTTTAATATTTAAAACTCATAAATTTTTTTTAAAAAAATCTAAATTTCTCAAAACTGTGAACAGACTTTGTAGACATTGTCCCACGGAAGCTACAGATAAAAATTTGTCTGACCAGTAGTTTCATTGGAGTAGCTGTTTAAAGAAACTGCTAACAAAGACGAAGATAATGCTGGACACAGCACCTTCAAAGTAGCTCATGGCCTATCGGCTGGTGAGATAAAAAAAAATATTTAAAAAATGCCTATGCTAATAGAAGCTGGATAGGCATGGCCCTCCTTAGTGACAAATATATGCAAGTATCAGAAACCAAATCAGATGAGGCTCTAGGTTTGCGTTTTGTTTGGAAGGAAACTCATTTTAAAACACCTACATTAAAAACTGGCAAAATGCAAGTTCCACTTAAAATCAGGAAAGACCTGCATAATTTAGCTGGTCTCCATTTCCACTGCATGAACTTCTTCCAGAAATCAGAAACTTTTACAACAGCTCAGGAGTTTGTACCTTTGTTCCACCGGAGGAAACTGGTTCTGATTTAGTTTCCCCGCTCCATAGTTCCTGTCCTCAGGAGTCTCTGAAACCAAGGTAGAAACAGCCAAAAACAAATAAAATGGATTTTTACGGTACTGAACACTGTCAGTTAACTAGAAGAAAACCTCTTTCATAACAGCGGCTTAAAAATCAAAAGGAGAAGCTGTTCTAACAATAAGAGGAAGCTATTTTCCATGTCTTTGGCTTGTGGATCCATAGGTTCTGAAAGAGGCTGATCAGTGGGAGCTGACCTCTCTCTGCTCTCACACAAGTTGTGTTTACTCTTCATTGTATTCCGACACACAGGTCTCCACAGCTGCACCTTGTCCACTAATGGTTAGCCTGTTGTGCTGTTGTCTAGTGGACTATTTGCTTCATAAAACTTTGTTTTCCTAAGAGGTTATCAGTGAGCCCACATGTTCACACAGTCGGTGTACTCACACTCTTGGCTCAGTCTGGGGGAGACAGCGGCCACTCAACAGTCCAAAGTGACACTGCTGGCTTTACTTTAACATCTTGGCTCTGTTGTTCTGAAGCTCTGAGCCAAAACAGCTGAAATTTTTACCACTTTATCTCGACTGAAGCACACACACAACTGTGCTAAGTGTCTATAAGCACAAGCATGCTTCCCTGAGCACACACACATACAGACACTGAGTGCCTGAGCTGTTTATCCTCATTATCTTTGCTTTCAGTTCCTGTGTTTGTCCAGCTTTTATGGCAGTCAAGGGTCAATGGAGTACAACGTGCCTGGATGAATAGAGAAACAAGCCTTTGCGATGCTGGCAAAGTTGTAGTTTTACTGGAAAATGTGACCTGAGAAGCAAGGCTAAAGGGATAGAAACAGAGAAAAAAAGTTGTTTAAGCTAAATGAGAAACAAACGTTTGCCATCTGCGGTCTATTAAGGCAGCATAGGGAGGATATAATGGAGAAGTGTTGGTTTGTGCAGAGATAGGTCAGGAGTTGACACACAGTGGAGTCGTTCCTTTGCCTCTGCTGATTGAGTTTACGCAGGCTTGTAAACTTAGCTGATCAAAGAAGACTGGAAATGAAGCTACCAGGAAAACACCACAAATCACTTGAGCTCTTTCATCTTTGTTACTCGCAAGACAACGTGTATTTTTGACCTGCCAAAGTAAATGCATGAACTAAATTTACGATTGAAAACTTGGACTGAGACTTGCACATTGTCCATCAGCGCTGAGGAAAGAAAGCAGATCCAACTTTGATTTCCAAATCAAGTGGAGAAGACGTAACAGAAGCGAAGGGCTTCACTTTGGATAATGCTTTTCCACATCCTGCCAAAAATGGGCCGACATTTGGTTCTAAAAATACCTTTTAAAGTCAGTTTGTTAGGTGTGTTTGCAGTCTTCTTTACATCTATGGTTTAAAAATATGCTGTGCTGTTCACACTATTTGAAGGAACTCTTCAGAGGGGTATAAGTTGTTTGGTTTGAGTAACTGTAGCTGGTGTCGAGCATTATGTGGCTTCCCTTTGCACTCATGGGCCTTCACACAGGAAATTGTAACTCCAGTTTTAGTGTTGCTTAGCTAAAGCATTGGGGATCAAGTTTGAGGAGTTACCAAAATGGCAGAGAAGATATAAAATTAAATCCTCTATTTGACATTCACACCGTGTTCTTGGGAGAAAGGTGGTTGTTTCACCATGTGACGTGTGTTCGTGCCTCAGTGAGTTGATTATATTGTATGGAGGGTGGGGGTGGGTGTTGGGGATAGACCGGCTGGATGTTGGCACAGGTTGGAGACCCCAAGCTGTGAGAAGATGTGGGGAGGAAGACGAGACGAAGGAGATGAAGTGGCTCCCAGCTGGAGCCTCTCTGTCCAGTGACCCGATGGTTTTCTGTCACTGCGTCACCTCTGTGCCTATTAATAGACGACTCCTGCGCATGTGGAGGGACCTGTTAATGGAAAAGGCCATAGTGAAAATGTGTGTGTGAGGCCAGGAGTAAGCCAATACGGCATTGGAAGTAAAGCATGACTATCATGAACTCCATCTGGTAGTTTCTCTTGTTCCCTCTGCTGCATGGATGTTCCTGGAAGGAATTGGACCCACTACTTTTTCCAAATACTCATTGACGCCCTTTATTTTTAACCCTTTATTGGGCAAGTGACTATTTTTGGTAATTTCCGCACACATTACAACACAGTGACAGCAACAGTTACAGTGAGAACAGTGAGTCACCAATCTCAGGTCCAATGTGGTCTCCAGGGTCTGTAAGGTCCACCTCTGCATGAACAGTGAGTGGACCTGCTTTGTTAGGTACAATGAAGTAATGGTACTAATGTACGGAATGATGTTCAAAGGGATAATGTGGATGTGGACAGGGGTCTGGATCAGCACTTATGTTGGCCTAATGCTCTAAAAGTGATGCTTTAATCTTCTAGAATACATGGTCCTTTCAACGTACATTTGTTTTTCTTGGTTTTTTTTGTTTTGTTTTGGCACATATAGGTAGGATACATGATAACTTCATTGACCTTGATTTTCTACATGACAATGAAAGTTTTGGAAAATTTTCACAAAAGTAATACAGCCTTGTTATGTCCTCCAATGACACACTAAGGCTGACATTTAGAATGTGTCGTATAAAGGATTAACATCATTTTGATTGAAGTTAAACTATCGTTAATTTTTTTTCCTATTGTATTTTGGGATATATTGAAAAAAAGGTATGGTTCTGAAGATATTCAGGAATGACGTACAACAGTTTATTCATCCAAATAAAACATATTATCCTTGAATGAATGACAATGAAAGTCACAGTCTGCTTTGAACTCTCACCTAAGGATCCAACAATACTGTAAACATGATGTTTTACATTTTGATAAGTATATGTTTCCGATGTTCTCGCACAAACACATGTTCGACATTAAACTATTGATTTATCTGTACTGATACTGAAGCAGTCAAGGCACAGATATGAACCCTGGTGAAAAAGATTAGGTGACTGTGAAGAAGAAGAAGAAGAAGAAGAAGAAGAAGAAGAAGAAGAAGAAGAAGAAGAAGAAGAAGAAGAAGAAGAAGAAGAAGAAGAAGAAGAAGAAGAAGAAGAAGAAGAAGAAGAAGAAAAGCAGAAGGAAAAGAAGAGAAGAAAAAGGAGGAGGAGAAGAAGAAGAGGAAGAAGGAAAAGCAGATGGGAAAGAAGGAGAAGAAGAAAAAGGAGGAGGAGAAGGAGGAGAAAGGGAGGAAGAAGAAGAAGGAAAAGAAGAAAGAGATGAAAAAGAAGAAGAAAAGAAAGAAGAAAAGAAAGAAGAAGAAAAGGAAGAAGAAGAATGGTTATCTGCAGAATTTCCCTTTCTGTCTGTTCTTCAAAGAACACAAAATTCAATCCAGGTTCAAAAGAAAGTCTTGGAGATGTTCTGGAAAACAGAGGAGATCAGGTAACAGTATAACCCAGTCATGGACATGGGAAAAAACCAAAGCTCAAGAGTCATAAAAAGATGGCAGGAAAACCCTCAGGAGAAGATTACGACCAGGTCGATGCAGGCTCGCACAGGCAACAGGATCTGTGTGAGCAGGCCAAGAACTAAAGGTAAAACTTACAAGGGTCAAACAAATGCTAGGAAATAAGGTAAGGAAGGAAAAAGGACCAGAAAGTTCAAGTAGTGAGTGAAGATCGGACAGGGTACAGAAGAATGGTGAATGAGTGGTACATGTAATGGGCCCAATCACAGGATCACAACAAGAGAGTGTGGTGAAAACCAGGGAGGTGAGTGGTTTGGCTGGTGATGAAACTGAACTGAACCCTGTGCCATGACCCCCACAGTCAGCAGACCTCAAACCAGCTGAACACCAGTGGAGGATTTTAGACTGATATGTCGGACACAGCTCTCCACCACCAAACACAAGCATGTATTTTGGATGAATGGTGTTCCATGGAGTGGTTAAGGTTATGCCAAGATGGACTGAAGTCCAGTACTTGATGTTTGTTGATCATTTTATTTGTCACCTCTGTTTATTTTATTCCTCGGTTCAATGCTTCATTAATCTGCTTTTCAAATAAGTATTCAGTCCTTGTATAAGGGTTTGCTGTATTATTACATAGACTGTACATACAAACTGTATGTATTATTACCCCAGAACGTTTAAACATTTAATAATGATTTTACTATGATTAAATGTCAATTTCAAAATGGACATAATTTAATGGTAGCAAAAGGGTTTAGAAATATACATGTTTACAGAGTATCATTAGTATTTATTGGACCTGAGTTTGGTTCCATCTGATCCTGAAATTTTCATGCAAATGTTGTTTATCAGCACAAAGCTGCAATGTTATTGTTGGTGAAGCAGTTAGTAAAGCCGCCAGCAAATAATGAAAGTAAAGTATGTAAGAAATAAAGAATGAGCTAAAAGCTGGGGAAAGCCTCCATCCAGCCACAATGAAGCAATGTGTGATGGTTATTTATGAACGCATATACTATATATTTTTTCACATTATGTACAGTCCTCTTGATAGAATACAATTCTTGAATTAAACTTTGGAGATCCTCTACTGGGTAAACCTTAGCGTCTGCTGTCCAACAAAACATAATGTTTTCTTTTAGAAACTGGAGGACGTGGAAGTTAAAGCCAAGGTGCACTGAGGATGGAGATGTAATGTGTCAGAAAACTCTTGTTTTAGTGCAAAGTCAGCTGCATGAAGATGTAGATGATAAAGGCAGATGTGTATATTGTGCGGAAGAATTTAAACAGAAGTGAAGAAAAAGAGAGCTGAGAGAGAGGCCTTCTTCTGCCCCTAAAGCTCCTGACTGATATCAGAAATGAGTCAGGATCATGTTCTGCTGACAGGAGTCCTTTCAGGGCTTCAGAAACACCATTGAGAGGCAGAGCTGAGGTCCAACACCACAAGCCACAGACCCCTCACCTAGTTTGTTATATGTTGTGAGATGAAAACCTCTTAAATCCACTTCTGGTGATCTTCATGTTTTCATTTCAATTAAAGGATTAGAGAGTCTTTGGGTAGCTGCAAAGATCTCAAAACCCAGTCAAACACTGCTGGCTAAACTGAAAAATGCTTGGTAGTCCTGCTGAAAACAAAACTGTATTCCTCAGTTCCTGGAAAGCAGATATTGTGCAGACAGCAGGGGATGTACTTGAAAGCAAAAATGGCCTGTGTGCGTAAGCACAGAACTTTGTAATTACTTAAAGGATTAATGTCCTGTTCCCTTTTGTGAAGATTACCCAGTCAGCCATCTGGAACATACAGCCATTGAAGCTGTACATTAATCATTCATTTAATGATTCTCTGAAAGCATCTGGTCCTATTGTTCCCCTGGTTTGGAACAGAAAGCAATCACACATCAATTATTTCATTATTTTATTGAATTAATTCCGCAAACAACATGTCTAAACTACATAATGTGGAGCAACACTGTAGATCAAGTACAAAGATTGGAACTTAACATGTGACAATACTGCCATCTAGTGGCACTTATAATGAACAGCAAAGCATCAAAGGACATCAGTTAGATCCTCAGCTTCTGCTGGTTCAGTGCTTCAGTTACTGTAAATTGTAAGTAAAAGAGATAGTAATATTAATTGTATATTTATGTAACATTAAGGATTTCAGACCTGACAAAAAATGAAAATAAAAATAATCACCATGCGATATGTCTTTGGGTTCTTCATATTGTAGTAAAACAAACCAAAGTAACATTTTAAGGTGCACAGCAAACTGATACTGCACCATGTTCATCATGTTGAACTGGACGTACACGCCAGAAACAAGTTTATAAAGACAGACTAAGTAATTCTATGTTGTATGTTGTTATTCTGCTCTGTCTGTGTTTTCATAGCCACATTGTAAAGATGTCTGTGCTGCTTGAAATAATTTTGCTGTATATCACAAGGAAAATAGAGAACATGGGGCAAACAGTGACGTTATATTACTGGACATTGTGGACCGATAGCAAACTGGAAGGAATAAAGACTGGGCCTACTCACTGACAGACTGGGCAAACCTGGCTCCAGCTCCTGAGGTTTGGTGGTCTGCATACCAATGACCCTCCCAACTCTGAGAATACTGCAGAATAAAAGGGCTGTCATTTCAAAGCTCTGTTTGCCCAGGAATTTATTCCACATTCTGGAAATGCACATGACAGAGCAGGTCTTGTTTCCTTCTAAACCTAGATATTTAAAGCACACAGACAATGTTGTTAGTAGAGGAAAGAAAGCAATGAAACAACCAGAATCAGAGTAAAAAAATAATAAAGGACTAAATTTTTAATGAGCTTGGATATCCAAAATTTTACACTCAATAAACAACTCAAAGAAACAAATGCAACCAAAAGAGGACTTGCACTAAATCTAACATCACAGTTTCCATACTATCTTTACAACTATGTAAAAAAAAAACCAAAACAAAACAAAAAAACCCCCATATGATCAGAGGTCTCAGAAGTTTAGATCATTTCAGTTTTTTAAGTAAATGTCAATGTAACTTATTTTGTCCATCCATCCATCCATCCATTCTCTTCCGCTTATCCGGGGCCGGGTCGCGGGGGTAACAGTCTAAGCAGGGATGCCCAGACTTCCCTCTCCCCAGACACCTCCTCCAGCTCTTCAGGGGGGATCCCGAGGCGTTCCCAGGCCAGCCGAGAGACATAGTCTCTCCAACGTGTCCTGGGTCTTCCCCGAGGTCTCCTCCCGGTGGGACATGCCCGGAACACCTCCCCAGGGAGGCGTCCAGGAGGCATCCGAAACAGATGCCCGAGCTACCTCAGCTGGCCCCTCTCGACGCGGAGGAGCAGCGGCTCTACTCCGAGCTCCTCCCTGGTGACTGAGCTCCTCACCCTGTCCCTAAGGGTGCGCCCAGCCACCCGATGGAGGAAACTCATTTCGACCGCTTGTATCCGGGATCTTGTCCTTTCGGTCATGACCCAAAGCTCATGACCATAGACTTATTTTGTGATTGTTTTATATTATGTGGCACACAGACATGTAAAGGATTATTTAAGGACATATTGTTATTAATCAGCATATTTATGTGGGTTTTGTTCTTCCTAATGGCTGAGTGATATGTGAAAATCTACAACTTTTTTTGGTCAAATATCTTCCAACCCTAGTACCCCATATGTAGCAGTACCCCTGCACCCCCGAAAAATAAAAATGTATAATTGCCTACTAACTTAAAGCATTAATGTAAGGCAATACCAAGCAAATACAAGAATGAAACAAGCTACGGCCACACCAAATAAAAGTTTTCGTAGTAGTGATGTGTCGGTCGCGAACGAAACAGCTCTGAGACCCGGCTCTTTGACCGGCTCCTGATTGGGAGCCGCTTTGTCCCGTTCGTTCGTTACCCCCCGCGCGCGCCCCCCGCTCCGCCCCCCCCCCCCCCCACGACCAGAGGGGAGAGGGGCGGAGTTACACACAGCGAGCGCACGAACAGGTGGGAGGGAGACGAGAGAGAGAGCAAGGAGCACGACGCAAACGGTAGTGTGTGTATAATTAAAGGTGTATTTACATTTACATAAACATCTGATACAGTGCATGTTTTTTTACATTAGTAATTCATATTACGCATAACTTTACATTATTATTGATAATAAATTAATTTAAGCACCAAAAAAATCTCAAGATCCCCTTGGGAGCTGAAAGATCCGGCTCTTTTTAGTGAGCCGTGCCAAAAGAGCCGGTTCTCTAAAAAGAGCCGATATTCCCATCACTATTTCATAAACGCAGGCTCTTCTAAAACAGGTGGAAAAAGTACAGCCATCTTGATTGGAGTATCAGCCCTGTCCATCACAGTGGCAGGCGGGATTAAAGGTGAAAAAAAAGGCACCAATCATAGACCAGGGTTCGAACAGACTCATTTGCATATGAAAACCAAAATCGTCAGTAGCAAATAACCCGACTCTGTCAACAGCGTTTCTACACGAAAAGGCCATATGTCACAACTATCTCCCTTTCTGCAGCGACAATAATATCTTACAGAACCAACTGCTAGTGAGGGCGGACCGAAAACTATTTTCGCTAAGGGTCAGTAGCAGTGAAAAGAACGGGTAGTAACGATGAAAAAACGGAACCAGGCCCCAGCGAGGATCGAACTCGCGACCCCTGGTTTACAAGACCAGTGCTCTAACCACTGAGCTATGGAGCCACACACTGACGACGGAAGCAAATTGTCACTCTTTGTAAAACCTTTTTCTGTGTTCTGCTGGGTGTTGGCATGTCTGTAACCAAACTAAAACACCCAGCTAAACCACACGACAGCCAGCAATATGGCAATAAAGACATAGCTCTGTAGGCTACAAGTGCAGCAGCTAGACAAGTTATTCTCTTGCAGAATGTGTGGCAAACTAAATATGTAATACTACTAAATATGACTTATATTAAACTAATCCTGTGGGTCGAAGGCATGCAGTAGCAACCACTTAAGCTTACGACACTATCACAGTGGTTCTCAAAGTTTTTTTTTAAAATTATTATTATAGCGGAGTACCCCCGGAAACACACTTTTTAGCCAAGTACTCCCAACTCTCGCTTCAGCATTTTTGACTGAAAAAAATTAAGCAAAATTTGTTCCTGTGCCAAAGGTGTCTGTTTACATTTTCAAAAGTTTGTAAACACACTACATATATTAAACTGTAATATATAAAAAAAAAATATTGCTGGCCAGCGATTAAAAGTTTAAATCGTAATTAATCGCGTGGATTTCTGTGATTAATCACGATTAATCACATAGTGATATGGGGGGGGGGGGGTTGCCGGCATCAACAGCGTGTATTGGCTTTAAGTGATATTTCAGACTTGAAGTACTCCGGTGATAAAAAATAATTCCACATTGCAGTGCTTACAAACAACTGTGTCCTTCTCAACCCCACCATCTGAAGACATTTAAAATGAAAATGTCCATGTAAAAGACCGGTACTTTTCTCCATGTTTATGTCCCCACCAGTCATTTCCAGTTGTGAGTGACTGACAGGAGTCTTAAACCCACTAATCAGTACTAATATTAATTAAAGCTGCAAGCAGCATCTAAAGGCCCTCGCCACGGGCACATCCAGTACAAGTATGTCCATCGTTCAGCAGGTGGCACTCAAGCACCAAATTTTAATGTCTTCTGATGAATGGGTGTAGGCCCTGGGAGATTGACAATTGACTCAAATTTGAGGTAAATCAGTGTTCGTATGTGCAAACTAAAGAAATTTTTGTATAAGTAAATCTTCAGAGGGTGCTATGCAGCCAAAATTCAATTTCTTCCATTGAATCGGTGTAGGCCTGGGAAATGTACCACTCAGTCAAATTTGAGCCAAATCGGTGTTTGTATGTCCAAACTGATGCAATGTTCGTAAAGGTAAATTGTAGGGGGCGCTATGGTGTGAATTTTCAATGTCTTCTGACAAATGGGTGTAGGCCTGGGAGATTGGCAACTGATTCAAATTTGAGCCAAATAGGTTATCGTATGTCCAAACTGAACCACTTTTAGTAAAATTAAATTTGTAGGGGGTGCTATGTAGCCAAATTTCAAATTTTTTTTTAGATTAATGGGTGTAGGCCTGGGAGATTGACAACTGACTCAAATTTGAGCCAAATTGGTGTTTGTATGTCCGAGCTGAAGCAATTTTTATGAAAGTAACTTTGTAGGGGGCACTGTAGCGCAAAATTTAAATTTCTTCCAATAAATGGGTGTAGACTTGGGAGATTGACAACTGATTCAAATTTGAGCCAAATCGGTGATTGAATGACCAAACTGAAGCAAGTTTTGTAAGGCAAATTTCCGAAAAAACTTTGCAAAGTTTGCGACCTCCTTGCACAAAAATGATGGCACTGATCACAAAAATTTGGCTAGCTTTTGATGCCCCACTTCTCTAGATACTGTACACTGATTTTGAGCTCATTTGGCCAAACGCCCAAGGAGGAGATAGTTAAAATACGACGTCAGCGAAAACGCTGACTCAGCATTTTGGAAATTTCAATCCAATATGGCCAACTTCTGGTTGGTTTAAGGGCATGGCCATAATAATATTTTTTGTTTGTCTCCTCATGATGAATCTGTGTACCGATTTTCATGGCTCTACAACAAACTTTACGTTGGACGTGCTCCCATTGACGTAATGCATTTCCACTTTTCAAGGGGGCGCTGTTGCAACATTTCTTTACCGACACCTATATGTAAATTTAGTTTCATGCACTTCTGAATTTTTGGGCAAAATTTGGTGAGTTTTCGTAAATGTTCAGGGGTCAAATTTGAGCTCGAAGAGCAGGAGATGAAAAATACATTAAAATAAATAAATAAATAAAAATAAATAAATAAACAATACTACTGCTACTACTGCTACTACTACTACTACTACTACTACTACTACTACTACTAATAATAATAATAATAATCTGAACAAGAATAATATAGCCGTTTCTATGGTAACCACATATTTGGCCTTCTTTGAAAGCTCTCTGTGTCTCCTGTTGTGCACTTACACATGTGACTGACCCCGACTGGGCATGTCACATTGACTCCCATTCATTCCTAGCAGGTGTAAATATGTGGTTTGTGCACATGTCATATACATGTTCTTAAAGGTCTGACTGTCGTGAATGTGAATATGTGTGAGAGTGGCGACAGTGGAGAAAGGTGACCGCGTCACTGGCGATTTCGTCCCCATGCTCCCACTGCAGACTCAACAGGCCCTGCACCAGCTTTACTCGGCTCGGGCCTAATAAGCCCAATAATATGTGATGTTCAGTTGTTAAAAACAAGCAAAGGGGGCCCTCTAGTCGTCGGAATAAGTTGCACTAACATATGTTTTGTCCTTGCGGTGTTCCCGTAGTCAGTTCAGACATAAGAAAGAACTAACAGACACATTTCTTTCACTCTGTTTGTATGGCCCCAAAAACGTTTGCCTGCAAGTATTTTATGTTCAGTTGTTGTAAGAATGAATAGTATTAAATATCTCTGATGTGAACCTTTGTTGCTGGATAAAAAGACGTTGTAAATCTTAAATTAATCTGTAAATGCTAATCGTTAGCGTGTCTATGGATTTTCCCATTCAAGTTAGCACCCCAGCTAGCGCTCTTTTTCCCATTCATTTAAATGTATAATGCCAGGTAAACGTACTAAGGCAGTGAACAAAACTCAGACATATTTTGTATGTATGTTGCAGTTTTACAGTGAGTCTCAAGTAAAAAATTTGGAGAGAGGTTTTGGGCGTCCAGCTTTTCTTGGGAAACCTGTTGTCTATCTGCCGAGTTAATCGCTACACGCACACAAGCACGGGCAGAAGAATAGAAGTTAGAATAAAACGGCATTAACGTGAGATTTAAAAAAAATTGTCGGCGTTATTTAATGAATGCGTTAACACAGTAATAACGTGTTAACTTGCCCAGCCCTAATAAAAAATAACACATTTTTAAAGTAATTTTTGTGTGCAAAATAAAAACTGAAAAGTGCCTTCTTTCATCGATAAGAAAAGTAAATAAATTGGTCATTAATTAATAAATGAACCTTTCATTAACAACAATAATTACTTAGTTACTGAAATAAACTCATTTTGAATAATATAAAATAGAAATGTTCTTAAAATGTTACCAAAGCTTAAAGAAGATTGACAATAAAGTTATTATATGAATATATTTATTGGGAACCCCTGAAATATAAGACTGCTTCTTAGTAGCTGATTCAAATTAATATTGTCCTGCTGATTTAAAAAAAATGTGTGGAATGCTCATATTAAAAGGATTTATTATAATTATTATTGTTATTATTATCATGTATCCATTGTTTACTGAAGTAGCACTGCTTGTATATTGATGCAAGACATAGTGTTATATTTATTGCATTTCCTATTCTGCTGTTGTCAAGAATTCTTTGGAATGAAACTGATGTGATCTTAACTTTAACTATCCCCCCTCTCCCACTGAGAGTAGGTCGGTCTCTCTCTCTCTCTCTCTCTCTCTCTCTCTCTCTCTCTCTCCCTCTCTCTAAACCCAACTGGTCATTTCAGACGTCCATCCTCCAGAGTCGGGGTCTGCTCCAGGTTTCTGCCTGTTAAGAGGAAGTTTTTCCTCACCACTGTTGCCCAGTGTTTGCTCCTTGAGGATTCTGTTGCGTGTCTATGAATTGGCTTATTAAGAGTCTGGTTTAGACCAGCTCGAAATGTAAAGTGTCATTAGATAACTTTTGTTATGATTTGGCACTATATAATAACATTTGATTGATCTTTAATTTTTAGGATGACTTCTGATGAGGGACTGTTGATAGTAATGCAGGTTTGTGTGTTCATTTGGATAGTGAGTCAACAAGCACTGTAGAGATGGAAAAGAGGCAGAAGGCCAGCATGGGAAGGCAGAAGAGCACTGTCTGCAAGAAAAGCACCCCTTGGAAGTGTCAGCAGTGCAATGGAAGCCTTTGTTTACAGCTGGAGAGGAACTGCTTTTTGGAGTTCAATCAAATACCAAAAACAGCTGGACTGATTTAGAAAAAAAGAGACAGCGACTGGACCAAAATACTTGTTGTTCAGTGTGTTACAGTTCACAGTTAATGTTCAAGATCCTAAATATTTCGGTGATGTACATTCTGAGGGTCTTATTCAGTTACAAACCTGTAAAAATCCAATTCTGTTTTTTGTTTTTGTCTGTTATTCTGCTCTGTTTTAACACCTGAAACACACAGTAAAGCCAAACTACTGCCAGATCTTTAAAGTAGGAATCCTGAAAAAAGGAACACCAACACGTATAGAAGCTTTCATGACACTGCTACATCTAGAATTACAAAATAATCCAAGTGGCTTGTTTCATTGATATATTTTCCCAGGGTTATAGGTGCTTTGCACAGAATACTACAGCCTTTACATAGCCTGTAATCATTGAAGTACTTCAAGGTGAAGCTGAGTGAAGCCATAATTTTTGAAGCAGACCAGAGGAGAGACACCACAGGAACAGGACCAGTCCAGGTGCAGACCAGCCACAGACCAGGACCTGATGACATGGATGAGGATTTAATATCTTTTAATACTGACAAAGCTGATGTACAATGTGATGTCATCTAAAACTTTCTTCTTCTTTGTGTTTTCAGCAGCTGGACGATGAAGTGCTGAGTCATGTGAGGAGACAAAATGGACTTTGGTTTGGATCAACAATAGTAGAAGGACATCATCTCTGAATGTAAGTCAGCATGTTGGTGTGTGAAAATGCATTTTTCTACTCTGATCAGAAATGTCCACCACAGTTGTACGTTTGTGCTGTTGTGTGTCAGTGGGTGTCACAGTGGATAACCTGGGTCTTATTTTGACTGTGTTTCAGGAAAGACAACAGCGATGCAGATCCTCTGTAAAGGAGGAGGCCTACCTGATGGAGCCATTCATCCATCAGTGTCATTTTCCAACAGAACCAGTAGATCCAGAGGAGGGGACAAATCCACTTCTGTCTCCTCAGGACCCATTTACAAAAACACATCATGAAATCAACTCTTCTACATCCACAGTGTTTAATGATTCTGCCTTGATGTCTCTAGATGTGGGTGTAGACGACATCAGAGGAGACGTTAGCGATGGACCTGTGAGGGAGAGCAGGACCAGACCCCAGACTGTCTTCTTTAACTCTTTATAGGGCACTCATTGAAATACTCTGAAATTAAACATCTCAACCTTGTTGTGTTATTGGACATCGTCATCTACCTCTTTGTCAGTTGGCGTGACAACAGTCTACCTCCTCTTGCCATAAAACATCCAAGCAGCACTTGCTATAAACACGTGCAATAAAACAACTATTATATTGTCATAAACGGACAAAAATCACTCATATTCCCTATTTACAGCTTCAAAATGTCTATAAAATCTCTCTGAATCACTGTTTAGTGTTATAAACACCAACATGCTTCTTGACCTCACTGAGGCACAGGATTGGCCCCATGATTAATGTTTGCGAAAATTACCAAAAATAGTCTCTTGCCCAATAAAGGGTTAAACTCTTAAACTTGACTTACCTTGGAATTTTCAAAACTGGAAATGTATCGCTCATGCTGTGAAGCGTCCCTGAAACGTCCCCAAACAAAGCATAGCACACTGCAAAATCTATCCAATCAGAGATGGAGAAGGGCGGGTCTTGACGTGGCCATAGTAGGATTTGTTATTTCACCAGCAGGTCACCTAAATCAGTTTTTCTTTTTCCTTCTTTAATTTTGGAGTCAGAAATCAGAAGTATGGTATGACTGCATGTGAAGGCAGTCTATTGTGCGAGTGTCAAGCTGAATGTGTGAGAGTTGGCAGCCTCGAAGCTAACATCATTCGTCACATCATACTTTCATAATAAAAGTTTCACATTTACATTCATTTATTCAGCAGGAATTGAACATTCAACACGGTTTACAAATGAAACAAAACATGACATTCAGACACATTCAAATCTGTTACTGTCATGTCATACATTCAAAATTACACATTCAGCATGAAAAACTGAACAATATTGTTGTTTCTGTGCATTTACCTCTAAGAAATATGAGCAAAAACAGATAGAGGATAGAAGCAGTGGAAAACTACTCTTGGACATCATCAGTGCATTCCTACATGTCATAAATAATCTCTGGAATGCTTAAAGGCATTGATTCTTTGTACCTATTCTCACTACAACCATTTCATCTTTTGCTTGGATAGTGATTTCTTTGTTTTTACATTCACTTAAGTGTAAAATTTTGATCACACTTTATTTAAAACACTGTATGGTGGTTGCACAGCTATTAAAGGTTTTCATTTCCTCTTTTATTGTAAAGAAAAGACAACAAAACAGCTTTAATTCACTTAATTATTTATGCTACTGACGTTAATTCAAGCTGCACATTGTAGCCTGTGTTATTATGTTGTCTATGTTTTTTCTTCTCATTTAGGAGAAAACATTTAGAACTGGCTACGATAAAAAACCCTGTAGGATAACTCTTAAATGGATTTAAGAAAATAGATCTTTTTACTGACAATTAGTTCTAAATGTATGGTAGTCAAACTTCTACGATGTAGTCCGAGTTACCACAGATCACCCCGGCGTCTTCATAGTGGGCACAGTTATGCACCCCCACACCGGCGTGTTTGCAGTCCAGCAGGCTAGACTCAGTCCCCTCACACTGAACATCATCCAGGAGGATCCGCAGATCCTTGCCCTCACCAAACTCTGAGTTCTTGGCCGCCTTCAGAGCGTGCCTGAAGCCAAGTTGCCGGCAAACTACAGCAGCGTTGTTGGTGGACCACAGGTCGTCACACACCGTACCCCACTCCCCGTTAATGTAGATCTCCACCCGTCCCCGATCATTGCGGCCTTGATCGTCCCCGACCAGCCTCACTGCTCCGTTCTGAAGCTCGGGCACAGTCTCCGTTCTGGATTTGCCCTTCCTGCGACGGCCTTTCCTCCTTGAGTTTTTGGGTTGTCTGGTGGTAGTTGTGGTTGGGGCAGCCGTGGTTGGGTCTGGTCCTAGTTCACCTAGACGGTCAATGAGTTCTTGTAGCCAGTCGTAGGAATCTGTGGGCTGGACCTCAGGCTTTGTTTTGCTCGGTGGCTCAACACCGATTAACGCTGGTGGAGGGAAAATGGAAAAACAGGATGTCTGGATGAGCAAATATACTTAGAAAGAATGGGGAGGTCATAGGATTTGTTGGATTTTAGTTCATTCTTCCGTTAATGCTTCATTTAGTTTAATTTAACCCTTTATGAGGCAAGTGAATATTTTTGGGAATTTAGAAAACAGTGGCAGCAAGTTCCAATGAGGACAGTGAGTCAACAATCGCAGGTCCAATGTGGTCTACAGGGTCTGTAAGGTCCACCTCTGCATGAACAGTGAGTGTACCTGCTTTGTTAAGTACCATGAAGTAATGGTACTAATGTAAGGAATGATGTTCAAAGGGATAATGTGGAAGTTGACAGGTGTCTGGGTCAGTACTTATGATGGTCTAATGTTCTAAAAGTGATGTTCTAATGTTCTAAAATACATGTTCTTTTCACCTTACATGAATTTTTCTTGTACTTTTTAGCTTACCAGCTGACAGGCCGTAAGCTATTGTCATCATGTGGTGTCCGTCAGCATCATCTGTCGTCGTCTGTTGTCCGTAACAAAAATGTCAATCTCCAAAACTACAATTCCGATTGACTTCAAACTTGGTATACAGCTTCTTTATGATGATGTCAACAAAAGTTAGTTAAATTATTTGGATCTGGATCTGATTCTGGATTTGGTGCGACTTTGAAAAATTTCCCCATTATAACAGATAGGAAGTGGATCGAAGCAATAACTCAGTAAATATAAACGATATCCAGTGTAAATTTCTACAGTCCAGCCCTGATGGGGAGATGACCAAAGCATAATGGCCACATGCTGATCAGGATCTTCTTCTGGATCTGGGAACTTACGGAAAATTTAACATGGGCTCTTATGGGGAAAACAGTTCAATCGTCTTTTTCTCCAAAACTCCAGTTCTGATTGACTTCAAACTTGGTATACAGCTTCTTTATGATGATGTCAATAAAAGGTATTGAAATTATTTCGATCCAGATCTGATTCTGGATTTGGTGCGACTTTGAAAAATTTTCCCATTATAACAGATAGGAAGTGGATTAATACAATAAATCAGTAAGTATCAATGATATCAAGTTGGAATTTGAATTTTTTACAGATCTGATTGGAATATGACCAAAACATGGGCTACTTCTGTAATATAATAAATACACATAACTGGGTGATAATAAATGGCATCTGGATACATTTCCCAAAGCTTTTAATTTGGCCGGTAAGCTACAGGGCTATTGGTCCTATTTTTATATATACTTCTTGTTTTGTTTATTGCCACTTACGGGTAAGGAACCAAATATGGTAACTTCATTAACCTTAATTTTCTACATGACAATAAAAAAACACTGAAAAATTTCACAAAAGTAATAAAGTTATGTTATGTCCTCAGGTAACACACTAAGGTTGAAATTTGGAATTTCAGAGTATTTCTGTGAGTGTTTTATAAAGTGTTAACATTAAACTGTCTTTATGTGGACTCACTTTCCTGGGGAATAAATTTGATGAGGTTGCTTTTAACACGAACTGGAACAGGGTCGTAGTGGCATTGTCTCGGTGGGGCACGTCTGAAAAAGCAGAATGGAAAAATATTATTCAGGGTTTATACACATTTTTCAAAGTCAAATTCAAGTACTTTTCAAGCACTTTTAAGGGTCATTTTAAAATTTTTCCAGCACAGCACCTTATAGCTGAGGTAAAATACATATCTACAGGAATATATATATGTACTCAGGATTATTTTTGTCACTTTTTATCACAATGATGTAGACTGTATTATGCTATAAACATCTAAAATTACGTTTCATAATAGCAAAAAGTTCATTAATTAACCCATAAAGACCAAAACATCTACCATCAACCAAACTCATTCAACAATATAAAATGTTAAATACTTGTTGATCCACTAATCCAATCAATTCATGTAAATAACTGATGTAAAATGCAGTTTGTCATCTTTTCATGGTCATCAGATATGACCCATTTGGAAATTTAGAGGCTCCACAGAGAACGTGGAAACACCGTCATCTTTTACAACATTGATTCACCAGTAAAACCCATGGAATTGGATCAGTGACAGTGGATGGAGATGCTTATTTTATGTCCAGTTAATAATATAATGTGCAGAAAAATCAATTTTCTCTGTTTCTGATGTAATAACCCTCAACTTGAATCTGAGCTTTAATGAACTTCTTTTGTTTTTACTTAAAGTTTTGTTGATTTTTCAACAAACAAACAAAAAAAACTACCAATGCTTTGACTTACATATCGATATAGATACCTGTAAAAAGTGAAAATAAATAAATAAATAAGAAAATAAAATAAAATAAAAAAATTCCAACAAGAGAGGGATTCGTGTAGCTCTGTGACGTGAGGGTGCAAAGGATAAAATCAACAAAATCAAGGCCATAGGGACCATCTATCTAACATAGGCTAAAGGAAACATAGACCATTCATGTTGCTCTAGTTTGTCTCAAGTCTCTGGGGAGTGTAGGGATTCTATGAATAATGTCCATTATGTCCTTCCACAGTTGTTGTTCCTTATTACACATTTCTGAAAGATTAGACACAGCTCCCTCCATAGGCATCATCTCCAGAAATGTTTGAAGCCAAAGTCCCTCTGTCAGCTTTAATGAACTTCTACATAATCAGTGCATTAAATATAGAAAAATACCTGATTTTCACTGAAAAATGCAAAATACACAGCATAATATTTGAGTAAATAGTGATAAATCATTTAAGAAAGGTTCAAAATAGTGAAAAAATCATTTGGAAACTGCTATGAAAGCAGGGTGTTTGTGGGTTTGAGAAGAACACACTGTTTTATCCAAAAAAAAGGGAAGCCACTTTACATTCTTCAGACACACTAAGATAAAAATGTATCTGGACTCGACCTGAGAGTATCCGGTAATTTTCTTTTTTGACATAAAGTTTTATTTTTCAAAATGTATCACCTCTTTGTAAGTAGGTTTAGCTTGAGTTAATATTAAAAATGAATAAATAAATTACAGAGTTATAATTGCAGGCACTTTCAAGCACTTAAACTAAAATTCAAGCACTTTGCGCACTTTGAAATTCAAACATTTCCAAGGATTTCAAGCACCCGTGTGAACCCTGATTATTGCATCTCAAACAGCAGCCACTATAAAAGACTCGGATGTCAGATGGTTTAGTTATAAGCTTTCTCAAAGACTTTCTCTAATGTTTATTTTCCTGCTCAGGTCACAACGGCAGTGCAGAACAGTTTAAATGAGCTTGATGGCTGGGAAACAAATTAGGTGACACAACCGTCTACTGCTGCGAGAAATACAGAGAGAGCCAAGAGCTGTCTGAGGCAATGTCAGGGAAGGAAGATTTAGGATGGCAGGCCTTTCACACTACTGCCAACACCGCTTCATTTCCTTTCTTTACCAAAACACTGAAAGGCAGTATGACCTCCATATTCAGAGTGAGAAAGAAATCCCACCAATGCTGAGAAAACACAGATCTAAGCTAACATCTGAGCCAAGTATGATCATGATACTGTGTGTATCCCTCGGGCTCACTGAGAAGAATGACATGCCTGTGTTTGTAATTATAAACAGATGTGTGTCTTAAAGATCCATTTCCAAGAAACAGAAACGGTACTGTACATACTCAATACAAAGTCAGCAGTTAGTGTACGAAGCAAATTACGCACAAAATGATCACATTACTCACCTTGAGGGATCCACCACTTTATACACAACACCTGAAGGTGACGTAGCGCTGGGTATTCCAGTCGACATGAAGTACAGCTCGCCTGATGGAAAGACAACATTACATCAAGGAAATGGTCACACAAGAAACCACGTTTAACCCATAAAGACCCTGTGCTACTTTTGTGACTGTTCCCAAAAGATTTTTTTTCTGTAGATTTAACCTTTCTAAAGTAATTTATCATCATTTATTACAATATTATCCTCTGTATTTCGCATTTTTTTCCAGTGAAAATTGTATATTTTCTGATATTTAATTTACTGATCATGTAGATGTTCACAAAAACTCAGGATAAATTCAAAGGTTATTAAATCAGAAACACAGAAAACCGAAGAAAAAGTGACTTTTTCAGCAAAGATATGAACAACTGAATGTAAAAGCAAACATCTCCATCCACTGTCATTTATCAAACTCTATGGGTTTTACTGGTGAATCAATGTTATGCTCTGTATTTTGCATTTTTAAGTGAAAATCTGGCATTTTCCTATATTTAATGTACTGGTTATGTAGATGTTCATTGAAGCTCAGATCAAAGTTGGGGGTTATTATATCAGAAACAGAGAAAATTCATTTTTCTGCAAAATCCTATATTATAAAAGGAAAGTGGACGCGGTGGAAGTGGTTTCGGGCATCACACAAAATCCACAAAGAGTTGACTGCTGCAGTTTGTCATACTTATGTATTTTTAGTCAAGGAAGAGACTAGTGAAAATAACAAGTTGATAGGACCAAGATTTTGGGAGATATTAGTAATTTTGGAATACAGTGGCCTCCCAATGGCCGATCACCTTGCTATACCCAGAATCATCATTGAATTGGGTTACCTAGCAACAGATAAACAATAGGACTGGGTCGCCATGGTGTCAAATTTCATGTGCAGACACAGACATGCCAGCTGAGAGGTTATTCAAGTGAAATTGCCAGTGAAATTTACCAAAAAACTAAGAAAGTAAAGAAATTAACTGTATCAGAGGATCCAGAACATGTGGTTCCGCACGGGTCAACACGCTAGTATATCATTAACTGGACATAAAATAAACATCTACAACCACTGTCACTGATCCACCTCCATGCACTGTAAAAATGACCGTAGAATTAACACCAAAAAGTTATAAAATTGCAACATAAAAAAACTGTAAGTGACAATAAAATGCAAAGTTGTTTATTTGAAAAGATTTTTGTGTTAACAATTGAATTAAATATAGCTGTAGTTTTTACAGGAAGAGTATATAAACAAAACCAGATTTGTATGTAGAAATTATGTATTTCTGTTGTTGTTAGAAAATAAAACTGTAAATTGAAATATAATGTGGTGCTGTTTAAATTGCAAGACCATAGTGTTGAAATAACGGCATATTTGCTTTTTATATATATATATATATAAAAACGTAAACATTTAACAATGTAACATTTTAAATTTGTAAATTAATGGGTTGGTAGAGTTGGTAGAGCGGCTTGTCCAATAACCAAAGGGTTGGTGGTTTGAATCCTGGCTCTGACTGTCCATGTGTCAAAGTTTACATGGAAGACACTGAACCCTAAATTGTTCCCAGTTGGACCTGTTTTTTTTTTTACAGTGTGGGTTTCACTGGTGAATCAATGTTGTAGAAGATGACGGTGTTTCCACGGTAACTATGGAGCCTCTGAACGTCCAAATGGGTCATATCTGATGACCATGAAAAGATGATAAACTGCATTTTACACTATTATCTACATGTATTGATAGGATTAGTGGTTCAGAAGTTATTGAATATTTTAGATCAGTAGATGCTTTTAGTCACCAGTGGCTGTTTGGGTCTTTATGGGTTAAGAATTAACAGGAAGGAAGGCCTGAAGGTTTTGGAAACAGCGTTCATCTCTCACCGGCTTCATCCTCTGCGAAGGAGATAATGTACTGATGGTAGTTGTTGATGAGTCCAGGGAAGGCGCAGGTCAGTCCCATTCCCATGCAGATCTCATTGTACCTCCACTGCCCGGTGTATCGGTCCTCCTTCAGACTCATCAAACGCCTGGACCAGGAGCAGAATCCAAACTCAGATGTTGTCTCTAATGCTAGTGCAGAGTCGTCAGAACTTTTATTGCGCAATTTTAGTTTAATCTTCCCTATAATTCCAAGAGTGTTCTTAAATGAAGCATGCATGAAGTTGTACAGGTCTACTGTTTTGCTTAGTTCACTTTTTCCAGGGAGGAGAAACTCCAAATGTGACAGACATAGTTATTTAATGACAGGAAAAAATGTCTGGGAGATGTAAGCTGACTGTCCTACATACTGATTTAATTAAACTTCTGTTGGAGGAGAATACAACACCGAGGGCCTTTTCTGTCTTTAAAGACTGAATAATTCTGAAAGCCTGCATGTAGAAAATACACAGCAGCTACTCTAGGTTTCACAACAAATTAGGTCATTAGGTGCCTTTTCATCCAGCTATTTCTATGTTGAGAATGTTTATTTTTGTGCATAAAAAAACTAAACATAAATGCTGGAAATTCATAAATAGCGTGATGGATTGGAAAGACATTGGAAGACTTTGGGAAGAATTTGCAAAGTTAGTAATGATAAAAGGTGGATGTAGAAGGGCAATGCAAACAAAATGATGAACTGCACAAACAATGTTAGACAGTGGCTTTGACAAACTATGTGAAAGTTTGCCAGACTAGTGGTTTCTGTTCAGGGATCAAAAACTGAAGCTAGCTTTGGGTTTCATATGCAAAACACCTCCTTCCTATCAGATCTTCACTCAGTATGCTATTGTATGATGTAGTGTTTCTATATACAGTACACAAGTAGATGGAATGTGCAGGAATTGGCATTTTTTAGGCCCATAACATAAATTTAAAGGAATGATATTTTGCTTTTTTTTAAATGAAATTATGCATTTTAAAACATTTCCTTGTGGTCTACATAAACTGTAAATGCTACGCTTGGGTCTCAGTTCTTCATTAATTCAACTCCACAGGTCCTTCTTCAAAAATATTTCAGAGTAATGACACCAGAAAGGTCGTTTTGAGCGCTGGTCCTTTAAATGCAAATGAGCCACTCCACGCCCCACCCCCTCCAGGTTGTTGACTGTGCTGCTCTGTCCCGTTCAACCAACAATGGAACATTTTAGGTAATCGACTCCAAGTTTGGACATATTTTCAGCTTTTGCTACAACTGTTGCTGCTGACAAACAATTACGGTGTAGTCTGAAAATTGTTCGTCAGAAGTCTTGACCTTATATGTGCAAATGTTGTAATGTAACTAGTTATAGATGTAACAAATTAAGCAGGAAATAAAACGGGTTGTAGAAATCTACACGATTTTTGCCTAAATGAATATAAAGATAGCTTTGTAGCGCCTGGAGGGTTCAAATTCATACGTTTTGAACAATTAGGGTCCAAATACACAAATAAATGTACCAAAGACTAAAATAAGTGGGTTTAGCAAAATATGACCCCTTTAAACTTTGCCATACATTTAGATAGAGACCCACCTATTATTGCAATAACTGTATCTCAGATCAAACATACCCACTCATGAAGTCTCCAAATATGTACATGCCATTCAGGTTGGGGTATTCACATCCTCTGTAGACGTAGCCACCAGTCACCGACTTCCCCATTTTATGAGGGTACGCATAAATGGGAAGAACATCATCTACAAAAAAACAATAATTTGAATTTGTGAGTTTCTTTTCTAATACATGACAAACCATGGTAGCAGCTGTCTGTTGTTATTCTCCTTCTGCTTTTAACCACATTGGTCAGATGCTGTTTTCAATACTTTCCGTGACACACACTGCACTCCTGATTACACTGATCTACAGTTTGTTTGTTTTTTAGAAAGTATCTGCCTCAGAGCTGAATCTTACATACTTTAATAAGATGAACAGAAAACAAATGAAAGCTGGTTAGCTGATGTTTTCAGTGTATATGATCTGGTGTTATTACACACATGTATTGGTCATTTATAAATCTTCCAATAGAAATAATGATAGTAATAACAAGTGGTGCCAGGCACAACAAACCCTGTTAAAAATTCATAAAAAATTTGAACTTTGACGTACTTATCCTAAAACGTAATTACATCTATTCTAGGTCACTGGAAATCTATAAACCCAATTTGGTATTAATTCAACTAATAATTTTGCTGCTAAAGCGTTAACAAAGAAACAAACTGAACCAAATCCAATACCCCTTGCCTCCCATCTGGGGGACGGGGTAATAATAATAGTAAAGTGAATGTGCAGATACTATTTTGGAGTAGATCTAGTAACACTGAGACAAACATTCCTTTTGAGTACAATCCATTCTCTCATGAATTCTCAGAATTGCACATTTTGACCCAAGATTGAATCACAGAAACTACAACCAACCAGCAGTTTTGACTGAATTTTCTGAATTAGTGACTCAGACACAGTAAAGCTTCACCAGTTTTATTCTGGAGGCATTTCAGTTATAATTTTGAGTTCATTTACTATAAAGTCACTATGTAGCTGCAGCAGCAGCAGCAGCAGCAGCAGCAGCAGCAGTAAGAATGTTGGTCATTCTGAAGTCAAAAGTGTGCAACTGTTTTACTGCCTGGAAACACAGCAGGGGCTAATTTCACCGACCCTGAGAGAGGTATGTCAGCTCATGCAAAGGCCTGTCGTTGTGTTTGATTAGAATGAAAACCTGCAGGCTCTTGGCCCTCCACAAAAACCTGATGCTCTGCTGCTGCTGCTGCATTCCCCCTACAAAACCATCTGACTGTAATCACCAGAGCACCTTTACCTAATGAACTGTTGGCGCACAGCTTCTTGTCGTAGCAGGAAAACCCCTCTTTGGCTCTCCAGCCGTAGTTCCGACCTTTCTCAATGATGTCAATTTCTTCAAACTTGTTCTGACCCACGTCCCCGCAGAAAATGCGCCCTTTGCCCTCTTTTGTACGAGGGTCACCCCGGTCCACAGAGCACCTCCACATATTCCGGACGCCGTAAGCGTAAACCTCAGGTCGTGCCCCTCGTTCATGGATGAAGGGGTTATCTGACGGGATTCTGTACAGCGGGCCTCTGTTGTTGTCATCTACGTCGATGCGAAGAACTTTCCCCAACAGTGCAGATCTACAGCAGATGAAGTAGTATGAAGATTCATGATTCAAGATTCCTTTTATTACACCCTCGGCCAACTTCTGGCCGAAGGGGTATTGTAACTGTTTTGTTGTCTGTCTGTCCATTCTACGACATATCACATTATCTGAAGAATGCATTGACATATCTGCACCAAATTTATACTGTGGCTGTATCTTGGCATGGAGCAGAAGCCTATTGAAAAGAGGTGACTTTGACCTACTTTTTCATGGTTAAGTGGCCTGGTGCAGTTATAATATCTGAGTACTTTCAAATATAAATATGTAATAAGTTTTACACAAAGACAATCTAATCTAAATTTTGGGGCAGTAACTTTCAACAGACTCTTACACTGTATTTGGCTGAGGGGTATTAAAAGTGTGTACACACAGGGCATACATAACAAAATTCTGATGCACTTTTAAAAAACGGCACTACTTGAGTAAAAAAAAACAAAACAAGAAATATACAATGGGAAAAAAATTTTAATAGTAAAAGCAGTAAAAACAGTTAAATAGACACTCACACACACTCCGTCCCTCTCCCATTCTGTCAAATCACACCTTCACACATTCATACCTAGTTAAAGTGCAGAGGACATTGAGAGGTAAATATAGTAGTTATTGCACATTTTAGATTTTCATTATTGCACATTGTAAGGACTTGTAAGGATCTCTTGTTAGTTCAGTTTATTACGGAGGGTAGTAATGGAACTTTTTATTGTTGTTCTTACTTGTTCTGAGCATTTCCATATTTCCCAAATGGATCTCCTGCCATTCCACCATCCCCAGTGAAAATGTATAAGTAGCCGTCATCACCAAATAGTAGCTGTCCTCCGTTGTGGTTGGATGCAGGTTCATCAATCTCCAGAATGACTCTAAAAGTACAGACGACAAGTAAGACTAACACTGATGCTCACAGACCAGTTCTATAAGAGTGTGTAGTGATGATATGTGTACAAGGTGTTTGCTCTTTATCCAAATAAAAATTCCAGATTTTTCCAAAACTGATATTTTTTTCCCCTAGACCTTGACTTTCTGTACTTTTATACTTGTGAGCCTACTTTTTTGGTTGAGATTGTACCTGTTGTGTGTAGTAGAAAAGTTAATTTTAATCAATGTATGAATGAATTAATGCATAATTTGCAGGAAATTATTTTTTACTGACAGAAATCTTCTCAAAGTGCACGGATATCACACAAACAAGTTTCACTAGAATCATTCTAGTACCAACCGGTTAGTGAAATCATATCAAGTTTTTTTTATGTTTTAAAAGTCTTAAGCTATACTTCCTCCCACTCCTTTCCAAATATGCAAATGAAGTCATATTTTGTTTCATGAATATATATATAAGTTTTTCATGTTTTCTTGCAATCTGTTTTATTTCTAAGGACTAAAGTAGGATTACTTTGCTTTGTTGCATATTCAAAATATACAACTAACTAATATGCTTTCTTCATGTATTCTTTATCTTACCAGATTATGTGCCTTTGAGCATACTCTAAAATTTGACAATGAGACAAACTTTTTTCCATACTTTTTTAAGACTTTCACACAAAATTCCAGACTTTTCATAATCTTTAAAACAGCACTTAAAAATTTCATATTTTTTGAGACTTTCAAGACCTGCACAAGCACCCTGTGTGTAAAAAAATCCGCTTCCATGGCATACCTACCGCTCAGAGCTGTGATCCACCATGTTCATGTCATTGGAGGACACACGGAACTCACTGATTCGGATCCTCTCATCAAAACCCACTTCCACTGAGTAATACACGTACAGTTTACCATTATATTTGTACATGGGGTGAAAGATCAGTCCCAGAAAGCCTCTCTCATCCCCTTCCCATGATGAGGTTAAGACGGCCTTGGTAATGTTTAAAAACGGTCTCTCCAGTTTGGACCTGTCAGGAAGGTACGTCCACACCAAGCCCACCTGCTCAGCCACAAAGAAGCGATGTGTACCGTCATTGGCGTGGACCATGGCTAGTGGGTTTCGCAGCCCGTTGGCCACTTCTTCCAAGCACAGCTGCAGACAGCCATCTGAGTCAGACTGAACCCGACCCAGGTTCTGGGTGAGCTGCTGGTTGCTGAGGATATGTGGGTAGCAGTAGTCAGTGTCATCTAACTCCAGGTACCGACAGAGACGTGTCTGGTCATGCTGCACTTTGGTTATGTGTGGATCATCAGATAAGAAGGGGAAGGTGGAGTTGCATTTCTTCCAGAAATGGGCACAGTAGTCAGGGCACAGACCAGGGATGGACCGGATCGGGGTGCTGGGGTCTTCTGCGTCGTAAAGGTGGGCTGCATAGGGAGAGCATTCCTGGTCAAAAAGAGGAGAGAGGTAAGGAGAGAGCAACAAGAAAGAGAAAAGGAAGAGAGGGCTCCCTGAACATGGGCAGATTTTAGTCTCAGCAGCAATGGCGGGAGATAGAGCGGGTCATTCAATAACTGAAGGGTTGGCAGTTTGAATCCCGTTCTGTCCTAGTCATGTGCCATTGTGTCCTTGGGCAAGACACTTCACCCACCTCGCCTCCAGTGTGAATGTGTATGAATGTTTGGTGGTGGTCAGACGGGCCATTTGCTGCGTATTGGCAGCCATGCTTCTATCATGTCTGCCAATACGTTACATACGCGAGGCTACAAACGTATAGTTTACCACCACTAGAGTGTGAATGTGAGAGAGAATGAATAATGGAAATGAAATGAAATCATTATTATTATTATTATTAATATTATTATTAATAATAATATTATTGTTATTATTATTATTATAATAATAATAATAATAATAATAATACTACTACTACTACTAATAATAATAATAATAATAATAAATTTCTAACAGAACGTAATTGTACAAAACAAAACGTACATCGAGGGTTGTGAAGCCTTCCGAGCTAAGTGGACGAAAAGTGTGGTTGACCTTGTAACAGTGCATATTAAATTATCATTGCGTATTCTTTGATTGTTACTTTAATGAGCATAAAACACCTTTTCATAAACTGAGTCATAAGGTCCCATCTACTGTAACTGTAACTCAGACTGAACAGATGCTCCTTTAATAACCAAAGGTTTGCCTCTGGTTAGGGATGCTTTACTTGCCTCCAGACCCCAGGTGACACTCTTCTGCAGTTTGGGCCCTATAAGTATCAGAATTTCCAGTTCTAAAAGCTTTTTTTCCACCTAGTTTTTTTCACCAATTTTTCACCAATGCTACTTAGGTAAAATATGCATCATGCATACAGCTCTGGAAAAAATTAATAGACCACTGCAATTTCCTGAGAAATCAGCATGTGTGCATGTATGACAGCCATTCCATTCCTGTGTCTGTTGAATTCCAACACAAGCACACCTTATTCTACTGAATAAACACCTGATCCATGTCTTATTTAAGAAGGAGAAGTATAAACACCACTACTGTGGCCATCACTATCTTCTTACAATAGGCAAAAACAGTGCTATCAGTACCACAAAAGTAATTGGAATCAAAACATAACCTTTGAAAACTACTGGACTTCTGCTCTGACAGTGTTCCCAAACTCTGAGGACTGGTTCTTCTATCAGGACAATGCTCCTGGCCTCAGCTAGGTCCATAAAGGTGTGGATGACGGACCACCAGATGAAGACCCTGTCATGGCCAGTCCAATCTCCAGACCTGAACCCACTTTGAAAACTTCTGGAGGAAGATGGATGGTCACAAGCCATCGAACATGTCTGAGCTTCTTGAATTTCTGTGCCAGGAGCTGCATAAAGTATCTTTATTGTTTGTGATTTTGACTACATGTCATGTTCTGCAAACACATGCTCTAAATAATAATATTTTATTTGGAATTTGGGAGAAATGTTGTTGGTAGTTTAGAGAATAAAACAAAAATGTTCATTTTACTCAAACACATACCTATAAATGATTAAATCAGAGAAAGTGATAATTTTGCAATGGTCCCTTTTTTTTTTTCCAGAGCTGTATATTATCACACTACTATTTATTTACTGACTGTCACTTATGTTAAAGACTAAATTACACTTTTGCTCATAAAGTTGAAATAAAATATTTTTTACCTCTTCTCATGAAACAATTGTGATTTATTCCAGATAGATAAAGTGTAACTGGAACTCAATGTGTTAATATTGCGCCTGGTCAAAGGTGATTAATGATGTGTATAAACAGAAATAAAAAGATAAATATGGCTAAAAAACAAAATTATTCTACTTTCTGGGCAACAGTGTACAAAAGAATTGACCATAATTATACGGCAGAAAACTTTGATTTTTCTATTGTAAACATATTGGTTTTACTTCTTTAGCACATTTGATATGAAGTACTCATCAAAACAGTATATTCTATGTTGTATGTTCTATCAGTACCAGTTTCTACACATCACTCTGTATGTTTACATTTACATAAATTTAATAACAGTTTAAAAAACATCTGATATGAAATATGGTTAAAGGGATAAGTGCAATGACAGAATGTATGTTTGTACTTGAGTGAATGGTTTCTGCTTGTTTTTCTACCTATTTATTTTAGCTGCTTTTATTTGTATAAATTTATATTTTATAGTTGTATTTACAATTGGTGCACGGATGGGATGACATTTTTCATTTTGTTGTATTTATTACAATGACAACAAAGATATTCTATTCTATTCTATTCTATTTTGAGGATTTAGGAGATTTACCTTACATCTAATGTAACTGTTTTGTATTTTCATTATTTCATTATATATATTATCATTGTCTGTATGTGGAGTGAAACTTTGGAACAGTCTGGACATCCAACACAAGCAATGCCAAAATATCCACCGATTTAAACTGTTATCCAAAAATATGGTCTGGTCCCAGTACAAAGACAGAGGGTCTTAATACTGATGTTACATCAGTATTCTGTCTTAAATGTTAATGTGTGCTTGTTGTTCCTCATCTAGTTGGTATGTGTTGTCCATTACCTTCAGTATTGTTACCATTGCTGGGATGTGCTGCCCTTTACCATTAGTGCTGTTGTAGTTTTTTTTGTTTTTTTTTCTTACCATTGTTGGTATGTAATTATTGCTGTTCTTTACCACTTGTGGTATTGCAGTTTTTTACCATTGTTGGTATGTAACTATTATCATGTAAGTTAACTGTGGTAACACCACCAGGAATGTACTTTTTTTTCTATTTTTTTTTTCCTCACACATTTTGGTTATGCAATGTAAATGCTGTCAAATGAGTTCATCCTAATTTGGTATAGGTCTATTTTGTTCATTGTTCTGGCTTGAAGTCAATTAGGACAGGAGTGAGTGTTTAAAATGTTATTATGTTAAGTTATTTGATGATGAGAATGGGGGTGGGATTAAGTAAGTTTTTCTTCTTCCCACTCCTTTTCCAGTATAAATGAATGTTTTTTGTTTTTTTTTTTTTTGAATTTGCATGTATTCTGTAAAAGCTCGAAATAAACAAACAAATGAAATGAAAATGAATGAAATCATATTGTTGTTCTGAGCTGTTAAAGATCTTTCCTAACTTTACTGAAGTCCATTACCTTCTTATTTACGCGTCAGTGTTTTGCAGTTTGGCCAAACCATTGGCGCGTGTCAGAGGTGTTTGGACCGAGGTAACCGACCTTTGTCCACACATGCATACCTGGCACAGCAACTCCTGGACGAACCCGGCACAGTTGGCATAGCCGTAATAGTCAAAGTTATCCATAATTTGGTAGTACTTGGACATGAGCTCCTGGTCTTTCTGGAAGTCGCAGCAGCCAAACTCCTTGTACATTACGCAGAACTCCAGCTCCCTCAGCGGTCGGAAAGGCGGCTTAAAATCCAAACACTGCGGGTGTAACAGCACAGGTGTGAACCACAAAAACCAAAAAGACAAGATGCCAGTGGGTGAGAGCCACAAGTGGCCCGGGGCTTTGCCATAACACCGCCGCATTATGGCGTGCGTCGGAGCTCATGGAGCAGAAGTGTGTGCGCTACAGCCGCTTCCTGTGTGCACTTTGCTCCGACTTCAATCATCCGCTGTGTTTGTCCCTTTGACGTGTTGAACCTCCGTGTCCTCTGTCACCCCGGGGCCGTCTGGAACCGTGTGCTCGGTCTGGATCGCAGGCCGAGGCCATCTGCCGTCCCGGTGCATCTGCAACACAAAATGGGAGGCAGCCAACATCCGACTGTGGAGCAGAGGAAGAATCCTACTGTCCCACTCCTAACACACACACACACACACACACACACACACACACACACACACACACACACACACACACACACACACACACACACACACAAAATAACAACATCAGCAGAGCTGCTCCCAAAAGGACAGACTTTATTGATAGTGACGCCAAAATCCACCAGAAACACATTTATATCAGCCACGCAGCCTCATTTTAAGCCCCATCCATAACTGGGTCCAGGAGCTCTTTGACACGTGCTTTCTGAGTTATTATTGTCTGCTGTATTTCATAGCAGCGCAGTGCATTGTGGATCCCAATGCTCCCCCTTTTTGTTGTAACCTACTTTCTGTTAAACATTCATCTTCTGAAATGTTGGATAATGATGTGTCTCCTCCTTTTGTCCAGCAGATGGCGACCTCATCTACTGGAACTGATGGATGGATTCAGTTCCTTAAAATAAAAACAGGACAAAAATAATCAAAAGTATTACTTAATATATTTACTATGTTTGCATTTATAGAGTTTTTGCAGGTGATCCAAGTTATTATTCTATAAACTCCACAAACTCCTCTACTCTACTTTCTTTTCTTTCTTTCTTTCTTTTTTTCCTCTGAGGTACACAGTTGAGGTATTGTTAAAATCCAGGTCATGGAGTGGGGGAGGTGAATATATTAGCAATAACAATTGATTTAATGAAGCAGGGCTCTCTATAGGCAGTAACATAATACTTCAAATATTGTTGAACTGGATTAAAGCCTATTCTACTGAAACTGAGAAAATTAAAAGACTGTCGTTTTAACCAAAGTTGCAATTTTTCACACCCCTGCTTTTGGTACATGTGGAAACAATGGTCACTATGGACTAAATGTAAAGAAAATCATCAAAATAACCTCATAGGTTCATGGAAAGGGTTGATGATTAAGAGAGAGACACCAGTGAGTAAAAAGGATGCGACAATAGAATGGTAAACATTGAATTGTATTGACCAAAACATAGACATATAAAATTACACTCTAAGCCAGCAAATAATCTATTCCATATTGGAAAATTTGGGTGCAACTTTAAAACAACTTTAAAAACAACTTTAAAAACAAAATGGATCTGTTTGCTTCCTTGAAGTAAAGGGAAGCAGTTTTGTTCACCTTCCACTTGAAGGTTAAAAGTTACACAGTTTTACCACACCGACAGAAGGTGAAGGATGAAGGTTCTCAGTCCAGGTGCTCAACTTGGGTAGCTCGCCAATCTCCTTCCAGGGAGAGAATCAACATCAAATCCAGGTCCAATCCAAGAACAAGTGATCCAAAGGTATCCAAAAAAACTCAGCCTGTATTAACACAAGTGGTTTATAGCATATGCATTTCTAGTCAAACTCTTAAATGTTGTTTTAACTTTTTAACTGCTTTAAATAGCTTTTTAACACATTGTAACTGTACAGTTTATATATTTTTTACAATATGAATTACAACTCCACAAATTACCCCATGAACTCAGGAAAACTGTTGCACTGGAAAGTCAACATATGAAATGTCAACCTAATAAATGTTAATCCTCATTTTTATCTATGCATATTCACTCCAGAAGTACAAATAAAATACAATAAACAAATAAAACATTCATGAAAGCATTTTCTGGTTAATTGTGAACCAAACTGCAGTTTTAGACAGTATCTGCTCATTACATTGAATAAAATGACTGAAACAATGAGATTCTGTATTGCCATACTGTCATCTACTGGCCAAAGATAATAATACCCAGTGCCATAGTCAGTTCAATCAAAATGAGGAAAGTTAGCCCTAGCAGCCACTTAACTCAAGATAAATCAGAGTTTATACCAAGAAATCAACAGACACACACACACTTCACACACATTCTTTCATACACATATACCTCAATCGGTAGAAACCTGTAGCTAACGCTATTGCTAAGCTAATTCACAGAGCAACCACAAGGTGTAGCCTTGAGTTCAATCAGGTTACTCACTGAGAGAAGATAGAAAGATACACAATAGAAGAGCAAGATCTCAGAGTCGATTCAACAGTGGTCCTGACTCCTGTTTGGTCGGGTAGTTTCCGTTTTGAAGAATAATTCAATTAGAAACTTGTTTTAAAATTGTGCAGTGCACTCTGAAAGCCTTGACTGACCAACAGCTACACTTGCTGCGTGGGCGGGCAGGGACGTTTACCTGGACTGTGTGTCTCCAAGTGGGTCTTGTCCTGTCAGGACAAGGATGCATGACATCTGTTCAAGATCCTCACAGGTTTGCGGTACCCATTTTTCATTGCCAATGCCTCTCCATGCCTGCATAAAAAAACAGACATGTGTTACTGTGTGCTTTCATATATTTAAACGAGGGCTGTCAAAATAAATGCATTAACGCAGATTAATGCGTCATGATTAATCTGATTAAAAATTTTAATGCAGTTAACCCATCTCTAGTGCAAAATGACTCTGAACAACTCTGCCAATGCATTTGGGGCAGGAAGAGTTAGCATTGCACATGTGCAAATGGGCAGTTGATCCGATAGTGAAAGGCAGCAGAACCAACCCATAAAGATGGAAGACACTCAACAGCATGTTGGTCCTCTGGATGGAAATATGAGGACAAAAAAAAACAAAAAAAACAAGATAGAACAGTCGACCGACATAAAGTATTATGCACACTCTGCAGGAAGGAGTTTTCTTGTCACTGAAGCACTTCCAACTTAAAATAACACATTAATATGAAAATATGTTAGTTGGGGATTCTGCTAGCACTTCAGCTAATGCGTCATCCAGCTTGCGACAAACACATTAAGTATATATATTCCCTTCTTTCTTGAGTCTGTTTGCTAATGCAAAATGAAATGCGATTAATAGAGATTAACAATGAATGAATATGAATATTTAATCGCAATTAAAATTAATCCACAGCAACCCTGTGATTAATCTGATTAAAATTTTTGTTAATTTGAAATACACATACACACGCACACACACATACCAATCTCCACTCAGTGCAGAGTAGAGAACTGTGCCCTTGGTATAACCCAGAGAAAAAAGACCTTTGGTGCTACTGTAACCTGTCTGCTGAGGGAGACACTAGCATACCAGTAGCTAGCGTTTTAACATCTGTAATGTTTGTAGCCCAGCTTTAAGTTGGTACCTGCCCGGAACCGGTTTGGAACCACTTTGGAACCAGTTTGGCTGGTGCTTGGGCAGTGGAAACACAAAGTGCTAAGTCAGGCACTGGTTCCAAACCAGCCCTGGAACCAGTTTGGCGGAAAAGGGGTAACTGATGGGCAAGAATTCTCTATAGTTATAATAACAACAATAATAACAACAATAATAATAATAATAATAATAATAATAATAATAATAATAATAATAATGATAATGATAATAAGAATAAGAATAACAATAACAGGAATAATAAGAATAAGAATAACAAAAGCAATAAATCCACTCTGTATTAGAGATGATTGGAGCAGTGCGGAAAACCCAATTAAAAATGAATTCAGTGATAAATAATGATGTTTAATGTGTTTAATTGTAGACAGTGAACACAACACATTTTGTTCATTTCATCCAGGCTGCAACACATTAAAAAAGCTTTAAGAAGAACACTTTTTGGCTAGTGATGAAATAAAATTAATGCAATATTAAAAGATAATCATGATCATGCACAGAAGCAGCATCCAGGAAAAATCAATAGAAGTAAAAATAGGCTGGGGGTTAGTTTGAGTGTAATAAAGACCAAAGATCATTTACTAACATGGTTTTCAGTTTTAATTTCAATAGAAGTTTAATTTCCTAACTTTTTATAACATGTATTTTTAAGCCTGTGTTGTACCCCATTAATAAACCCAAAATCACTGTACTGAAATAAACCATCTCCCACACAGGTCCTTTTCCTCTGGGAGCTGCGCACATCTAACTGGGGGTGTGTTGTTTTGGTGGACTCTACAGGTCTGGCTCGGCCAATAGAGGACACTGTGTCTCCGTCTATGGACCGGGTTCAGCCCCCCCCTCCCTCTCTCTCTCCCTGTCTCCTCCCATGCTGCCCTGCTCTGAGGACCGGCTCCGGGCTCCGGCTTCACACACTGCGTCTCAGCGCGTCTCCGGGACCAGCCTCCATCCGCACTAAGAAGAACCGGGTCGTCCTGTTGTGTCTGCGGGGACTCTGGGGGATTAGAGCCGGCGCAGTGTGATCTGGGCCCGGTACTTGGATCTGTCTGCAGCCCGACACATCATCTATTATGGATCTGGTTTTCCTTCTAACTTAGACTGCTTAGAGGACAGTGTTATCTCCAGACGCGGAGCTATGGACGGGGCGGAGGTGAGCCAGCTGCCCGACGAGGAGCTGCTGATGCTGGGGAAGGAGGATCTGGTCCGGAGGCTGAGGAGGCTGGAGAACCGCAACATGGATCTGATGCTGGAGCACGGAAACATGATGAAGGACGTGAACCGGAGCCTGCAAGTCCACCTCCACGAGATTCGGAGTCTGAAGGAGGTCAACCAGAAACTGCAGGATGACAACCAGGAGCTCCGGGAGCTCTGCTGCTTCCTGGACGACGACCGACAGAAGGGCAAGAAGGTGTCCCGGGAGTGGCAGCGGTTCGGCCGCTACACGGCCAGTGTCCTGTGGAAGGACGTGGGTCTGTACCAGCAGAAGCTGAGGGAGCTGGAGGCCAGTCAGGAGGCGCTGAGGACGGAGAACACCGACCTGAAGGAGATCGTCCTCATGCTGGATGAGGAGAGGAGCGGAGCCGGATCCAGGAGCTCCATCGACAGCCAGTCCAGTCTGAGTAACCTGAACGGGTCCGGGTCTGTCCGGGACGTGGGAGATGGGAGCAGCACGTCCAGCACTGGGAGCGCCGGCAGTCCGGACCACCACAACCACTTACACAAAGGATCCGAAGGAAAGATAGCATCACTGAGAAGGTCTATGGACGACCTGTCCACCCCGCAGGTCCACAGGGGGACTGGACTCAGTGGTAAGTCAGACCATCATACTCCCAATACCACTCTATTAGGCAGGTCCGTGAACGCATCACTATAGATCTGAGTCAGTCAAAAAAAATGTGATCATGGAGAGGAAAAAAAAGTTTTGGAGCTTGTACTGAAGTGGGCTACTGATAACTTGTAGCTTCAAAAGAAGTTCATCCCAAACATCCAAGTACATTCCTACCTCAGGTGCACTTTAAAGCAGTTTCCAACCCTTTTGTCCTATTGTCATGGAGTTTATTTCAATGTCATGATGATGGATGTAATGATATGCCACCCTCTTATCATCATCCAATATCAATGGTAAAACATTTCACTCTGTACAAGAGGATGACGGTCATGTGAGTTGGTTTACAAAAGGAAGGAATGGTGAGATTTAGTCTGTTATTGAAAGTAATATTGGTGATTTCCTCAAAAGAGAAGTTTCGGGTCAGTTTTCTGGTGTATAATGAAGCTCAAGTCATGATACGAGCTCAGGAAGTGAAATTCCCATATAAACAGAATTACTGTTTGAGTGTGAGTTTATCACACTATCACTGCTTATAGTGAAAGAACCAGCATCAGGGTAAAATTTTGTCCATATTTTCAGTTTCCTTTATGACCACACTGCCCTCAGTTTCATTGCAGTTGTGCAGCAGGTTGTAAAATCGCCATCCAGCCTGCCCAGTAAACTCCATTAAGATTAAATGGAAACTATAAAAGATACAAGAATAAAAAAACAGCACTTATTTTCCCATCCAGACCAAATGTAAGGCTGTATCATAGGAAAAAATGGTTTGATGTTTCACTTTATCAGTGATCAGTTTTGTCGTGGAGACTCAGCTGGCCTTTTATTATAGCCTGCATTTATCATCCTTTTCAGTGTAAGAGGACTGATTAGGTCAGGGATCAGGTTGCAGGAGTCTTAATGTTAAAAATGACTTCTTTAGAGGTAAACCATGCTCTCCTTTAGGTTAAATGAACACTATAGGGGTATACATGTGTGCTGTTCTGAGCAAATATATGTGCATGTAGCCCCAGGCACTTGTATCAGTGTCTCTTTGCATGAGAATCATCTTGGTACATGACTGTGGAGAAGGATTTTTTTGCTGTAGCCTGTTGTCAAGTGAATTAAACATGGCTTTGTGTGTGCAAACAGGGAAGGTCTGTGCAGATTACATAATTACATGGATACTACTAGACAACCTCAAGAGAAATGCCTGCACATTTAAACCTGTTTCTTATATCCTTAATTGTGGCTGTTCTGCCGGTGCTTCACACTTACTTTGCACTTATGAACATTACTCCAGCAAAACAAGCAACATGAACCTCATGTAGCTTTCCAAATAAGCTTCAGTTTCAAATACATATTGTAGTGTCACACACACAGGAAGTTTACTGCACTAAGACTACTATACTTCATAAAGGCAAGTCATGGGCTGAGGAAATCACACATATTAAACTGAGCACACTGGTCTGTGTACTAAGGTTGCACTGATCCAATATTAGAATCGGATATCGGCCCAGATATCAACATTTTAGCAGGATCAGGGATCGTTAAAAGCAACCTTAGTAAGACCGATGCTTCCCCTTTAAATTTTAGTGACACGGGCCATTTATCGCATTATGTTTTAATTCTAAAAGTAATGTGATGGACCTGTATGTGGAGGACATGGTGGGTCATATCTCTGTGGATAAAGCTGTGAGAAAGTGAAAGTGAACTCCCCTCACCTTATCACTGACTACCTGCTGCCCCCGAAAACAAATACCCCTCCACCCCGCTCATGGACCTCAATCTGTGAGCAGGGGGGCGGGGGGGATTATCAACAGTAGTACCACACCCGCACGCATGCACACACCTGCGACGACCCCCCAATGTGCCCCCCTGGTTGAGAACCTCTGCTCTAGATCAACAATTATATCAGATCCGGTATCGACCAATACGCAAGGCCCCAGCATTAGTATCAGCATCGGAACTGAAATAACTGGATCTGTGGATCCCTACTGTATACATCTGTGACCTTTGACCACCAAAATCTTATAAATTATCCTTGAAACTATGTGAATGTTCATTTCCTCAAGGAGTTCCTGAGATATCACAGTCATAAAAATGAACAACACATGAATAAATATAAGATCACAAGGAACTTGACCTTTGACATGAGGCCATCAAAGTGGTTTCATCTCATTATTGAGTCCTAATTTTTGCCAAATTTGAAGACATTTCTACTAAATGTTCCTCAAAAATTCTTTTATAATCGCAAGAATGGTAAGACACAAGGTCACAGTGGCTTAACCTCTGACCTTTGACACCAAAGATATTTTTAGTTCGTCCATGTGTGAATGAATGTGTCAAACTTTGATACATTGAGATATTCCATTTAAATGTAATATGGACAGAGCATCTATTAAAGACTCATAGAGGATGTATGTAAAACATTATTTTCCTTCAACAGTGTCAGAGCTCCACCTTTATACCCAGTGTGTTCTAGTTTAGATCTGGCAGGATCCACTGAGCCCATGACTGACAACCCCACTAGCAGACATTTTGACAGTGCTCCTGTATTTGTATACTTACTCAGAGTTGTACCTGAAGCACTCTCCGATCACAGACTAAGACCTTCTCCCCCAGTCACCTTGTTGTTTGCTCACATTCTGAGTGACACTGTCTGGCCCGGCTTGGCCCAGCACAGATGGCACAGGCCTAATTACCTTAGATCATTACGGATGAAGTCAAACCTAATGAGGATTTAGCAGCTTCGCAGCACCGACAGGGTGATACTGTAAGTCATGTCATCAAGTCATCTATTTGAAAACACAGCTGTAGGTGCTGGCAGCTGAGATACCGTGCATACTAACTCTTGTCTTTGACACATTCTTGTAGATATCAGACTTTGTTTTATTCACAGGTAAAGAGATTAGATTCGGATTAGGTTGCCTGGAAAGGTTCACATGCTACTGGTAAACTTACCTGTTGAGCAGGTTTGGAGATCTGAAACAAAAAACTTGCCGACTGACTCACGGACAACAAAAAAAGTGATGATGCTTTTGAGTTTTGTGACATTTTTAAACCTTTATTTCAGTTAATCAGAGTAGTCATGTCATCAAAAGAAAACACACAAGCAAGCAACATTAATTTAATATAAAGTTGATGCGATAAAAGGTCGTTGGCTGCACAGATAACCTGGAGTATGTGATACTGATCACTGGAAGCGCTCAATGTTGTGTAAGAAGAGTAGATGAATGTTGTAAGTTGTGCTGATAAAGGATATCAGAGGCATGAAAACGTGTTAATCTTTGGCTCATTGCTCACAGTTTTTTCTAGACAATTTACCTTGAATATTTGACTTGGTATTCTTAGTATGTTTAATGTTATTATCCAGCTACTGTGATTTTTTTTTTTTTTAATTCTGTGCCAAAATTTTGCAAAACCAATAGAGAAAGTAGCTTGTCCTCAAATAGTGTAGGGACACATTTATTTAGGAGAAAATGGGGGATATGTTTGTAAGTTATAAGAGGTCTTTCAATGTTTTATACTAACTCTTCTACCTTTGAGTGTGCACTACATATAGAATGGCCTTATTGCAGAGCCAGTTATTCTATAACCTCTCTCTCCCATTTCCTGTCTCTGTTCACTTGATGAATCAAGTAATGGCAGAGAAACCCAAAACTAAATAAAACAAAAATCCTCATTCTTACTCTCAATTGCCTCATTTCCTCTCCTGGTGCATCAGTGTGCAATGCTAGATACTGTTGCCTTGGAAATGTAGTTGTCAATGACCTTGCCCAACATAAACTTTACGTAAGCACATGAACATATAAACACTTAGATAAGATTTAACTTCTTAACACCCACCAGGCCACCAGGTCACTGATTACTCATTTTAGGGTTGGGGTTAAGCAAGAGTCGGGTCAGTTTCTGGCTGAACTGGTCTGGGCTGGTGTAGGAAATGAAACTGCTTTGTTCTATCAAACCAGGTGGATTGACAGTTGTCATCACGGGTTCAGATTAAAAATTTAGGAACATCTGCTTGTGACATCACAGCACTGAATTCATGTTGTTTTACATCAAAGGGTACCTGTTGTTAATTTTCATTGCTAGCTATTTCAAAAGATCACATATAATACTAGCAGTTCCATCAGGTAACTTATTTACCCATTATAGCCCATTGTCAAGTTTGTCCGAGTACTAAGTGACTGCTCTGTCAGTCGGATGTGGTCAAAGACATGTTGCGTCCTCCATGGGTTCTTCCAACACTGGTACTGAGTGACACATGATTTGTCTGATTACCTTGGCTGAGATGGACTAGTCACTGACCCTGTGCAGCAGACACCAGTCTAGGAATAATAACAGGTAACTATTTTCACACATTTCCCCAAAATTGCTAGCTATAGTTTACTTCTTGAACATGTGCTTTCCACTCAATCTCGCTCACTGACTGCTGGTTGTTTACTTGCACTCGATCACCCGGAATCAACACTGTAACATCACAATGGCTGCTCCCCATAGTTTCTGCCTCTACATGGAATTCACATAATAAAAAGGTCCAGTGTGGTGCATTTATGGCAATTTTTTGACTGAATTTGCGCCTTTCTTGTTTACAAGTAACACACAAAGCACAATTAATGTTGTAAGTATGACCACAGGTACATCTGTAATAAGCAACATGACAACATGATGGAGATAATTTTATGTTTGTTTTAAATAGACTAACAGAACTGTGAATGTTTTATGAGCTGTGAGCAGTTTGCTGTCTTCAACTTGAAGTTCACAGTCGAGGAAGGCGGTAGATACACAAGGTACACTGTGTCTGTTTACTCGAAGGTTCATGTTTTTCAGGTGATGACAAGACGACACATGAGGGACTTAGTCTCAAGGTAAAACTCAAACTGCACCAACTGTACTGAAACATGTTGGATTTGATGTTGACAAAAGAGGAGAGAAGGAAAATATAGGACAGCAGTTCCTACATTATGATTCAGAGACGATGATGGCCTCATTTCTTCTATTCAGTTGCATTTGCTCGTGGTAGTGTCATACATAAAAGTTCAGTTTGGTGTTTGGCTTCGTATCAAACTGCTATGAACATTTTCACCCTGGTACCAACCTGAGGTTAACCTTACAACAGAGGAAGCGTAAGGTCAGTTAAATATTTTAGACTGCCTTTGAAAGGGAAAAGCTTCTAGTTTCTAAATCAAGTCATTTTATCCATGGTTTAACCCTTTCATGCATGAATTGCGAGAACCTTAGTCAAGATTTTTTTCTTCAGTGTTTTTATTCCTCCTTAGGCATGAAAAAAACAATGCGATCGAGTTTTTTTTTTTCTATGGAGTTACAAAAATATCCATGCATTTAATTTCTGAAGTAAAGAAACATGTTTAAAACCCAATATCAGAAAGTGATATGAAAACCATGAAATAAAAACATTTTTAATGCTGCTAATCTGATGTCTTCTCACATTTTAACATATTCTAATGCTAGTAATTACTCACTTCATGGAGATAATATGCAAAAAAAAACTTCTTGTCTAACAAATAACAATTGATTTACACTTAAACATGTTAGTGCAGATCAGGTTCATCAAGAACAGCAAAGTTACAGTAATGGTCTGAATGTCAGTGTATGGGATGGTGCGTAAGTGTCCACTGTGTTGGCTGATATGGAACTAAAACAACGAAACCCATGAATATACAAGAGAACAGCTGGAGAAGAACTGTCCACTGGAGTGGCCTATGCATGAAAGGGTTAAATGTAACTCCGATACTCAACTTTGAGTTAGGGTCCATGAAGAGTGGATGTTAAAAGGGTAAACCAGACATTGAATAATGGTGGATTTTTAAGCTATTTAACAATAGATTGGAGCAGGAAAAAAACAAATAAACCATAAACTAATCTGCCAATATTGCTTCCATCAGCTGGAAAAAATGTGACACTGTTAGAACTGAACTCACTTTAACCTCATTAAAACTGGTAATAAATACCTAAATAAATAAGAAAGCAAGTACGTTGAAAATTAAACTCAAAGTAATGCATCAATAAAGCTGAACGGAAAATTAACTGTAGAAATGTTTGATGTTATTTCCCCTCAAGATGTGAAACTGGCCACTATTACAGTCAAGTTCCACGTTAAACCATGTCTGTTTATTAGAGCCCATGTTTGTTCATTCATTCATTCATTCATTCATTCATTCAGGTATTTCTTTGACCTATGAAGTTTCCATTGTGAATAGGTTTGGTGACATTTCATGATGGTGCTTGAGTGAGAGGGCGCTGCCAGTTAGAGTTATAAGTTGTTTATTGGTTGTTCCTGCTCTCTGGTTTATTAAATCACACCACTATGTGTCCTCCTGGCTGCTTCTGCTCCCCTCTTCTCAGCCTGGTTATTTACAAGCTTCATGGCTGACTTCCAGAACTCCTCTTATTGATGTGCGTCGTGGCTGCGTACAGGAGCTAACACTTGTTCTGACGGCTGCGACTGTAAATTCTCTGGATTCATTTTTCACAACACCTGCGTGGGAATGCGCAGCAGTCTTGACAGTAACGTGTCTGGTCCTGCAGACATGTGTCTGTCTAGTATTTATTTGTATCTTCAGCTGCAGCAAAATGCCATCGCTCCGTTTATCTTGTCGTGTGAATACCCCGCTATAGTTGGACGGAGAACCATCTGCATTCAGATGATCAGCTGAAAGGACTACTTGGCAGGGGGAATGCCACGCCGGAAAGGTCAGAACTGATGAATGAGGGCAGAGCGACTTTGGCAAATGCAGCGTGTGGAGGTGATGGTTGTGGAGATTTATTATCCACTGCAGCAACTTGTCACACCGGGAGGAAGGAAGGTGGTCACGGACGGTGTCGGGGCCACTCTGTTGTGAGGGTGAAGGCTTTCTCAAGAAAACAACCTCGCTGTATGAAACTTTGAAATGAAAACCCATATTTTAGTGCAATATTTATCTGACACACTGCAAAAATCAAAATCTTACCAAGCGTATTTTTTTCATTTCTAGTTAAAATATCTCATCACACTTCAAATAAGATATAATTACTTAAAGAATAACTTTTCAGTGAGATATAAGAACTTATTTTTAGACAACAAATCTTGAAAATCTTATTTCAACGAAGATAATTTTCTCTAGTTCCATTGGCAATTTTTTTGCTTAATTCAAGATTTTTTTGTGCTTAATTCAAGCAAAAAAAAAAAAAAATCTACCAATAGAACAAGTGAAAATTATCTTGGTAAGATTTGTTGGAATAAGATTTTCAGTATTTGTTGTCTTAGTTCTTATATCTCACTTACAAGTTACTCAAGTGATTATGTCTTATTTTAAGTGTGATGAGATATTTCGACTAGTTATGAGAAAATTACACTTTGTAAGATTTTAATTTTTGCAGTGCCATGTGAAAACTTGCAGACATGACAGAACCAAAAATCAACTGTAAATTCCCTGAATAATCATTTCTTTGTTCCTTTTGGAAAGTTTAACCCATTAACCCTTTATAGAGCACACATCATAACACTCTGAAATTCAAAATTTTAACTTTAGTGACTTATTGAACATTATCATCTACCTCCTCGTCGGTTGGCGTGACAACAGTCTCCCTCCTCTTGCCAATAAAACATCTGAGCAGCGCTTGCTAAAAAGTAAACACATGGGGAAAAAAAACACTGTTATAAGGTCATAAACTGACAAAAATCACTCATATTCACTATTTACAACGTCAAAATTTCTATAAAATCTCTCTGAATCCCTGTATAGTGTTATAAAAACCAACATGTTTCTGGATGGTATGGCATGTTTATGGAAATTACCAAAAATAGTCACTTCAAACACTGAGTCTTTTGGAAAACAAATAGAAATCCTAATGTTGCTACAGCTTACCTACAGGTCTGAATAGAGAATAAACATAATGCATGGAACAAATGTCCAATTAAAATGAAATTATATGACAGCAGTGAAAGCTTTATTTATTGCCATCTCATTGGACTGTAATAAAAACGATATGGCAATAATTGCTGCGCTGGGGGAAAACGTGTAAGGCAATTTTATCTCCATTTTACCAACACACATCAGGGAGATTTAGAGCTATTTGCATTGCCATTCCTATTTAGGGAACAAATTGACAGAAACAGTAGGAACAGTAATGAGGGTTTGAACTGTCATGTGAAACGACGTCTATTCAGTGTGGATTAGAAAGTAGTGGCCATAAGACGTCATTTACAAAATGTACACTCATACTTAAGCTGATAAACATTTAAGTAATCTGAAATACATGTGGCAGGGATTGTTAATGTGAATTATGTCATGAGACAGATGTAAATGTCAATTAGTCAAGACATTCTGCCTCTCAGATTGGATTTTATGCATTTGTCCGTTGTCCACAGATTGTGTCCTGCCTTGTAAAGTTGGTTGAATTTTAATGGCTTTTCAATGAATGTTACAAACCAGCATCCAGTTATTCCACATAAACATAGGTATGAACACTGAATAGAAACAGATGTCCAATGAAAGGCTACTATATGATTTAACCAGGATTGAAAAAAAGATACAGCTCTGTTTTGATTACTGTGATATACTGTAGTTGGCGTTGACTGATTTGAGTTGATACTCAACAGTGTTTCTGAATCTACATGTGAATGTTACCTGTTACTTAAAATCCTTGAAGTTTAGGGGTTTTACTTGTCTGACCTAAACTGTGAAATTCTTAAGGTTCATGTGGATGTTGAACTTTCAACAGGCACTATAAATAAGTGAGTTCGATCCATAGACAGTATATAATTAATAAACAGAGGATTTGTGACGTCTCTCTTTGTAGTTTGGCATTTGCTGGTTAGTGTTGTCTTTTCCAAGCCTGAAGTGTCCATATTTGGACACAAAGGGCAGAACTATTTGGTCAGAGGTTATCTAATGCTCACACTACTTGTAGCTAAGGTGTGCAATATTGTTAGTTAACCATTTATTGGGCAAGTGACTATTTTTGGTAATTTCCTCAAACATTAAATATGGGGCCAATGCCGTGCCTCAGTGAGGTCCAGAAGCATGTTGGTTTTTATAACACTATACAGTGATTCAGAGAGATTTTATGGACATTTGAAGCTGTAAATAGTGAATATGAGTGATTTTTGTCAGTTTATGACTTATAACCGTTGTTTTATTGCATTTGTTTACTTTTTAGCAAGTGCTGCTTAGATGTTTTCAGGCAAGAGGAGGGAGATGACAATGTCTAACAACACACTAAGGTTGAAATTTCAATGACTGCCCTATAAAGGGTTAAACCTATAAACCACAACTACAGTGGAAAAAATGTGTTTTATTAAAATAAACTGAGTCAGATTAAACTGGCGAGCCTTAATGGAGCTTCTGTTCGACCTGAGATCTAATTAATGAATCTCAAATTCCAAGATGGACCACCAGAATACTTGTTAGAGGTTGCAAATAAAATGGATGAAACCAGAGTGACTCCTGGAAAAAGGTTGACTTTGTATTTTTAGGGCGAAGTTCAATTTAATGTGTGTAGTGTGAAAGGTAGACAGGCTTTTTTCAGCATCTAGTGGCTGTCAGTGGTATTACAACTGTACGATATTTCTATATCGGCTTCAATTTGGGGCTGGGGTCCTTGCCCTTTGGTCAGTTCACGGCTTTTTCCACCATCAGCTCTGAAAAAACACTGGGTTTACGTCTTTGCATTTTACTAGTGTTAACCTTAATTGTTGGTAGTTCTGATTCAGAAGATACTAATATTATTTTATTTATTTATTTATTTATTTTTGGTACAGAATTCTCTTTTTACATCTTGGTTCAGTCAAGTTTTTTTGTTGGTGAAGGACCATTCCCAGGTAAACACTGTTACAACAGCAAAATCACTAGTATTAGATGATAAGAACTTTGCATTCAGTTCACTGTTTACACCCAGCTGTCTGAATCCATAAGAAAAACCTGAGGGTGTTATACAGAGCAGATAAAAATGCATATTTCAGCAGCAGCAGCAGATACAGCTGGTGAGGAAGACTCAGCTGTTGAGGTTGTTGACACTTACCCTCACCGTTAGAAATCCCTGACCTCAGACAGGAATATTTATAGGCCATGACAAATGTCCAACTGAATGCATGAAAGCTTTTGGTGATGAGCAGAACCGCTGGAGCCTTCATGAATAAATGCCTTTAGCGACGGGGAATTCATGCAGAGAGGTGAAAATTCTGAATTCACGCATAGCGATCATTCCATCCAGGCTTGTTGTGAGTGATGGCATGTGCTTGTTTTGAATCCTGCAACTTTTTCAGTCCCATTATGAGCTCTGCATGAGCTTTTGACAGTAAATCATTTCTTAAACTCTGTAGCTGTAAGACTGATACTGTTAACGCCAACTGTGAATTACTCATACGCAGCATGGCAGTAAATTTAATGTAAGTTGACAGTTCAAACATCGCATGTGGCTTCTGTGAGTATTTTTCATCAACAAGGCAGAAAATAGAAGAAAACACTAGAAGTAAATAGAAGTAAACTGCACATGATTATAATTAAAAAGGCATAAAGACAGGACTGGTTTAATGGAAAAAACATAAATCTGTTTGACACTTTGAGCCGTTGGAACATTTGATCCAAATAGCAGAACTGTGGAGTTGATCTAATTAGTGCTGAATGTTATTTGAAGATTAGAAGAATGAGGTGAGCACCCAAATCCCCTGAAAAACTTCACCTTTAGACACACCAGCGAAAAAGTCTCATATGTACATGTTTAGGAACAGTGGTGTAGTGGTCCCTGGAGAAGTGGGTATACTCTCAATTTTTGCCTTTTTTTTTTAAAGTAGTCCAGAAAAATCACCCTGTTTTAGAAACAGTGACATGTCAGACTACCCATTTAGTTTTCCCAAAAATCTGTTAGTAGTATGTGCTCACTATTATAAAAAATATCATGACTTGATCAGGAGCAGTTTGTAGGTATTTCTGGTCACACAAGCAGCTGCATGAATGTAAATGTATTCAACATGAGGCAAACATAGGATAATGTTAGCCTTTCATAACGTTAGCCTTTCATAATGTTAGCCTACTCACACAGTTAAAGTATTGGTGACAAAATCTCTTCTCCTCTCCTCAAATGTGCAGTCATATGACCAGTAGTTTAAAACAGTGACTCATTCTGAAACCACCATAAAACTTACCTCAGAATTATGTTTTCCATGAAAGCAGGTTCTCTCTACTTGTGCCACTTACTTGAAAGACGTTTATTCTGCCTTTCTCATTTCCAATAATTGCGCATCTTTCAACGAGACATGCAGTGACCTGTCAATCAACTGAGGTGCAACTAGCACCTGAGGTGTCCAATCAGGTTCCAGAGGTGGCCGACGCTAGTAAGTAATATTTTCCTCAGCATGACCCGCTCTACTCTGCCTCTGATTAGCTCGTCAGTCCTCATGCCTAAAGTTAACCAATCTAATCAGTGAAGGCGAGTACTAGCCAATTAGAGGCGGAGTAGGGCGGGTCATTGCTTCACCATCCGAGGGGAAAAAATGAGCAATTTGGCTCAGATACAACTGAATGGTGCACATTAGGGGGGATTTAGAAGTGGGTATACGCAATACTGACTGAAAAATAAATAGGTATACACTGTATACCCTGCACTACACCACTGTTTAAGAGTCTTTGATGTGTTTCAAATGATTGAAACTGTAACATTAGTTTGAGGGAATAATATCAATATCAGCCTTTATATTTAGTATTTAGCAGAATATGTCATCAGTTTTTGTGTTTTTTCATGTAGATCAGTGTATATTTGATCTGAGGCAAAAAGACAAATCATACAAAGTGTAAATAATCTACTTGATAAATAATGTTATGATGTCATTGGTCCTTGCTGTGTGAGAGGCTTTACACACTGAAAAATATAGAAGTATATGAGAAAAATATCCACAGGATCTACTATTCCAATCTCCTCATCTGTGTGTAAACATTTTTACTCTTAAAGCCCCTAGAGTTACCTTTGTGGTGACTTACAAATGGAATTTTCTCTACATTTAATCTTTCCTAAGTAATTCAGCACCATTTATTATAATATCATCCTCTGCATTTTGCTTTTTTTCCCAATGAAAATCAGGTGTTTTCCGATATTTAATTTACAGACTGCAGATGTTCATAACAGCTCAGATTAAATTCAGAGGTTATTATATCAAAACAGAGGAAACTGAAGGAAAAAGTGACTTTTCAGCAAAATATATCATTGACTGAATATAAAACCAAGCCTCTCCAACCGCTGTCATTTATCAAACTACTTGGGTTTTACTGGTGAATCAGTGCTGGAGTAGATGACGGTGTTTCCACATAAACACCGTCATTGATGATTCTCTGATCATCTAAATAGGTCATATCTGTTGCTGATGAAAGGCTGAGAAACTGAATTTTACCTGAATTGATAGGATTAGTGGTTCAAAGTATATTCAGCATTTTAGATCAGAAGATGGTTTTGGTCACCGACAGCTGTTAAGTCCCCCTCAATATGTGAAAAATAACATTAACCCATAAAGACCCAAACAGCCACTAGTGACCAAAAGCATCTACTCAACTCTAATGTTTAGTACCTGTTGTCCACTAACTATCCTATCAGTACATGTAAATAATTAATGTGAAATACAGTTTGTCATCTTTTCATGGTCATCAGATATGACCCATTTGGACATTCAGAGGCTCCATAGTGAACGTGGAAACACCGTCATCTTCTACAACATTGATTCACCAGTAAAACCCATGGAGTTGGATCAATGACAGTGGATTGAGATGCTTGTTTTTATGTTCAGTTATTAATATATTTGCTGAAAATGTCACTTCTTCAGTTTTCTCTGCTGTAAAATAATAATTTACTCTTTGTAAAATCATCTACATGATCAGTGAATTAATTATAGGGAAAAATACATGATTTACACTGAAAAAAGTAAAATATATAGGAGAGAATATTGTAATGAATGGCGATAAATCACTTCGAGAGAAAAATTTGGGAACTGCCATGAAAGTTGCACTGGGTCTTTATGGGTTAACTTGGCAAATTTTGCAAAATCAAAGGTGTTTTCATGTGACATTTCCTTTCACAGGGATTTAGTCAATTTAATACGATGACTCACTTGTCCATGTGCTAATGTTGCACCAAAACAATATCTGCTGTGATGCTATTTGCAATGTAAACTATCACTGCAGTGTAACTTTCACACTGCTCAAGACAAGCATGATTTATTTAAAAAAATACAGTTTAGCCACCAGATTGTTTTCCCTTTTTCCAGAATGATAGTGGATGGTATCTCCAGTACTGCCACAGCACTAACACAGTGTATGTAAAACTCCTTTCAGCCCATTATACAGTCTGAACTACCGTCAGCCTATGTTCACACACACCGCACAGACAACGTGTCTGTCATTAGATGAAATGAGTGCATCTTGCCTGAGGTCACTTTGACCATTTAGAACAATAAATCACTCCAACCCTAAAGTGATCAGTCTTAATGAGAAAGTCAACAGTCTGGGACAAAGCTGTAAAACTGAAAGCCTTTAAGGTCTGTCACACCGTCCGACCTGAGCCCGCTGGAGATGGCTCTAACAGCTGTGGATGTCTTTGATGTGTGTGTGTATTTGTTGAACACTTTTAGTACTAAGTGTGAACTAAGAGATAGCCACACTTTTTACCTCTTTGGTTGTGATTCTTGAACTACTCATTATGTGCCGTTGAGCTTAGCCACCACGAAGATACCAGATAGTGTTTTGCTGACCTCTCTGATAAAAGCCAGAGCATCCAGATAGTCCCCCAGCACCAGTCCTTTCTCTCGTACTGTCATCAGGGTCACATTCAGGTCTGGTTTCAGTGGCAAGATAACATTTCAGCACTGTTTTCTCATGCCTGCAAGGCCTTTGATGTTGCGTAAGTTGCATATTTGTGTATCTCCCATTAGGGAATACACCAATACTTAATTTTCAGCTCCTTATACACCTCATTATGTCAGTTATAGTCAAATAAATGGAGTATAATGTAGCTGCTGGAAGAAATAAGGGCAAATTTGGTGTTTATTAATATATTTCATACTACAATTATGAATTTTCCTTTGATGAAAGATTTCACCAATTACCTACAGTTAATAGATAGATAGATAGATAGATAGATAGATAGATAGATAGATAGATAGATAGATAGATAGATAGATTTCACAGTTAAGAGCAGCAACATACAACAAACAAATGCAAAGAAAAGACAGGTAGAAAATAAAGAGAACTAGAAGCACTCGGAGAGCGCAGACCTCCGCCAAGGCTGATCAGTGGCCCCCCCCGTGGGCCCCCCCACCCCCAATCACCACCAAAATTTAATCATTTCTTCCTTATCCCATTTCCAACAAACCCTGAAAATTTCATCCAAATCTGTCCATAACTTTTTGAGTTATGTTGCACACTAACGGACAGACAAACAAACAAACAAACAAACAAACAAACAAACAAACAAACAAACAAACCCTGGCAAAAACATAACCTCCTTGGCGGAGGTAATAAATATAAGATATACAAGTGGTGCCACATAAACCCTGCCACCCGCATGTACTGTAGCTTATTTTGGCATTGATCCAGCTGATGTCATCATGTCTATGTGTGTGCTGATGTCACCATATCAATTGCCTCTTTATATGTGCCAAGTTTGAAGTAAACTGAAACAAAATTGATTTTTTTTTTTTTTTTGTAGACATTTGAAATTTTGCCCATTATAAGTAAATTCGGGGGATTTTAAAAATTCATAAAAAATTGAAACTTTGACCTATTTTTCCCAAAATGTAATGAGATCTATTCTGGGGCACTGGCAATCTGTAAACCAAATTTGGTATGAATTCAACTAATAGTTTTGCTACCACAGACATTTGACATTTTACCATCATATGTAAATGGGAAAAAAAGATTTTAAAAATTTATTAAAAATTGAAACTTTGACCTACTGTTCTCAAAATGTAATGGGATCCGTTCTGGGTTACTGGTAATCTATAAATCCAATCTGGTATGAATTCAACTAATAGTTTTACTGCTAGAGTGTTTACAAACAAACAAACAAACAAACCAAGAAACAAACAAACCAAACCAAAGACAATACCCCTTGCCTCCCCTTCAGGGGGCGGGGTAATAAGAGAAAATGGGAACTTTGGTATTTATATAAATATTCAGATATAGATTAAATGCATAATTATTGATATTTGGTGACCCATAAACTGTACCTAAACGATAAAATGAGAATAAATTACAGAATAAATTTCACCCTTTGTTTGCTTATATACAACTACATTAGTGGAAAATAAACCCTTTATATAAAGCCTTTATTTATTGTTTCTATATTATAATTAAGAGCAGTTCAAGAAAAGTCAGATTTTATTTATAAGTACACAAAAACAGTAGTCTCAGTTCTTTTAAACCCACCAGACTTTTCTCCAAGCTGGTGCCCAGAGGCTTCAATATCTAGCCAATATGTTGGTTGAATTTTAGAGGAAACAAAATGACGTCTAGAATATTTCCAACCAATGTAAGTAAAATTGCACAGCGTTGTAGGTTTGTAGTATTTAACTTGGCGTAACTAACGTATAATAATGAAGGGTTTGATCAGCAGATATGGAATATCTCTGTGACACACTTACAATGTGGAAAGTTTTGGTTAAAAGCAAAGTACTGAGAAGTGAGACACTGCTAAAAGTTTTCAGAGGTAACATATTTAGGTCATTATTTTCCTGTTCTTTAACTTCTACTAATATCACTGTAAACATGCCCCTCCTGCAGCTCTGTATTTAGGTGTTGGTATTTTGTTCAGGGATTGAATTCCCTAACAGGACTGGCATTTTCTTGTTTTCAATTACTTTTTTGTCTCCATATCAGCAAATGAACACCATGAGAAGAGTCCTATTTCACAAACAACAGGATATGCATTTATTCAACCACTGTTAATATATGTGTATCTGGCTATTTGATACCTCCCGCTTTCATTGACAAACAAGTGAGTGTGTAAATCAGACGTGTTGAGGAGTAAAAATCTGTGTTTCTTCAGTCATGTTGAGACAGCAAGACTTTATGTTTATAGTTACACTCAGCCGTAAAGAGCTGTCACTCTACAGCACAGGTGTCAAACATACAACCTGTAGGCCAGAAGCTGCCCGCCAAAGGGTTCAATCTAGCCCCCAGGATGAATTTGTGAAATGCAAAGATTATGCTGAAGATATTAACAATCAAGGATGTTAAAATCATTTAAATTCAGGTCCACATACAGACCAACATGATCTGAAGTGGGTCAGATGAGTTAAATACTATCATAATAACCTGTAAATAATGACAACTCAAAATTAGTGTCCTTGTTTTAGTGTAAAAAAATTAAATTACATGAAAATGTTTAACTCTATAGGACACTCATTGAAATACTGTGAAATTCAAAAGTGCAACCTCAGTGTGTTATTGGAGGACATAACAAGACTTTATTACTTTTGTGATTTTTTTTTTAAAAACTTGTTATTGTTAAGTAGAAAATCAAGGTTAATGAAATTATCATATTTGGTTTATTACCATCAGTGGCAAAAATAAAAATCCAAGAAGTAAATATAAAAAAAATGCAAACAAAAAAAAGTCACATGTAAGGTGAAAGGAACATGTATTTTAGAACATTAGTCCAACATAAGTGCTGATCCAGACCCCTGTCCACATCCACATTATCCCTTTGAACATCATTCCTTACATTAGTACCATTACTTCATGGTACCTAACAAAGCAGGTCCACTCACTGTTCATGTAGAGGTGGACCTTACAGACCCTGGAGACCACATTGGACCTGAGATTGTGGACTCACTGTCCTTACTGGAACTGTTGCTGTCACTGTCCTTCACTAAAAATGTGAACAACCTGAAATGTCTTAAGAGAATTGAGTGCTATTTTACCAATATTCTGCCTGTTACTAAATGTTTTGTGTATTTGTAGATCTGCTGTGATCTATAAGTTCTAATGCATGTGTGCAAATGAGAAGCTGAGGCATAATATTGTTTAAATTGCACTTATGTTTCTTAATAAATTTAAGGTTTTTCATGGTTGTTCATGTTATTCACATTTTTTTAAAGGATAGTTACCTCCGTCAAGGAGGTTATGTTTTTGCCAGCGTTGGTTTGTCTGTCTGTCTGTCTGTCTGTCCGTGTGCAAGATAACTCAAAAAGTTATGGACGGATTTGGATGAAAATTTCAGGAAATGTTGATACTGGCACAAGGAAGAAATGATTCAATTTTGGTGGTGATCGGGGGGGGGCACTAGTAGATGTAAACATTTTCATCATGTAATTTTACTTTTTTTTTTACTCTAAAACATAGGGTTTAACATTATTTATAGATTATTATGTTATTATTTTATTTAAAATCGCACTTGTATCTCTTAAGACATTTCAGGTTGTTCATGTTATTCACATTTTTTTAAGGGATAGTTAGTAGATGTAAACATTTTCATCATGTAATTTTACTTTTTTTTTTTTACTCTGAAATATAGGGTTTGACATTATGTATAGGTTTTTATGTTATTATTTTACTTAAAATTGCACTTGTATCTCTTAAGACATTTCAGGTTGTTCATGTTATTCACAATTTTTTAAGGGATAGTTAGTAGATGTAAACATTTTCATCATGTAATTTTACTTTTTTTTTTACTCTAAAACATAGGGTTTAACATTATTTATAGATTATTATGTTATTATTTTATTTAAAATTGCACTTGTATCTCTTAAGACATTTCAGGTTGTTCATGTCATTTACATTTTTAATGAAATTTTATAGACATAAACATGTCTCATAATGTTTACTTTTTTCACTGGTATTATTTTACTGGTCTGGCCCACTTCAGATCTTAATGAATATGGGTCCTGAACTAAAATAAGTCTGACACCCCTGGTCTACAGTATAACAGTTAAAGGTTCAACACTTTACATTAGAGTTTACAACAGTGAGCCTGTAACGTCCTGACATTTTTATTAATGGTGTAAATAAAATTTCAAAAGACACTGATTTAGACAACGGCTCAGTTCTAGCAGGTGTATTTCACTTATAGAAAACGCTATAGGCAATCAGTCCTCCTTATATCTCTGAATATGTGTCACGGTGATGAACTGTCTGTGTTGTTTTTACCCAGAGGCTGAGTTTCACAGCGTTAAAAACACTGGAAGGTTCTAAAGCGGAACATGGAGAATACAGGAAATCTGTACTTATAAAATCAACATGCATTTGGATTGAGCATAGAATAGAATAGAATAGAATAGATCTTTATTGTTACTGTTACAGGAATAATGAGAGTCCATTTAGCAGCTCTGTTCTGTTTATCAGAAAAAACTTTAAGTGTAAATATTGGCAATGTACAAAAACTACAAGATAAAATATTAAATATACATATACTACTAAAATATGTCTAAAATACACAAAAAGCTAACTCTGTACCACAAATAAAAGAAATATATACAACATATATAGATATGTACAGGCAGTATAGGCTATTCATTCATTCATTCATCTTCTGAACCCACTCTATCCTCACTAGGGTCAGTATAGGGCATGTACAAGGTAAAATTAAAAAATCTAAATAATTTCCACCTTTTAAACTTTTGTTATGGCGTGTTACGACCTCCACCAAGGAGGTTATGTTTTTGCCGGCGTTGGTTTGTCTGTCTGTCTGTCTGCCTGTGTGCAAGATAACTCAAAAGTTATGGACGGATTTGGATGAAAATTCTAGGAAATGTTGAGACTGGCACAAGGAACAAATGATTACATTTTGGTTGTGATCGGGGGGGGGGGGGGGGGGGGGGCGCTGATCTGCCTTGGCGGAGGTCTGTGCTCTCTGAGTGCTTTTCCAGTTATTGAAAGTTGCGCCGATCACAGCAGTAATAATAATAAAAAAAAAAAAAAAAAAAAAAAAATCCCACAGTAAAGTATCACCCAGCTCGAAAGTCCCCCTGAGCTGCTTTCTGCTGCTTGGTAGCTTTAAAGCCTTGAATGTTTTAGTTCAGTTTTACAGCTCTCATTAATCTCATTTTAAGCACATGCAGCTGCTGTTTTGAGTAGAAAAGCTTGCACTGTACTTTACCTGCGTCGCACCATAGAATTAGCAGCTTGTTTGTGCGGAGAACGTTACCCTGTGTCTGATGATTTGTAAAGTCATGTTCACTCATTGCTCCAGGGAGGCAGTTAATCGTCTTCGGTAATTTTCAATTAGGCTGATCAAGGTTTCTTATGTGTATTCTCACATCTTTTTAGGATTACATCCCCATGTGAGTGATTACAGTGTTTTCATGTTTGTACATAAGAAGTAGATCAGGTGGGTCAGTTCACATGACGTTATATGGACTTTAATGGAAGAAGAGGAACATCAGAGCTGAGACCCTCTAGAACCCACCAGGTCAGATAAACCCCCTACCTACCAGCCTAATCTGTTGTGTCATTGTTTATTTAGTCATGCATTTCTGGGGGGTTAGTAACATGAAACGGTGACACAGGTCATCACTCTACTTAATACTCTGGAACAGCTTGAAAGCAGATGCCTTACTTGGATTTTCTTGCTCCATGTCAACCTCAGTGCTTCAATTCAGTCAGTGCATTTGAAGTTTATTAACATTTATCATGTTCCAGCTCCAGAGTTGATGGATTTGACGTCAGGATGCTGTGTAGACCAGTTAAGTCCTGTCACAGTCGACTGGAAAAATAATCACATGTTTATTACGCTGATAATATGAACAGACATGGAGTCGTGTTGGTACCGGGAGGACAAAAATGAGGATGTAGACATCGGAAGTCAACGTAACTCAAGTTGGCACAGTGTTTTTTTGCATTTCCAGTCAGGGTACCATGTTTAGTACCACCTTTACTGAGATTCCAAGCCCAGTAATGCAATTCAAAATGATGAGATGAAACCACGCACATCAAAGATCACAATGATCCAGAAGGCTGCGGAGTCAATATGAGGGATTTCCTTTAATCTTGAGATCACTGTGAATACATACCCTCCACCCAAACCAAAATAATAATAATAATAATAATAATAATAATAATAATAATAATAATCATAATCATAATCATAATAATAATAATTTCAAAATCTTTAATTTATAGTTCTAGTCCTTTACCATTATTGCCTCACCTGTGGCAGCAGTTATGATGCAAATGTACATAATAATAAGATTAGATTTCTATAGCGCTTTTCAAGGCACTTTACATTATTGATCCATTATTCATTTGCTCTCACATTCACACTCTGGTGGTGGTAATCTACATTTGTAGCCATGAGACAGGCTAACGGAAGCATGGCTGCCAGTGCGCACCAAACACCCCCTTCAACCACCACTGAACATTCATATGCATTTAAAGTGACACTGCAGATAAGGTGGGTGAAGTGTCTTGCCCAAGGACACAACGGCATATAATAAGAAAAGAGCAGGATTGAACCGCCAACCCTTCGGTTATTGGACGACCCGCTCTACCTCCTGATCACCCCATATATTATGTTGTATCATTGCAACCAGCAGCCACACTGAGGGAGCAGAAATGCAATGTGTTGGGACCAGATTTGAGCAAAGTAAAGTCAAGGTGAGATGAGCTGATACCATAAGGAGAAAACTGCCAACAGAAAACCTTTGACAGGAAGTTGGAACACACTATTGTATCATAAATAGTTGATACCAACTTTTTTTTTTTTTGCTTAACCCATAAAGACCCAAACAGCCACCGATGACCAAAACTATCTACTGATATAAGATGTTTAATAACTTCTGATCCACTAATCCTGTCAATCCATGTAAATAATTGCTGTAAAATGCAGTTTGTCATCTTTTCATGGTCATCAGATATGACCCATTTGGACATACAGAGGCTCAGTAATGCACGAGGAAACACTGTCATCTTCTACAACACTGATTTACCAGTAAAACCCATGGAGTTGGATCAATGACAGTGGATGGAGACACTTGTTTTATGTTCAGTTAATGATATATTTTGCAGAAAAAGTCACTTTTTCTTCAGTTTTCTCTGTTTTTGATATAATAACCCTAACGTTAATCTGAGCTTTTATGAACATCTACATGATCAGTGAATTAAATATAGGAAAATACCCGATGTTCACTGAAAAAACACAAAATACAGAGGATTATGTCATACTAAATTGTGAAAATTCACAATAATATGTACAGAGAATAAAGTATTTTGGAACTGACACAAAAGTAACACTGGGTCTTTGTGGGTCAAAAGCCAAACCATAAAAGCCACTAGATGCATGTCAGTTTTATGTAGTTTTAAAGGCTTGAAAAAACTTCATTAACCCATAATATGCCAAAAACATGAAGGGATAACAGTAGAAATCCAGAGTTAGAACAAATTTGAATCTTTTATGAAGTTCCTACATGAATAGGACCTACTGGTCTAAAGTATGCTTCAGTGCTCTAACATTAAGTTGCCTTTAAGTAAAATTAAAGCTTTGCGCATAAACAGGAGCATCTACATACTTTTAGACTGTGTTTATTTCTGTTTTGGTTTCTGAATGAGTCTAATTACATTTTTGTAGCCTGGTCTTTACAGTTAAACTCTTAAACATTACCTGCTAAACTCTCCAAAATGCACTTTAGGTCTTAAGTGCATGAAAACCTTTTTTTTTTTTTTTTTTTGACATACATGCACTTGTCTGAGTTCTTTTTGCTTACTCCTGCAGTTTGTAAAGCAACTATTATCTTTGTCCTGACACGGCGTTGCTAGTGTTAAGGATTCTTTAATTGGGGCTATCCATAACCAGCACATTGACAGTTTCCCAGTGGCCCTCAGGGGACTCATAACTTTTACTGCTGTATGATGGAGGAGAGTGGAAGGGTGTGTGGGAAGACTGGACAATGCACTGCAGGTTATGTAAAGCAAGAAAACAGAAACTGCAGCTTTTCCACCACAGATTCTTACTGTTTATATTAGTTTAGTGCTTTCTTTTGGGTAATTACTTGACATTGTGGAAACTCTGTGTGTTTGCATTTGGAAATTTTAGACTTTAGCAGAATGAAAGGTTGAATAACCCTTCACTTCGTGTCCCGTTTAATAAAGGCAGGAGTGCCTCTCAGCCGTATCTAGGCTAGGCATCTCTTTAAGTGTGTGTGTGTGTGTGTGTGTGTGTGTGTGTGTTGGGGTGACGGATTTACAGCGTGCGATGGAAAGAGAGGCCGCGTTGTTATGATAATGAGGCAGCATGGGAAGGTCTTTGTCTGTGTGTGGAGCTATGGAAAGGTTTGAACACACCATGGGAGAATAAGCCCCTTTCTATGCAGCATCCACTGTCTGCTAAAGGAAAGGGCTGTGTGTTTGTGTGTGTTTGTGTGTGTGTCAATGGTCTTTTATGTACACATATGACCGCCAGTGTGTGTATTTTTTGGGAATTTCTTCCTAATAAGTACACAATACAAAGTGGATATGAGTGACTGTTTTTGAAGTAACAATAATGGACTTTCATTTAATCGTTTGGCTCGGAGGCAGCCTCCCCCCCCCATCTGTCTGTCTGTCTGCCTCTCTTTTTCACACACACACACACACACACAATGTGGACGGACGGTACATGTGTTCACTTAAATGGGGGCGGGGGTCTGCACTCTGTGTCTGATGCTTAAAAACAACCTGTTTGACAAATATTCACCAGTAGAAAGTCACTTGATTCACAGAATTAGAAGATTCTACAGGGTAGCTTTGCAGTAGGAAAGCACTGCAACTCTTTGTATTTTATCTTCCTTAACTGTTGATTATTTTGCAGAAGTTCTGCACTGATTAACAAGGATCTGTTTAGATTTTTCCAAAACAGTTTATTGGTTTAGAAGATTATTTACTTTTTTTCATACACTTTTATCATTGCATGTACCATTGACATGGAGCTGGGAAGTGATCAATCAAGTCATGGTGGTTGGTTACTAATCAACTATTATAGATACTACTATACTTCTCAAAGCCCTAGAACTACATAGTGTTGTGTTTTTACAAAACTGTTTCATGCACTGACTGAAAAATTATTTGCTGATGCCAATATTTAATATAAAATTGCATTATGGCTGACAGCTGATGCAGATACTGATGTTAGTGTTTGTTTATTTTGTTTTTGTTCAAGTGTTTTAATCCCTTGTCACATAATCTTAGAATGAACACATTTTAACACAAACATTATCTTGTAGATACTGGTATTGACAGATATCAGTAAATATGAGCCAATACCAATGTCTGGCTGATATATCAGTGCATCCATGTGATATATATTAAACATGCAGTATGCAGCATATCTTAAACATTTATAGTGCAGCTGTTTCCTGACTTTTCCTGTATACAGTAATGTTGTGTCTGGTTATGTGTAATTAAAGGAAGTTCAATCAGCAATAATTTAGTGCAAATTTACAATCAATTAACCATTATCCAAGCATATTGTCTTCTTGATTCTTTCAAACAGACACAAATTCCCACAAAGTAACAAGTTTTGACAGTTTCAGATCCTGTATCAAAAAGTTGTTTTATATAGTACTGTTCTGACTGAACCACCATTTGTAGGATGTTCTGAGAGCAAATATATACATATATATATATATATATATATATATATATATATATATATATATACAGTATATATATATATACAGTATATATATATATACAGTATATATATATATATATATATATATATACACACACACACACACACACACACCAAATACATATTAAAATATTCTATTAACACACAAAATTAGAACTGTAATTTGTACAATATGTACTAGACAATATATCATCAATATAACAATTAAAGAAATATACATAATAAATGTGCAAAAATATAGTTGTAATTATAATTATGTGGTTATAAGGCTATAGCTAAGTCATAAGGTTATAAGGAACACCACTACTTTCCCCTGCCCATAATCATATTTGCACATAATGATTATAGAATTAATTTTATTTGGTCGGAAGTTTTTATTTTGACACACTTTCTGTTACATTCTAGTGATGATGAGTTGAAGCAGAACTAGGGCTTTTATCTGACAGACATTATGGTGAATGTGAGTCTTGGTATATGAGTGCGACTGCAGTCATATTAATCAGAAAGTATTACAGAGCATCAGGCTAGCAGCCATGCCAATTAAAATCAGTCCCGTTCAAGAGAATGAGCTCACTTTTGCTCTAAAAATTAGCCCTGGCATAGCATCACAGGGATTTACTGAGAAAAGCCGTCTGTTCAGGAATTCCCACATTCCAGCCCACATAATGGACCAAAAGCACTGTGGGAAAACAGGCACGTCCAGGAAACAATAACAGTGTATTGTTTAGTCAGACATGACTGGAAGAGCCCCAGTCACCTGCTGAGATACTACCAGTGAAGAAGAGGTTAAATCAGCTAAATTGGAAATTGGCACAGCGGCGTTACCGAATATAAATACGGAACAAATAAACCTGTGTGTGTGCTTGCATTGTATGGTTGAGTATATACAGTGTGTAAGTCATCAGCGGGTTTCGGCTGGAAAACAATGCTGAGTCAGTGAGTTTTTCCCCTCTGCCAGCTGTGCTGTATGTCCTGTTTGCTCAGTTTCTCCTGCTTTGTCCTGCACAGCACAGCATAGAGTAACAAAGAGCATGTGAAAGTTTTCTACACAAGAAAGTACAGTTAAAACATCATCAGGCCTGTTTAGTATCTGAGGACTCAGCTTTGTTTTTATATATCACATGAAACCAAAGAGCATGCAGGTATTTATTTTACTGCATAATGGAAGTGAAGAAAAGAAAATGCCAGAAATAATGGCACAGTATCATAAAGGGAGTGGTCAAAGAAAAGTAAAAAAAAAAAAAAAAAGCATCTGCTGTAATATTCCTGCAGTAAAACTTTATGAAGCTACAAAATATTCCTCGAGTTGTTACTAGGGCAGCACTGCAACTGATAATTATTTTTATTGCAGTCATCAAACTCATGTTGGATGTATTATGAAATGAATGTAGAACATGCAGTTTGCTTTTGCTTATCCAGAATAAGATCAAACTCAGCGAGTGTAGGTAGACTGGAATGACAGAAATAAATATAAGACAAGGTACACACATGAAACTGACTGAAATAGATAACAGGCTTTGCCTCATTCTTTATTAATCAGTTTCATATTTGAGAAATGCATCAACGAAATGACATCAGGTTGCCAGGTAGTGTAGTGCAGTGTCCTGAAACCTACCCCTGTCAGGTTGACTTTTGTTGTATGTCATTTATCATCTTTCTGTTTTGTAATTGTCTCTTTTCCTTTACCAAATAGTGGCACAAAAATTAGCAAATAAATAAATAAATACCAAAAAGTGTGGGGAAAAAAAGAGAAAAATACCTGTTGCATTTTCTGCGGATATGATAAAATTCCATGCTCTTTCTTTCTAAAAATGCATTAAATGTTACACTAATCTGTACAGGAAAGTGAAGAATCATCTGCATACAATATGCAGTGTATATCTATTTTTTGATGAACAATGTTTGAGCCACAAAAACATGGCAGTATTAGCTGTAGGGCTGCAACTAAGAATTTTAATAATCGATTAATCTGTAGCAATATAGGCTGTAGACAAGTCATTAATGACTACATCCCCGCAATAGCTTCAGGTATAGTTAGCAAGCACTAGCCCACTACCTAGACTTGTTATGGCTAGAGACTAGCAAGTTATAGTCTTCAACCAGCTCCAGTAGGTAATGTTAGTCTGGTGGGCTGATAAACGGAGATAGATGAAAACATGATAATTATGACAACAGTGTCTAACTAGCTACCATGCTAAAGTAATCATGACATGTAGGCTATCGTAAGCCAGGTTTATGTTCCTGGTGGCCACAGCAGCCCCGTTTGCCAGAAACATAGTGCGACATAGGATTTTGACTATTTTTTTCTCCATATTCAAGTTTTGTTACGTTAACAGTGCACTAAATTTCAGGCGAACAGGGCTACTGTGGCCACTGGAAACATAATGTAAAGCTTTAAAAATCTGGCCCAGCATCCGAAGCCTCAGCCATGTTGCTCCATGTTTTCCTCTGTTACACTACACAGCATGCGGGTATGCCTCAATACTAATGTGCTCAAGACCCAACAAATCAACTCTCAATTTTTGCCAACTCTTTTAAGAATCGACTTGGATCAATTCATTGTTGCAGCACTAATTAGCTGTAATATCCTTACAGATATTGACCAGTGTTTGCAGAGTCACACTGACGTTTGATCATAGAGAAGATGTGTCTATGTTGACACTGCCTCAGAATCCTCTTTTGTTAAATTCCTGATGGACAAGCCAGTACTTGTTGAACATAGGAACTAGCATCACAAAGCCAAGTAAACATCAGAATGGGGATGCTTCATCAGTAGTAAGTTAAGTGGACACACAGTTTTAATCCTCTCAGCTCTGTTATGTCACATCTAATAGTGCTGCCTACTCTTTTAGTAATTGTATGTACATGTTGCATTACAACTAGCTTTAAAACTAGCTTTTGTGTTTGTTAGGTACTCATTTTTGAAAGTGATGTCATGAGGCTGTGGGCTTTTTTTAACCAGTGGTCTCCCAGACAGAAGTGGTCGGTCTGTTTTTGTGTATGTGTGTGAACTCCATGCCCTGGCCATCTGTCCGACAGTATTGTCTGTTTGACAATGGGGTGTAGGGTCTTCAAAGGCAGAATGCACAGAGTGGGAGCATCACATCACCCATCCAAAACCTCCCTGTGTCGCTCTTTCTTATTCCAGTCATGTCTTTATGTTTGTGCGCAGGCTGCAGCCTATAGCATGTCATTCTTGTAATAATGTGACAAGAGGCCTCAAGCTCCATGACTAGTCAGGGACAAAGGTCATTTTTTACTATCTACGCCTGGATTTTATAGTGGCCATATCTCATGGAGGATTGTAGAGATGTAGAGATTCTTTCAGCCGTAGCAACAACTCATAAATATTTTCTTTATATACATGTCAGTGATAGTTGAAAAATAGTAATCCAGACATATTGTGCATCCACCTCTGACATATTTTGATTTGGTGCAAATATAATGGTGTAAATGAGAGCCTGAATTTTGTAATTTTTTTGTAGTAAAACTTTTCTTAAAAAAGGTTAAACTTTTTAAGTAATTTTTGAGGAGAAAAGGAAGAAAGACTGTGAATTGTTCTCATTCTATAAAAAAATGACAGTGGACATTTTTACCTTATTTAGTTTGCGCAATAAAAGAAAGTACAGATCGAAACTGAGTTAACATGATGAAAATATGAAAAGAATAAGAGTAAATAATACTGGGATGTAATGACATCAGTAGAAAACGTCAGCCAGTGTAAGAAACTTGAGCAGTCGAACGATCAGACTCATTTCACCCTAAGGTAAGCCTTAATAAAAACAAGACAAACCTGAAACAATGTCAACTTTTCCTTCAAACTACCAAACACAATCTTGCAACAAACCATAATTATCTTTACCAGTCTTGAAAATCTTCAAAAAAAATGTTTTTATTGTGACCCATTCCTCAGTTTTCAAGCATTATGGGAAAAAGGCCAAATCAGTGGCTAACGGTGTCAGTAGCAATGTATCTATGCTAAGCATGAGCTCATGATATAGCATGTCAGTAAAATTGGGTCAACGGCAGTTTGTGTCAACACAGACAGACCTGTTAGCATGTGTAATCCAGTCACCGTACAGGAAGCTCAAACAATCCAGGTATTTCAACAGGTTCACAAATATCACCTCAGGTAAACATGAATAACTTTGTCTTCCCTTTCGAAGTGTTTCTAGAAAATAATATTAATATCTCATGATGGACAAGAATAAAATGGTTTTACACAACATGGGAGATTCTCATTTATCTAATTCATCTAAACTGGACCTACTGCTGTGGTCCTGCTTCTGTCCTGCCTCCACTGTCATCACTCATTTATCCATGTAGTTGTGATAGTGTTTATTATGTAGTTAGATAGATGGTACAGGTTTCTATTACTGGTACTAACAGCTGCAGTAGTAGTGTATCCACTGTTAATAGTAGAATTTGGAATAGTAGTATTAACAGTTATAAAGACCCAGTGCTACTTTTCTGGCAGTTTCCAAATTAAATTTTCTCTCTAAACTTTCTTAAGTGATTTATCACCATTTATTATAATATTATCCTCTGAATCATTTTGTACATATCATTTTTTACTGTAAATTGTGTGTTTTCCTGTATTTAATTTCCTATATGTAATTTAGATGTTCATGAAAGTTCAAAGGTTATTTTATCAATAGAGAGAAAACTGAAAACTGAAGAAGAAGCTACATTTTCAGTAAAATATATCCTTAACTGAACATAAAACTGGTGTTTCCTTCCACTGTCATTGATCGAACTCTATGGGTTTTACTGGTGAATCAATGTTGTAGAAGATGACGGTGTTTCCACGTTCACTACGGAGCCTCTGAACGTCCAAATGGATCATATCTGTATTTTATACCAATAATTTACCTGTATTGATAGTACTGGTGGATCAACAGATATGAAACATTTGAGATCAGTAGATGGTTTTGGTTGCCAGTAGATGTTTGGGTCTTTATGAGTTAGACCACTTCTAAATGTAAAGTGTAATGAGATAACTTTTGTGATGATGTGGCGCTACATAAATAAAATTTGATTGATTGATTGATTGACTGATTGACTGATTGGTTGCTAAACCTCCTAAGACCCAGCTATGGGTTTTCTGTCCACATTTGTGGACAAGAGTTTCACAACTTTATACAAAAAAGAAAAAAGAAAAGAAAATTGTCCACCACAAAGGACATTCCATAAAAATTTTAAAAACTGCATCTGAAAATAACTGTTGCATCATATTGTTTCCAATATAGGCACTTATTTAATTAAAAACAAAAAAAGCTTGTACTTTGCTGACATTTCCTGGGTCTTAAGAGGTTAAATCTTATCAAATTTGATGTCATGCATTGCTTCATCCTTCCTCCCTCAGCCTGTCTAATCAAATCTTTCCTCATAATACTTGGAAAAACTAAAACTCATACTAACAGTAAGTAAAGTCTCGACTAAAACTAGTCAGTTTCTCAAAAAAAAATACTGAACTGCTGTGAAAAAGGACCAGAATAAAAGTAAGACTGATGAAGATTAGTCTTTTTCTCTCACAATATCAAAACTAGATTAATAACAGTCTGAGAGAAGGTGTTTCCTAGTTAACTTCTACTTTCACCCAGAGTAGGTGTAGCGTCTCCGTCTCTGAATGATGGATGACTCATTTTGGACTGACGCCCAGTTAGCGTCACCACAGCATCTGGTTGTAGTAGAACCCCAGCGAACGCTTGTGCTCTGGAGCTGGTTCGAATTGCTTGCAGTAAGTTGAAGAGCTTCCTTGGAAGTTGTCATGCCTTACGTTGGAAACATGTGCGCAAGGTTTGTTTGTTCATTCATTCATTCAATATCCCGCCCTGGAGACATGAGCTCTGCCTCATACGTGGATATTAGGAAGCCTCAGAAGTTGCCTGTGGGGGGTGGACATTGAAATATGTGGTTCAATAAAATCCAAGCAGGGGGCACTCAGGGATTAGATAAGGTTCAGAGACTATGGCAGGTTAAGGGAGGTTTCCATGTTCCTGTGGAGTAGAGTGTTTACCTTTGGCGGGAATGCCATATATATTATCCATTTATATTAAGTTGGATGATAAATTGCATGTAGTTTTTAACCCATGAAGACCCAAACATCCACCGTCGACCAAAACCATGAACTGATCTAAAATGCTTAATAGCTATTAATCCACAAATCCTATCAATACATGTAAATAATTGGTGTTAAATACAATTTGTCATCTTTTCATGGTCATCAGATATGACCCATTTGGACGTTCAGAAGCTCTGTAGTTACCATGGAAACACCGTTATCTTCTACAACATTGATTCACCAGTAAAACCCATGGAGTTGGATCAATGACAGTGGATGGAGACACTTGGTTTATGTTCAGTTAATGACAAATTTCCTTTAAAAGTCACTTTTTCTTCAGTTTTCTGTGTTTTTCATTAATAACCTTCAATTTTAATCTGAGCTTTTATGAACATCTAAATAATCAGTGAGATAAATATTAGAAAATATCAGTTTTGCACTAAAAATTAAGAACACAGAAGATAATATTACAATAAATGGTGATAAATCACTTCAGAAAGGTTAAATATTGAGAAAACATCATTTGGGAACTGTCACAAAAGTACCACTGGGTCTTTGTGGGTTAAGTACAGCACCAAAACGTTAGTTTTATTAGCTTGTTTGCAAGCAGTGATTAATGGTGATAAAAATGTACTAGAGAGAAATTTGGTGGTTTTGCTTGAGGGTTGTTACTTTTTCTTTTACAACAAAATTGTGGCTTTAAAGAGTGTGATTTTTCAACTGGCAGCAAATATGCCATTAACTGCATTTTGGTGGGACGCCAAACACCCATAAAGAAACTCTGGACTTAGTGTCTGGTTAAATATGCCAGTACTCAACAGTGTTCTGGCCAAAAATAGTTTTTATACTGGTAGGTAACAGTTGAGGATGATGAGAATGAAGAAGATTATATACAGATGAACGGATTTGATATAAACTATGTTAAATATTTTGACTTGTGCTTAGTGATGAAAATGAAAAATGTATAATGATAAAATGTCTACTCTGGTTAACATTGATAATAAGTCCAAATTTGTCATTTCTCACCATTTATTTTTAAGAAAAAAGTGGATTTTAGTGTCTTACTTTGATTTGTTTCCATTTTAATGAGTTAAGTAAATAAGACCACTAGTAAAATATGATAAATAATTGGGTAAATAAGATAACTATTTAGCACAATACATGAAAAATATACATTAAACCCTCATAGTAGAAAACATAAAAAAAAATATTAGAAATGAAGATTCAATCCAAATTCCAAATATTGATAAATATTTAGAAAACTTTGGTGGTTCCACCATAGTCAACAGAATCATGGTGTGATCTATTAGTTTGTTAACTGTTGTTTTGAAGCCAGTCCTTTTCTTTTTGGTCATCACCATGTTGATTTTTTGGAGTCAGAAGTGACCATATTTGGACAAAAGAGTCAGAACTACTGGATCCTGAGGGGTCAGAGGTCAGATAATGCTACGCAGTAGCTTACTGACTTGGTAAAATGGTAAACTTCATCAAGCACAGTTTAACAAAGTAACTTTACAGCATTTTATCCACAACTACAGTGGAGCTGCCTGTCAGAAATAAAACATGTTTTGATGTATGAACAGAAACTTCAGAAGACATTTAAAGGATAAACTATAGATTACTTATTAGAGGTTCCAAAGAAGACGAATGAGACTGGAATGACTCCTGGAAAACAAAAATAATAATAAAAATACTGTGGTTTTTTTTGTTTGTTTGTTTGTTTTTTTTACAAAAAATGTAAGTCTGTGGGATCTGAGGCTCTTTGAATCCAACCCTAGTGGCCATCACTGGTATTACAACTCTAAAATACTTCTGCACTGGCTACATTTTGGAGCTGAGATCCTTTTTTCTTGGGTTTTAATGCATAGTTAATTCTAAGAAATTAAAAAAAACAATTAAAAAATAAACGTATTTCACTGCTCTTAAAAAGCAAATATCACCTAAAATAAACATAGAACTTTGTCAAAACAATATAAATAGCATGTGATGTGCAAGAATATAATGGTTTTGCGCAACGATCTAAACAGCAGAATTTACTTTTTAGGTTTATGTTCTGTGTTAAATATGACTGTTAATTTTCTAGATGCTTAATATATAAAACATGCATATTTTTACTGCATTTCTAGAGGCTTTAACATACCTCATGTCTACCTGTGGGGAGATGTAACAACACACACAGGAAAAAAGAAAAGGCCAACTAGCAGTGCACCATTTTGCCACTTAAAGTTAGATAGATTTATCCAGTCTGACAATTTCCAGTCCCTGTGAACGCAGCACAGAAGGCTTGGAGTGTGCATTTAATCATTTGGTTTTAATAGGTTCGGTCTGGACAGAGGCTGATAGCATGCCACTCTCTTTTTTTTCTGGGTGGTGTTACAGTCAGCCTTGAACTGCAACTGTAGGCTGTTATTTTTTATTAGATGTCCATGTACAGTTGGAAAAAGAATAAAAAATAGGGTGGGGCTCAGGGAAAAATGAACCAAATACTTGCAATATTTGTCAGAAAAAGCACAACTACAGCTTATTTAATCCTTTGTAGGAAGTCAGACAGGACTGGAGGAATCCTACAGCAACAGTCGTGCAAAATGTTGACACACAAATGCAGAAACTGGATTTTAGATCCAAATTTCTCATATACAGGATGGGAAAAACCTGGCCATGTAAAGGTTAAAACCCTGGACCGAGCCCAAGTGCTGTTGGCTGAGTCCCAGGTCCAGCTGCAAAAATGTGAGGAAGGAAAGTAAGGAAGGAAAGTTCAGCTGCGACCCCACCCTTCATCCTCCCATTACTCAACAACTCGAACGTGTCCTTGAAATTTGCTGGTGTCAGACGGGATCACCAGTAGAAGGCTGTGGCTGTACTGTTCTAGTTGGAATTGACTAGTAGCCTGTATATTTTTCATGGAAGTGGAGCTTAAAAATCATGATTTAATTGGTTGAAAGTGTGTTTAGTTGTAGAAGGACACAGAGAAGGGGAGGTGAACTGTGTGCTGACTGACTGTAATTCAAGGATGTCCTCTGTCCTTTGCTTTTATTTTGTCAGCATTGTCTTCTCTTGTGTGTATGTGTGTGTTAGATTTGCCCTGAGGTCAGCATCATCTGTACCAGTGACTTTCACTGCATTAGACTGGTCATTTCCTTATGGTTACTTGGTTGTGATGTTTCATATTTAAAGGTTTACTCTGACATACTGACAGCAATTAACCAAACGTCTGCTTTGAGATGGTTTTAAGGAACATTGTTGTAGACTTTTAGAACCTTTTAAATGTCAAACTCATTTTAGTTTAGGGGTCACATTCAGCCCAATATGATCTCAAGTGGGCTGGACCAGTAAAATAATATTGAAAGTAAAAGTAAAAGTGAAAAAATTAAAACTTAAGGGGGTCATATTTAGCTAAACCCACTTTTATTACCTCCGCCAAGGAGGTTATGTTTTTGCCAGGGTTTGTTTGTTTGTTTGTCTGTTTGTTTGTTTGTTTGTTTGTTTGTTTGTTTGTTTGTTTGTTTGTCTGTCCGTTACTGTGCAACATAACTCAAAAAGTTATAGACAGATTTGGATGAAATTTTCAGGGTTTGTTGGAAATGGGATAAGGAAGAAATGATTAAATTTTGGTGGTGATCGGGGGTGGGGGGGCCCACGGGGGGGGGCCACTGATCAGCCTTGGCGGAGGTCTGCGCTCTCCGAGTGCTTCTAGTTAGTCTTTGGTTTATTTATTTGTGTATTTGGACCCTAATAGTTCATAAAGTTTGAATTTGAACCCTCCAGGTGCTGCAAAGCTATCTTTATATTTATTCCGGCAAAAATCAAGAGGATTTCTACAACCTGTTTCAATTCCTTCTTAATTTGTTATGTTTTATAACTAGTTACGTCATGACATTTGCTCATATAAGGTCAAGACTTCCGACAAACATTTCTCAGAGTACGATATAATTGTTTGTCAGCAGCAGTGGTTGTGGTAAAAACTGAAAATATGTCCAAACTTCAAGCCGATTACCTAAAATGTTCAGTTGTTGGTTGTATTAACAAACTCAAGTGGCTGAACAGGACAGAAAGCACAGCCAAAACAACCTGGAGGGGGTGGGGCATGAAGTGGTTTATTTGGATTTAAAGGGCCAGCGCTCAAAACGACCTTTCTGGTGTCATTACTCTGAAATAGGGTTGAAGATGAACCCTGGAGTTGAATTAATAAAGAATTCAGATACAAGCATAGCATTTACAGTTTATGTCGACCACAGGGAAATGTTTTATAATGCATAATTCCATTTAAAAAAAGCAAAATATCACTCCTTTAAGTAAAAGTTACATTGTGAAAGGGTGTAGATCTACAAAGTGTCCTTAAAAATGTGAATAACATGAACAACTTGAAATGTCTTAAGAAAAATAAGTGCAAGTTTAAAAATATTAGGCCTCAGCTTATCATTTACACATGTGCATTACAACTTACAGATCACAGTGGATCTACAAATACACAAAACATTTAATAACAGACATAATATTGTTCAAATTGCACTTAGTTCTCATGAGGTATTTCATGTTGTTCATATTTGTTCAGGTAATTCACATTTTTTTTGTGAAAGGACACTTAGTAAATGTAAATATTTTCATGTAATTGTACTTTTTTACACTAAAACAAAGAGAAAATTTTAGCGTTATCATTATTTATAGGTTATTATGATAGTATTTCACTGGTCTGACCCACTTGAGATTGAATTGGTCTGAATGTGGAACCTGAGCTAAAATGATTTTGATACCAATGATTGTAATTTTTGCATTTCATAAATTCATCCCAGAGGCCGTATGTTTGCCAGCCATATTTTAAATGATTGGTGGTGTTTTGTATATATGTTTTTAGTATTATAGGTGTTTTGTGTATGGTTTTAGTGTGGATGTATGGCTGAAATTTCTATTTTCTCTAACTTCTGCTGCTGCTGTCTTGGCCTGTCTTTTAATCTCAGTGAGTTTTTTTTATTTTTTTTTGTTAAATAGAGTTTAATAAATAAAAAAGAACCTTACACTGTTACCTGTAAAGTTGGAATAAAATATTTTTACCTCTTCTCATGAAGCGATTGTAACAATGGGATTTATTCTCGATAGATAAAGTGTAACTGGGACTCAGTAGTTATGATGGCACTTGATTAAATTGATTACTGATGTGAATAAAGAGGAATAAATAGAGGAATGTGTGTGAAAACAAAATTATTCCAACTTTAATGGACTTATTAGGTATGGGCTTTGTTTTAGGTGATGTGGCTTTCTGGTCCAGGTTTGTCTTGGAATAGGCAGTATCTATATAAAGATTTTTGTGCATAATCAGAAAAGGCTACATGTTTTCATAGATTTTTCATAGATGTATTTTAGACTTTATGTGACTGTTCACACCATCACTCCCATACTAGAAAAAAAAGTGAACATTTGACTAACAGAAGCAATATGGGGAAGCCACTATTGTTGCTGTGGAAAGTGAGGATGTGTCCTCAGCGCTCTGTGCACACTGGCAAAGTAATGACAGCATTTTTATGAGGAAAAAATAACTTTGCTGAAAGTGAGGTGACAGTTTGCTGAGAGTCTGCCACAGATACATGTCTTCAAGCCAGATGGTTTCCTAGAATTGCAGAGAAATGAAATAGTTAAATGTTCTTCTGGGAGAACCATCCACTTCATTATGGCAGACACATGTTAAATATGCTAAAATAAGTGGGGGTGGTATTTACATGCCTTCAATATTGGGGTTGTTAACCCTTTAACCCCTTAGGTGTCTGTGGTGAGCATTCTGAATGTATGATTTATTTGAAATATTCATAAAAATTCAACCATTCGCTCAATAGGAAAAATTTGAAGTTGTGCTGATAGAATAGACCTGGTACTTTCCACAGCCATCTGAGCATGCTCAGTGCACCCCCCTGCTGCCTGGGGAATGGGGGGCAAAGCATAGAACAGCGAGTAAGATCAACTCACTATAAAAATAGACAGTTTGGGCCTTTTTTTTCTAACACTATTTTCCTCATCGTTTTTTGTTTTTACCGTTATTTGCAATGTTGTGATTTTTCTTTTTTCTTTTTTTTTTTTTTTTTTACTGTGTTTTTACAGACTGCTTTTTGGAGTTCAACCAGGTGCTAAAAAGCAGCTGGACTGATTTAAAAAGGGCCCCAAAACTAAAACTAATGGGCCCAAATTCAAGTACTTGTTGTTCAGTGTGTTCCAGTTCACAGTTCATGTTCATCATCCAAAATCTCTTACTGATGTACATTCTGAGTGCATTATTTAGTAAAAACCTGTCAAACTTCAATTCCTTTCTTTGTCTTTTTCTGTTATTCTACCTGTTTTGACCCTAAAACACAGTAAAGCAAAACCACTGAAGAAAAGGAACACAAGCACAGCAGCACGTTTACCTAGAATAATGTCTCAGGGGTTAAAGGGTTAAGACGAAGATTTAATATTATGTCTCCATTAACCCATAAAGACCCAAACAGCCGCCGGCGACACAAACCATCTACTGATATAAACTTTAATTCCTGTTTATCCACTAATCCTAACAATACATGTAAATAATTGGTGTAAAATGCAGTTTGTCATCTTTTCATGGTCATCAGATATGACCTATTTGGACGTTCAGAGTCTCCATAGTTACTGTGGAAACACCATCATCTTCTACAACATGGATTCACCAGTAAAACCCATGGAGTTGGATCAATGACAGTGGTGGAAGACACTTGTTTTTATATTCAGTCAGCTATATCTTTGTATCTTTGCTGAAAAAGTCACTTTTTCTTCATTACCTCTGCCAAGGACGTTATGTTTTTGCCGGCATTGATTTGTCTGTCTGTCCATGTGCAAGATAACTCAAAAAGTTATGGATGGATTTGGATGAAAATTTCAGGAAATGTTGATACTGGCACAAGGAACAAATGATTACATTTTGGTGGTGATCGGGGGTGGGGGGGTTGCTCTCCAAGTGTTTTTCTAGTTTTTCTCTGTTTTTAATATAGTTAACTTTGAATTTACTTAGAGTTTTCATGAACAGCTACATGGCCTGTGAATTTAATATACACAGAAATCCATGATTTACACCAAAAAATGCAAAATACAGAGGATAATATTATGAAAAAAATTAGTGATAAATCAGTTAAGAAAGGTTAAAAATAGAGAAAAATTCATTTGGGAATTGCCACAAAAGTAACACTGGGTCTGTTTGGGTTAAAGGTACTGTTTCCATCATTATTACATTATTGCAGTTGGAATCAGCCACAAATTCAGCCTCAGAAGAGTGACAACATGACATGCACTACACATATATTTAAGAAATAACATGTAATTAAACCTTCAGGTTGTCATACAGTAAACAAGAAACATTGTGGGTTTGATGCAGTGCTCTAAGACAACGTTTCAATCTAAAAAAAAAAAGGAAAAGAGGGCCTGTCAGTATGCAGCAATGGCTTCAATTGGTCTTGAGAGACTAAAAAGTCAGATTGTGCATCATCAGCACTTCCACTTGTGCTGCACTCATAGCGCACTAGTTTTAGTGTCTCGTTTTGGCAGTTCTCTTGTTCTGGAAAGTCCTACATAATGCTGCAGAACTGACATTGCTGCGGTTCTCTGTTGTAGAAATGAGGCTAAGATATCACACATCACAGTCGAAACCAAAACGTGATTGATAATCTCCTCATTCCTGTTTCAGTTTTCCCCCTTTGATCCCCTCACACTGGTTGAATAACATACAGAATAACAGGAATCTGGACGGCAGGCTCAAATAACTTATAGAATGACAGACAGAGAGGCAGAGGAGGGATGGGTGTGGAACAATGTGTTCTCTGTTTTTGCTTTTCCAGCCCCACTAACCTTCTCCTCCCTTTCTCCTGCTGCTCAGCTATATGTCATTGAAATTAACTATAAGTCGACTGTGTGTGTGTGTGTAGGGTACTTGAAATCACTCTGTGTCGTATAGGAGCTCGGGCTGTGGACAGGTCAAATGCTGTGGTGTGCTCTAACATTTTACAACAGCAACTTTAACACATCAAAATCAAGTGTGTGTCAGTGATGATCCATTGTGGTGCAGATTGCGGTTAAATGTTGCTCTAACACCAGTCTGAGCACGTCAGTAGTGTGTTAGCAGAGGTATATTTATCCTGCTGGTGAACCTCGTGCTTCATGCAGTGTGCTATACCATGACCATATGAGGACTAGATGAGAAAATGAAAACAATGATGAGGACTGTTACTGAGGAAAAAAAACTGCACTGGCTCTGGGTGTCAGATGAGTCTAATCTTGTGTTTGGTATTTGTACATATGATTGATTGCAGTGCAGGGAAATGAATGTTGAGCTCAGAGTGTGTACGCTTCACTACAGTGTGTATGTGTGAACAGTAAGGGGCTCGCTGACTGCAGGTCAGCTAATCCTGCTCTACATCTGAGTTAGATTAGAGCCGAGGTCACAAGGAAGCAAAGAGGCTTACTGCCACAACACATCTCTCCTGCGTACTTTTCTTCCCCTCTTTTTTTTTTTTTTTTTTTTAACTTTTTTTTTTCTAATGTCCGCTCATCTGTTGCTCCACGTTTCTATCTTAGCTCCTTTGGTGGCTGATTTGATCAACGTTTTTGTTCTCATAGCTCTATTTAGCCTTGGAAAGTTAATTTTTTTAACCTGTTTAACCCTGACCATATTTTCAGGGGAAAAACGCCTAAAAAGACATACCCAAAGTAATTGAAGAATTACTTATAATACTTATAATAATAAGGTTCATATGGATGTTCTTGGTGTCTATGGACATTTAGAGACCTCACAGAATCTATTCCCATTGTCTAAAATATTGTATCTATTACTATGCCTGAGTAAACTGTAACAAACTAAAAGAGAAATTAGAATTTTTTTATCCTCGCCTGTTTTTTTTCGTCTGGATTGATGATGATATGCATCAATTATTTGTTCGTAGCGTATATTTCACCCCACAAAGATTAAAAATCGTGTTTGAACATTAAAGTTTGCACTAAAATACACTTTTGATGTACTTTTATTTACAGTAGGGTCTAAACTTTGAGCAAAAGTTGAAAAAAACATCCATTGTCCTGATTTATTATATTTTTATAGTAAATGAATATTAATATAATTTTTTCGGCCCGCGGGTGGGCTGGTAGGGCTAAGTGAGGTATCGCAGATGCATTGACTGACAAGCAGAGACAAAGCTGATGTCAGTTATCAGGTGTGAAGAATTCAGTAGATAAACAAGCAGATTCAGAATTTAACACAGAAAATATTTGACTCAGCTGCAAAAACATGCCACTGTATCTTATCTCCTTTAATCAATATGTTTGCAGCCCCCAGATAACCACATTTTTGTGAGTGAATGTAAGCCTTTAGGTGCTTATGTGTATATATTTGCATTAAGTCTTTGGTCCATCTAAGCAACATCCTTATACAGTTCCAAATCTTTTTTTTTTTTTTTTTTTATTGAACCTTCATTTAACCAGGAAAAAAGCTCATTGAGATAAAAAAAAAAAAAAAAATCTCTTTCTCAAGATTGTCCTGGCCAACACAGCAGCAGAAGTAACACAAAATAGTAATCACAGCCATACATCCACACTAAAAACATACATAAAACACAATCAAAGTCAGTCCTAAAACCATACACTAAACAAAACACACTGTTTTTATTAGAACACATTGTCACACAGTTACATATTTACTGCATATACATTGCATGCAGGATTTTTACATCCATGTAGATAAATGTACGGTTAGGTCAAAATGTACTCTTATTGTTTTCTTTTAACATATAACAACAGAGAACAGACACAAACATGAGATACAAAACACAAATAAGGAGAAAAAATGGAGGGAAGATAAAGAAAAACAGATACCCCTCCTATCCCCCCACTACCCACCCATACCCTTCCATCTATTCACCATTTTAACAAAACACTAAACTAAGAACACACATATAAAACACTATCAATGATTTAAAAGGTAATTTACATAGATAGATAGATAGATAGATAGATAGATAGATAGATAGATAGATAGATAGATAGATAGATAGATAGATAGATAGATAGATAGATAGATAGAACAGTATACAAAAAAAAAAACAAAAAACTCACCTACATTGATATTTCAGACATCATCATCATACACATACATACACTGTCAAGTGTGAGCAGCTTAATGTGGTCAAAAACAGTAAGTACCAGTGAATAAATAAATACTCAGAATCTGTATAAAGATTGTGGAAAAAAGAAGTGAAAATGTTGCTGCTTCTGTGATACACTCTTCTGTGCACCAGAGGCAGTGGGATGTATCTGACAGAGCTCTGACAGCTGTTAGCATTTACAGCTGTCGACCATGCCAAGCCTTTTTTATATCTCAAATAATATTTAAAAAGTCAACTTAGCAGAAAAATGACAACCTGTGCTGAACATCTTTCATGCCACTTGTGGTCCAGCTCAAAATAACTCAAGAAATACTTGCTGGATCGGCACAACTGCCATTTTTTTTTTTTTGCGCAGACATGAAGGTAATAGGGGTGGAACGGTCTACGGACTGGACTGGCTCAGTACGCATGCGTGCTGCAGTTTAGTTGCAAAAATTCTGAACATGCTAAATTATTTCAACTGCTATCTTTATATTTAACCCTTTCATGCATAGTGGTCACTACAGTGGACAGTTATTCTATAGCTGTTCTCTTGTTTATTCATGGGTTTTATTGTTTTAATTCCATATCAGTGTTAGTTAGCTAGTTAGTGTAGTTTTTATTTGGAGCACAAAAAATCAGATAACAAAGAACCGTATTACATGGTCAAACAAACTATTTCGGCGCTCGAAAAGCCAACACAGTGGACACTTATGCGTCATCCCATACAATGCAATTCATACTGTTACTGAAACCATGCTGTTCTTGATAAACCTGATCTGCAGTGACATATTTTAGTGTAAATCAACAAACAAAACTTTTTTTTTTTTTGCATATTATCTCCATGAAGTGAATAATAACTAGTATTAGAGTATGTTAAAATGTGAGAAAACATCCGATTAGCAGCATTAAAAATGTTTTTATTGCATAGTTTTCCATATCACTTTCTAATATTAAGTTTTAAATCTTCCCACCCCTTTTCGGGCATGTAAATGGAATTATTGTGCTTTTCTTCTGACTAAGGTTGTTATGATTCTTGATATTTGTATTATTATGTATGTTTTGCAAGTGCATATATGTTAAATTTCATTGCATGTTCAGAATAAATCACTAAAAATAAAATAAAATAAATTGATGAACTGGCGACTTGTCCAGGGTGTACCCCGCCTTCGCCCCTATGTAGCTGGGATAGGCTCCAAGCGACCCCCGTGACCCTAGTGAGGATAAAGCGGGTTCAGAAAATGAATAATTAAATACATGTTTCTTTGCTTCAAAAATTAAATGCATGGGGTCCGGCTGAGTGGACATTTTTGTAACTCCTTAAAAAAAAAAAAAAACCTCAATCGTATGGTTTTTTCATGCCTGAAGAGGAATAAAAACACTCAGGAAAAATATCGTGACTAAGGTTCTCATAATTGCATGAAAGGGTTAATGTAACAGAAATACAATATAATTTCCCAAATTTAAAGTTTTGTAGGGAAATGATAGGCTTAAAGGGCTAAACTAGTGACAGTGGTGGAAAAGGCTTCGTTGGAGTAGATGGTGTTATGCTAAAGTAGTTCATGAGAGAATGTTCTCCACAGCTGAGGACATAGTTACTGCCAAGAGGTCTGTACTGTCCCCAGACAATGCACACATCCTGATTTTTTTTGTAAAGTATTTAAAATTGTAAGCTCATGAGAAGCTCATGCTTTGTTTAGTTTGTTTGTGCGTTGTTTAGTTCAGCACTGTAAAAAGGAGCTTCTTGGCATGTTTTGCCCTTTAATTTAACAACTGAATACTGAATGTTTAATTTTCATGCTTTTTCTCAATCTTTGATTCCTTGAAAACTGCTTTCAGTTAAAGTTTTGAAAGATAGTTCCTTGCTATGAGCATTTTGAAGTTATAATACATGAAAAAAAACAAAGTTATAGTTGTCCTTTTTTTTTTTTTTTTTTTTTTTTTTAGTAATTGTTTTTGCAGTAAAAATAAATATCTGAACCGAACCAAACCGTGATATGAACCAAGGTTATAATAGTTTTGGATTTTTCATTATAGTTTAGTTTTGTTTAGTTTTGACTTTTTTTTTTCTCTAATTCAGTTAGTTTTAATTAGTTTTTAGAGCAGGTTTGCTAGTTTTTATTAGTTTTCATTCTTCTCTAAATGCTTAGTTTTAGTTTAGTTTTAGTTTTTTTTATATCTTTTATCTTCTTCGCTGTATTCACATAAATCCCAGACAGGACTCTGCTGCTTTAGTTTCCATGTTTCCAGGTAGAGTGGGAACGAGAAGACAACTCTAAAGCACAAGTGGCGAGAAGTGACGGACCGTTAAATATCATATGGTGCCACCAGCTAAAATTGCTTAAGGGAAATAAATCGATTTCATATCAATCCGATGCTAACAAAGACAAAAATGAAGGGAATTTTATTCCTAATTTTTATACGTTTTAGTTAGTTTTGTAAGCACACAATACAGTTTCAGTTAGTTATCATTTTTTTTTCTTTTAATTATAGTTTTTATTTATTTCAGTTAACGAAAATGTTCTTACAATTCTAGTTTTCGTCATTTCGTTAGTTTTTGGTAACAATAATAACCTTGAAATGAACCGAACCGTGGGTTTGTGAATCGTTCCAGCCCTAGAAGCTAATGCTAACAGTGAGTGAGCCCTGCAAATATTACCTGCTCACTACAAGCATAGCAACACTGTCACTGTGAGCATATTACATAGCCTCATACAACCACTATCGAGATTTGTTCAAGAAGTTGTTTACAACTTTCCATGAGATCAGGGTCAAAGGTTTCTGGCTGTCTGCGAATGTGTATAATACTGTAAACAAAGCACTAATTCTTGTGTTGACATATTGTACCCAGTGACAGACTCAAACAGTCTTTCATGTACCAGAAATTCCTTTGTCGTTTAATATCGTTCTACAAACCACAATTGTACATTTGACCGAGTGTTAGTTTGATAATCACTGACTACAGCAGTACAATTTAAGGATTAGTCAGATTAAGGTAGATCTGTTTTGGAAAATCAACAATGGATTTCGTGGGGATTAAACTTGAAAGGACAGCTAATCATCTGAAAAACATGTCAGTCAGGAGGAAAAGCTGGAAACACTGGAGGCTAACATTAACAGGGAGTGGGACACAATGAACCGAAACAGAACTCAGGTATTATTTTGATGGGAAACGCTCTTCGTGTTCACGTTGCAAAAGGCGGATCAGACAACACGGCGGAACATTGACGTTTTGTTCTGAAGACAACTGAGGTGTTTTCTCCTGAGGTCAGGCATTCACATTTACCTTTGTTTTTACTTTTCTCTTTCAGATGCATCATTTACCTACATCAGACAGCTTGAGAACAGGGTGAGGATGCTGGAGGATGAAAACCGGCAGCTGCTGTCACAGGTAAATACTCTCGACACACAAACCACGACAGCCCCTTATAGTATCGATTCTTGGGATAGGAGTCATCACACATCAGAAAGTGCCAACTGTGTGACACTGGGAAGGACAGACTTTAGAAGCATGTGGGATGTTGGGTATGGTTATAGCCTGGGGCACCGCTGCCAACTGTGGGCCCCATGAAAGCATAAACGTTGTGGGGGGGTATGCAGGTGGGGGTGTGATCCGTACATAACGTCACTTAAGCTAGCGTGAAACTAAACTGAAATTTAACATGCTTTCAACGTCCGACTCCTAACTTCTATGCCTCTATGACACACTGGATCTTACATGCAGTTTTCACAACTTCTAAACTGTATCCACTGGACCCCCTCCACTGCTCTATGGCCCCCCCACAAATGCTGGGCCCCATGAATTTGTCATGTATACCCACCCTTATCGGCGCCCCAGGTTATAGCAGAATGCAGACATTTGTGGACATGAGACCAGGATTCATGTTCATGTTTCTCTAACCCCAAACTGCATCGCTTTTGAATGCATGAATGAATGAATGAGTGGGCAAGAACCTCAGCTTCCAAATAAGGGGCCACATTGAGCCCAATTTCCTCTCAAGTGGACCAGACCAGTAAAATAATAGCATAATAACTTAAATAAATAAATAACTAAATAATAACTCAAAATTTTCTCATTTCTTTTAGTGCAAAAAAAGTAAAAGTGCCATGTTTACTATATACTATACTAATATTATGCCTCAGCTTATCATTTACATATGTGCATTACAACTTACATTGTGTGAAATACACAAAATCTTTGTTAACAGGCAGAATATTGTTAAAATTGCATTTTATGTGTCTAAAGAAATTTAAGTTTTGTTATGGTTATTTATATTATTCACGTTTTTTGAATTTTGAGAATTTTGAGAATTTTGAAAAAGAATTGTCTGTATTGTAAACATTTTCATAATGTAATTTTCTCACTGAAACAATTAAAAAAAAGAAAAATTTGGAGGTTTCATGATTTATAGGTCATTATTTTAGTATTTTATTGATCCAGTCCATACTGGTCTGTATGTGGTCCCTGAACTAAAACGTATTCGACCTCCTTGGCATTTGCAAATTCATCCCACAGGCCAGATTGGACCCTGCGGTGGGCTGGTTTTGGCCCGCTGACCACATGTTTGACACCCCTGGATTTGGGGTTAAATGTATGTAACAGCCCCGTATTAGATAGTTTTATAACCTTAAATATATCCTAATAACATGCTAGTAAATCAGTTAAATATAGCTTTACATTAGGCCTACATTATATTAGCAGACAGATACTTAGGTGGACAGATAGAAACCAGTAGCTAACATTTGCTGGGAAATTTAGTTTGGAAAACTGAATAATTTTTTGTTTGTTTCAGAGAATTAATTAGATAATAAAGCCAAGGGCCCAGGACCTTGACTCCCAAAATAAGGCCAATGCTGGGGATGTCTGTAAAAAGCCCTGGCTCCCATGGACTTCCTGAACTTCTTTCCAAAAATACAAAGTCAATAGTTCATTTCCAGAAACCATTCCAGTCTCATCTGTTGTATTTGGACCCTTTTGTAGGTGATCTGGTGGGCCATCCTCATAGTTTTCCTCCATTAATCAGATCTGAGGTCTGTGAGTTTGACAGACAGCTCTACTTTAGTTGTGGTTAACAGGTTCCACTAACATGATTGTAAAATTAATTTCTTACACAGAGTTCTTAAAAAGTCTTAAAAGTCTTGAATTTACAAATCTGCATTTAATACCTTAAAAAGTCTTTAAAATGTATTAAATTCGATATGGTAGGTCTTAAGTTATGTTGCCATAAACTTGTTCACTGTATTATGTTTAAATGTGTCTGTTAAATGTCTACGCTGCAAAGACGTAACAGTATTCTACTCAGTTCCACCCGTTCCAACCTGACAATTTAGATTAAAATTAGGAACCAATTAGCTCTAACTTCACAGCCCCTGTGAGAAATGATCACACAACATTCAGTTCTGTGTACAGTATATATCTAATATTCAATGTCTGCTGATGTACATAAAAACATTTTGATAAATTCTAGGTGACATGAATTTTTGCCAGTATGGCTGTGAAATAAGCTGTGAAATTGGCATTAAATTCTATTCTATGTTGCTTTAACCTCCTGAGACCCAGTAAGTAAACATTTTCACCATTTTACATTAAGTAATTGCCTTAATTGGAAACAGCATGATGCAACAGTTTTTTTCAGATACATTTTTATTTTATTTTTTTAATATAATGTCCTTTTCAGTGGACATTTTTTTTTTATTTCAAAGTAAAGCTGTAAAACTCTTGTCAACTACAGAGGACAAAAATGCATTGCTGGGTCTCAGGAGGTTAAAAAGGTCTTAAAAAGTCTTAAATTTAACTTGTCGAAACCTGTAGGAACCCTATATACAGTCACTTAGCCTTAGCTCACCTGTAACTCCTCAGGCTTCATCATCTCTGCCCCTTTTGTCCAAATACGGTCACTTCTGACTCCACAAAGCCAACATGGTGACAGCAAAATTGCAAACTACTTGCTTTGAAATGGTTAAAAGTAGGATGACGTTACTAATTACATAAAGTCCATAACCAAAACCAGCTGACTTTCTGATTCCTACACAATGTGTCGAACACTGATGTCAACCCTGTTTGTCAAAAATCCTACAATATAATGTTTGCTTTGAAAAATGACCAATCATCAGTATGTGACACAGTGGAAGTGCCAGTGTGTAGACAGGGTGTATATATACTGGAATACCATGTGATGTGTTATGAAACCCTTAATTATCTGGAGAGTTCAGTGAAGTATGATGATAGAAGGGCTTGTAGTGGGACAATCCGAACAGTGCGATTTTGATGAGCTTTACCTTTTCAGCCTCGTACACAGCTGCCTTTGTACACACTGCCAACTTCTGAAAGCACATATTTGGAGTCCATACCACCGTGAAACTAAAGGCCTTTGTCTTTCTAATGATTGAAGTTATCATGAGCCAAATGAAGGCAGTTAACGAAAATGTGTGTTAATACGGAGCTGTAACAATAGCAGCTCTGTGTGCAGATACTTTACTGTTTACGCGAACAGTGTTTGGTGTAAATGATTTGTTATCTTAGTTAAAACAGAAAGTTTCCCTCTGTTTTTTTCCTTCAGGGGAACAGCGGGGAAGTGAAGACACTGAGGAAAGGGTTGTCTCTGTACCATTCGGAAACCCAGCTGTCACAGTTCCAGGACGGTTTACACAATGTACGTGAAACACCACACAACATGTATGCATGTGTATGTGTTAGTCCGACACATAAACCAATACCAACCTGTACACACCAACAAATTAACCCTTTATAGGGCACTCACTGATTCTCAAAATATCAACCTTAGTGTGTTATTAGACATCGTCATCTACCTCCTCTTGCTTTAAAACATCTGAGCAGCACTTGCTAAAAAGTAAACACATGCAATAAACAACTGTTACAAGGTCATAAACTGACAAAAATCACTCATATTCACTATTTACAGCTTCAAAATGTCCATAAAATCTCTCTGAATCACTGTATAACAGGGATGTCAAACTCATTTTAGTTCAGGGGCCACATTCAGCTAAATTTGATCTGAAATGGGCCAAACCAGTAAAATAATAACATAATAATATAGAAATAATGTCAACTCCAAACTTTTCTCTATATTTTACAAGGAAAAAAGTAAAATTAAACAATGAAAATGTTTACATCTACAAACTGTCCTGTCAAACAATGTGAATAACATGAACAAACTGAAAGAATAAGTGTAATTTTAACAATATTCTGCCCCAGTTGATCATTTCCACATGTTCATTATAACGTACAGATCACAGTGGATCTACAAATACACAAAACATGTAGTATCAGGCAGAATATTGTTAAAATTGCACTTATTTTTCTTATTTCAGGTTTTTCACATTTGTTCAGATTATTCTCATTTTTTGTGAAATTATACTTTGTTTTAGTGTAAAAACATGAAAATATTTACATTTACAAAGAGAAAAATGTGGAGTTGTGAGTATTTATAGATTATTATGATAGTATTTTACTATTCTGACCCACTGGAGATTTAATTGGTCTGCATGTGGAACCGGAACTAAAATGACTGTTAATTTCTTAATATCTATTTTTGCATTTCACAAATTCATCCCAAGGGCCGGACCGCACCCTTTCGCGGGCCGGATTTGGCCCCCGGGCCGCATGTTTGACACCAGTGCTGTATAATGTTATAAAAACCAACATGCTTCTGGACCTCGCTGAGGCACAGGATGGCCCAATATTTAACCCTTTATCGGGCAAGTGACTATTTTTGGTTATTTCCACACACATTTCAAGACAGTGACATCATCAGTTCCAGTGAGGACAGTGAGTCAACAATCTCAGGTCCAGTGTGGTCTCCAGGGTCTGTAAGGTCCACCTCTGCATGAACAGGGAGTGTACCTGCTCTGTTAGGTACCATGAAGTAATGGTACTAATGTAAGGAATGATGTTCAAAGGGATAATGTGGATGTGGACAGGGGTCTGGATCAGCACTTATGTTGGTCTAATGTTCTAAAATACATGTTCCTTTCACCTTATGTTTTTTTTTGTGTTTTTTTTTTATTATTACTTTTTTTAACATGGTTTTCTTTTTTTTTTTTGCCACTTATGGGTAAGGAACCAAATATGGCCACTTAATTAACCTTGATTTTCTACATAACAATAAATTTTTTTTATAAATTTCATAAAAGTAATACAGTCTTGTTATGTCCTCCAATAACACACTAAGGTTGAAAATTTGAATTTCGGAGTATTTCTATGAGTGACTATAAAGAGTAAATGTTTGAGGAAATTACCAAAAATAGTCACTTGCCTGATAAAGGATTAAAGCTCATATCTCTTCTTTTTTTTTTTTTTTATCAAGTTTTGAGTGTCTCCTTCCTTCTCTTTTGTCTGTATCACATGTAAGCACAATTTAATTAAGCTCTTGTATTCAGTGTAAGCCTCATTTACATTTCCCCGGCGTTGAAGAATCCGACCGGTGCAAAACAACACTAGCATCGAGGAGACCGCATCCATAATTTTTCGCCTTATTCAATATTACTCTCATTTCTTTTTATGACTAACAACAATAAAGTCGTGTCCCAGTTCAAATTACAAAGCTCCTCTTATTAAAACTGAAGACTGGGGAGGCTGTTGGAGTGGAGTTTTATTGTAGTGTTTTATTAAAGTAGAAGTAGATCAACAAAAGCACCTGATACAAAGTGTTTTTAGACCAACTTCTTGTTGTATCTTTACGGTTATTTACACAAATCAGTAATGCGATTAGTTCATTTGATTTAGCACTTCAGAAAAAGAGTCTGTTGGAATTTTACCGAAGCAGACTGATTTAATTTGTAAATATAATATATTGAATGTACCTCTTTTGTAATTTAATTTTCTCTAACGGATCATGTGGTGTCAGTGTCAAGAGGTCAAGGAAATTCTGTTTTAACCCATAAAGACCCAGTACTACTTTTGTGGCAGATCCTAAATGATTTTTTTTTCTGTATTTAACCTTTCTTAAATGATCTATCACCATTTATTATAAAACTATCTTTTTTTTAAATTATTTATTTATTGCGCCTTTTCAGTGCAATTTACAATTTAATTCACTGATCATGTAAATGTTCATAAAAATTCTTTTTTTTTTTTAATAATAAAGCAAGTAAAGTAAGTAAAGTAAACTTTATTGTCCCCTGGGGGATATTCATCTTGGGCACTGTGCTACATATCATTGCTTCACAGACAAAACAAAAAACATGGACACATTATAACAAAGACAGTTGGTTTGTCATATAAAACAAACATGGACTACACATGACAATCACAACACAGAACATATAAAGACGCCTAAAGTGCAGGGAGACAAGAAAGTGCTAAGTGCTAAATAAAAAAATATCTAGTAAAAATGTATTAAAAAACAAAGAAAACTGAGGAAAATGTGACTTTTAAAGCAAATCTATCATTAACTGAACATAAACCAACTGACTCCATCCAGTGTCATTGATCCAACTCCATGGATTTTACTGGTGAATCAATGTTGTAGAAGATGATGGTGTTTCCTTGTTCACTACAGAGCCTCTGAACGTCCAAATGGGTCATATCTGATGACCACGAAAAGATGACAAACTGCATTTTACATCAATTATTTACATGTATTGATAGGATTAATGGATCAACAGGTATTAAACCATTTAGATCAGTAGATGCTTTTGGTTGACGGTGGATGTTTGGGTCTTTATGGGTTAACATCTGTATATGCATAAGTTTTGGTTATTTTTTTTAAGTGAACTGAGGTTATTTAGCTGCACCAAATCCAACTGAAAACATCCAGAGAGCAGTTTCTGTCAGTCTCTCTTTGGTGCCTTGATATGATTAAAATCTAAGGAATATGTGTGCTATCCACAGCAGATACAGGAAACCCTATCTCACCCATTGATAAACTTGTCTTGCCGACTGATTGATCCTCTCCTGCTTTTACTGCAAACACAGCAGGTCTACTGCACCTCCTGTCGCCATGGGAACACACACCTAACTCAGCAGTGCTGCTTCCTCCTCTCATACTTTTAATCCTCTCTTCACTGTGTATGTTTGTAGAGTATCATGTACGTCTGCACTTCTTTTGTTGCTCTCTCCTGCCTGTGATTACAATGTTTGTGATCACTCGGCGTCTTCTACCTCTGCAGGGTGCTCCCCGGACCCCCAGCGGTGAACCATCCCCCACTGGGATCTACCTCCCACCAGGGCAGAAACCTGAGGCTGTGGTCCATGCCATGAAGGTAAACCACTAACAGCCTGTCAGAGCAAGAATTCAGAACACTTTTAATCATGTTAATAAGTCATGAATAGTTGTGTTAAGGTATGTGATGAATGAAACATGAGTATTATTGCAAATGGACACTATGCCATATGTGATTCCCTGTAATAAAATGACATGGACTGCCCTCTAGTGTCTGAATACTGCCACAAGAAGAATCCAGTGCACTTTATACAGTATTAATTATAACTGAAATGATTAATTGATTAATCAACTGAAATTGATTAAAAAATTATTCTTTTACAATTTTCCTGAATCGAAGCTTTGTTTCCTTAATTTTGCTGCAGAATCAACACAGTTATATGTTAGTTAAAATAGGACACAAATATGTTGAAGACTGCAGTGCACATATTATTTATAGATGTCATGTGACTTGTTTGTGTGTGTGTGTGTGTATTTGTGTGTACCTTTATACTGTTATTGTTGTTATTTCTATATACATTTTTTTTTTTAGATAAATGCTTTTACTTTTATAGATTTTGTGGTTATTGTTTTAGTTGGAGTAAAGGACAAGTTATTTGTTATTTTCGGACACGTCTTTTTCACATTTTACTCTTTTTTTTCCCTCGCCTATTTAAGTTTATTTTATTTGTTTAATCAAACTGAATGAAAGAAAATTACCGAGAGATTAAGCGATTGCAAAATAATCAATAGCTATTATATCGATATTATTTCTATATATCTATAGATATATAGAAATAACAACAATAACATAGAAGTAGGGTGGGGAAGCAAAATTTACAATGAACATTTAGTTGTTTTTTCTTAGCAGGCACTACGTCAATTGTTTTGAAACCAAACATATATTGATGTCATAATCATACCTAACACTATTATCCATACCTTTTCAGAAACTTTTGCCCATATGAGTAATCAGGAAAGCAAACGTCAAAGAGTGTGTGATTTGCTGAATGCACTCGTCACACCAAAGGAGATTTCAAAAAAAGTTGGAGTGTCCATAAAGACTGTTTATAATGTAAAGAAGAGAATGACTATGAGCAAAACTATTACGAGAAAGTCTGGAAGATACTATTAAAGAAGAATGGGAGAAGTTGTCACCCGAATATTTGAGGAACACTCGCGCAAGTTTCAGGAAGCGTGTGAAGGCAGTTATTGAGAAAGAAGGAGGACACATAGAATAAAAACATTTTCTATTATGTAAATTTTCTTGTGGCAAATAAATTCTCATGACTTTCAATAAACTAACTGGTCATACACTGTCTTTCAATCCCTGCCTTATGATATTGTAAATTTTGCTTCCCCACCCTGTATATATAAAAACTAATGCGTTGACCCGTAGGGTTCCATGGGTTCTAGATATGGTAGTTTTTATGCTGTTGTGTATTCGTGCATGTCGTACCACATTTGTCCACCAGTTACTGCCAAACCGTTCTGGGTGTAGCAACATGATTGTGAGACTATTGTATTACAAAGTTACTAATATCTCCCAAAATTTTAGCCCTATCAACTTGCTGTTTTCACTAGTCTGTTCCTTGACCAAAAATGCATAAGTATACCAAACTGCAGCAGTCAGCTCTTACCAGATTTTGTGTGAATCCCCAGATGCACTCACAGAGGCCACTTGGCTTTTATAACATAGATATCTACATATAAACAACAGCAAACAAGTCTACAAATAATATATGCACAACAAATTTGTATACCCTTTACTAACTTCTCAAGATTGAACTAACATATAAGTCAATTAATCGATGATTCATTTCAGCTCTACCTAATATACTGCATGTATTTGGTTGTATGCTTTACACATGACAAGTGCATGTTCATTTGTTTGTTTATGTGTGTAGGTGCTTGAGGTCCATGAGAAGCTGGACAGGCAGAACTCCCAGGAATATGAAGAAGATCTGAGTGAGAAAGAGAAGGCCATCGTCAGAGAGATGTGCAATGTAGGTTTCACCATCAACGTATTTGGCCTTAAAAAGAAAAAAAACCAAAAACACTGGTACAACTGTATGTAGACTTTTAGAATGTATTAATATGCAGCTTCTGATCAATTTCCAACTGACATTTGTATTTGTGATGAATGAGTTCCAAACATTCAGGAAATAAACTCAGAATTCTCCAATATGAATGTTAACCCATAAAGACCCAAACATCCACTGGTGACCAAACCATCTACTGATCTAAACTGTTTAATACCTGTTGATCCATTAATCCTATCAATACATGTAAATAATTAGTGTAAATTACAGATTGTCATCTTTTCAGGGTCATCAGATATGACCCATTTGGATGTTCAGAGGCTCTGTAGTTACCATGGAAACACCGTCATCTTCTACAACATTGATTCACCAGTAAAACCCATGGAGTTTGATAAATAACAGTGGATGGAGACACTTGGTTTATGTTTACCTAATGATAGATTTGCTTAAAAAGTCACTTTTTCTTCCGTTTTCTCTGTTTCTAATATAACTACCTTCAATGTGAATCTGAGGTTTTATGAAAATCTACATGATCAGTGAATTAATTATAGGAAAAAACATGCTTTACACTGAAAAAATGCTAAATAAAGAAGATAACATTGCAATAAACAGTGATAAATCACTTAAGAAAAGTTAAATAGAGAGAAAACTTAATTTGGGACCTGACACAAAAGTAGCACTGGGTCTTTATGGGTTAAAATAGACACGTTTAGGACACGCTCACTATACACAGTCTAATGTCAAACACCAGTAACACAAAATTAAAGTTTTAACCAAATGCATTCTTTATTAATAAGTTATCAATATCTGAATGAGATGAGTTAAAAACTTAATTTTAAGTCAGAAAATATCTTTCCAGAGTGACTGTCTGCCAGGTTACAGGAATGTAATCTGGTGAAAATATTCACTCTCAAGTATGTTTTGGTATCATTGTAACATTCTCATCTCAACATGAGTTCCAGAAAAGTGAAATATGTCTTGCGGTGCAGAGTAAAAATGTGTAAACAGTCACATAAATCATCCAACAAAACAGATTTTATATTATTTAAAAAGTATTGTACTCATACTTTACCATAATTTAAGCTTGTTTGATGTAAATATATAAACTGCAGCAGGAATATCAGTATACATAAATTGTTGCATACATAGGTTTGTATGTTTTGTGTGTGTGTTGAGGTTGATTACTCTGCACTAGTGACGGTTCAATGCATTCAACCCTGACCCAGGAAGAAACAATAGACACTATTCAGAACACAGACACCCTGACCTATTAGTCCATCTATGTCTCACATGAATACACACTACCACACAACACAAGCACACACTTTTTAAAGATTAGCGCTTTTACTTTTGTGTTCCCTTCAAAGACTCATATCGTTAGCCTTATAGCATAACTGCCTAAGTCATACACTATATGGACAAAAGTACTGGGACACGTTGAATTCAGGTGTTTCTTTTCTAACAAAACACTATTAAGAAATGTCATAATACGTTTTATATTGTTATAGATATCATATTGATCATTAATGTTGATGTTTATATGTCAAATCAGCATGAACAGGACATCTTACAGCTGTAGACATAATGTGTCCCAATATTTTTGTCCATATAGTTTATAAACATCAATATTTCCTTCATGTTAAATGGGTAAGTAAAATATGAAGAAAGTGTATGGTAGTTGTGGTAGAAAATGATTATTTACAAGTCAGAACACAAAAAAATATTTTATAAATTTAGAGGTAGAACATTTAAAATCATAGTCATAGATTAAATAAATAAATGTTGAGAGAAATTAAGTAAAAAACATCTCTGTGGCATTTTGGAAGGAAAGTTAACAATTTAAACCAAACTAATTAATGAAATGTAATGATATTTATCACAATATAAAACTATTTTATGACATTTGTCATTATTGTTTTGTATCCCAGACCCCTGTTAGAAAAGAAACACCTGAATTCAACGTGTCCCAATACTTAAGTCAATATAGTGTATGACTTAAGCAGTTATGGTATGAGGCTAACAACAGGCATGTGCAAATGTTTTTTGAGTACCCACTATGTCTCAGACTCTCAGAGATGACCACTGTGGATAAAATGCATCCAGGACAGCCTGTGACCCAGAGGTTGATAGTCTCAGACTCCTACAATACTTCCTTCACTGTTTTCCTTTACAGCAGGGGTGTCAAACATATAGCCCGCATGCCAAAACCAGCCCACCAGAGGGTCCAAAGCAAAAAATACAGTCAAGGGTGTCAAAATCCTTTCAGTTCAGGGGCCACATACAACCCACTGTGACCTCAACTAAAATAACACTGGTCTACAATTTGTTAGAAATGGTTTGCTTCAGAGATTAAATGTGCTAAATGTTACGTATTTTGATAAGATTAATTGGAAAATAAATGACAAAAGAGCTGGTTTGCTGATGTTTTCAAGGTATATGATTAAGTGTTATTACACATATATATTGGTTTATGTACATTTATGTAATAGTTTTATAAATCTTCCACTAAATAGAACCTGTAAAGTGAATGTATTCTAATGTGCAGACAGTGTTTTGAAGTAGATCTTGTAGCTCTGAGACAAATATTCCTTTTGAGTCAAACCCATTCTCTCGTTAATTCTTGAATTTAACATTTTGACCCAAGGCTGTATCTTGGAAAGTTTAGCCAACCAGCATTTTTTACTTGATTTTTCTTTATCAGTAACTCTCATGTGGTAAAATTTCATTACTTTTATTCTGGAAGCATTTTACTTGTAGACCAGTGTAATAGTGTAATAACTCATATACAGTTGCAGAAAAAAATATTAGACCATCAAAAGTCATCAAAAACAATGGTTATGCAATCAAGTGCTAACTCCTGTGTGTATCATGTGACTAAAAGAGACAGAAACGAAAACATGGAATGCCTAACAGCACTGTTTTTGTCAGTACAATGCCATAGCTACTGATGGAAGAACTGAAGTGATTTTCGTTATTATTAAGAAAAAATGGAAAATGGATAGATATCAGCTCTGAAATTAAACTCTTATGAGCTATTTTTGTTATCATTATATTTGTCCAAACAAATGTACCTTTAGTTGTACCAGGCATTAAAATGAACAAGAAATCAAAGAAAACAAGGGTGGTCTAATAATATTTTCCTCAACTGTATATCCATATAATGTATGTCTTAGGCAGTTATGCTATGAGGCTAATGATATTCATTTCTTATTGTGATGCATCTTTTAGTCTACTGCTGACTTTGACACTGTGTTGTTCCTCTTCCAGGTGGTTTGGAGAAAGCTGGGAGATGCAGCTGGATCCAAGCCTTCTGTCAGACAGCAGCTCTCAGGCAACCAGTACAAACCCCCTTTATAGCCGTCAGACACCAGTAAACATATACGCTCCCATTTCGGACTGGAAACCTCCAGCAAAACTGTTTTTCTCTCTCAGCTGATGAACTCCAAACCCTTCACAACCTGGACTGAATTGAGCCATGGTTGTATCTGTCACTAATACGGTGGTGATGAACTGCTTTTCAGAACTCAGATCATACGAAGCCTGGATGACCTTTTTCCATTTGAAAACAGAGAAAAATGAGAACTGCAAAAGAGACCTGATGATGCACATGTCAGTGAAGGCATCACAGTTCACATCATACCTCTGTTCCAGCCTTAAAAGCCTCTTAATGGTACAGAAATCCAAGTCACCACCTAGACACACACAAATGTAAACATCCATTTTTATAAATGTGAACTTGTGCTGGAAGAATAAATAAGCGTTTAGTTTTTGGAAGTTTTTTCAAATGGACTTTGATACGATTGAGGTCTTTTTACGGTCCGTAGAGGAACTATAACTCAAACCACTTCTTCCATGGTTCAGCTGTGGTGGATCCTGCTTAGTTATGGAGAAGATGGTGACAGGATTGGGAAACAGCGGTGAACTTTTCAGGATGAGACCAACGAACGCCAGCGAACAAACATCCAATACACACACCAAGTCACCAGTGCCTCAGGAGACTGGGTTTGTGTGTGTGATCGTCAGCTGATACAAGGTTTCAGTGAAGAAAAGGAGTCGATGTTTTGAAACAATCCACAAGTGGAGAAACTTGGCATCAAAAAGGATTCATTTCCTTTTGGTTTTTGCGGTGTACATGTACAGTGAGACTAAAGACTGAAGTCCCCATTCGTCACAGAAACTGCCTGTGATTTGGGCTCTCCTTTTTGTTTTAAGTTTACCTGCAGATCCACCTACAGACCATTTTGTCCATGCAGCCAATTTCCTCTGATGTCACATTCATGGTTAGAAGCTCCAACGTTATCAAAAGGATGTTGTCATACCACTGTACTACAAGGAGATAATTGTACAAATGCAAGGAATCATCCAAATTGTTATCATTTCCCAATTGTTAAGCAACTAAAAAGACACTAGCTACTGTTACTACAGCTAGCATTAGCATTCAACCTCTTCTTAACGACCTATACTGTGTCATAATGTAACTCAGTATTATAAAAACGATGTCAGTTCTGAAATATTCATGTCTGTATGCAGTCTAAATATCAGGTAAAAACAGCCAAACACATATTTTAAAATTAACCCTTTCATGCATGAATTATGAGAACCTTCATCAAGATTTTTTGTCTAGTGTTTTTATTCCTCCTTAGGCATGAAAAAAAAAACAATGTGATCGAGTTTTGGTTGTTTTTTTTTTCTCATGTAGCTACAAAATGTCCACTCAAAAACACCATATGTTTAATTTTTGAAGCAAAGAAGCATGTATTTAAAACCCAGTAGGGTCCAAACACAGTAATGTCCCGTCAGAGAGCGAACTTTAACTGATCGCCATTCCAACATTTATTTCAATATAAAGTAGCTTCTTGTTTTGGATAATTCCTTATGGTCCAATTAAAGCAAAAATTATTTTAAAAGTAAAAATGTGGGTCATTTCCCACCACTAATCTGTCAAATTGTCTCTAAAATGTCCCGTCAGAGAAATTTCCAAAACATGTTTTGACCCAATAGCAGAAAGTGATATGAAAACAATGAAATTAAAACATTTTTAATGCTGCTAATCTGATGTTTTCTCACATTTTAACATATTCTAATACTAGTTATTACTCACTTCATGGAGGTAATATGCAAAAAAAAAAAAACCTTTTGTTTAAAAAAAAAAACCAAAAAAACAATTGATTTACACTCAAACATGTTAGTGCAGATCAGGTTTATCAAGAACAGCAAAGTTACAGTAATGGTATGAATTGAAGTGTATGAGATGATGCATAAGTGTCCACTGTGTTGACTGATATGGAACCAAAACAACAAAACCTGTCAATATACAAGAGAACAGCTATAGAATAACTGTCCACTGGAGTGACCACCGTGCATAAAAGAGTTAATTTATGTCTTTTCTGTTATATCATGTAAAATACAGAAGTGGTTGAAGGCTTAGCTGTGTGTAAGAGCTGCTAATAGTTAGCAAATATGTTATTTTATGATCAAATATTCTGACAAAATTACATGCATCACTAACTTTTTCAGTTGCTGACACATAAAATCAACAGTCTGACAGTTTTACATGATCCTTTTGGTAATTATGAGCTATTTGAGCTGCACAGCCTGAGTCTAACGTCAGAGGAAAATGGCCTTTTGAAGGGTGACTCCCATTTGCAGCACAATTATTCTTTTCCTTTTAAAGTTGTATAATTATGACACTAACACCACTGGCTTACGCTCATTCCTTCTACACATAAATGTAACTACATGTCAAGGCTTGATACCAACAAGCCTTTCCTGTTTTGAGGAGTGCTACAATACACACATAAATGCGGATGTTAAATGTAAAAAAAAATATATATACATTATGTCTCCTATTTTGGTAAAGTCCTCTTGATTGATATCATTTTCACATCTTACTGTCTGGTAAATAGACAGGTTACAATTATAAACACTGCAGTCATTGTATGAAGCTGTTGGATCACTGTAAAGTTGACAGTGAACGGCTCCTAAAACAGCATGTTTAAAATCTTATTTCCAGACAAATTAAATACAGAATACACAAGTGATATCTGCGTGTAGTAAAGAAAAGGTTATCTTAGTTTTCTTTTATAAATATATCCCATATTCCTAATAGATGATAACTTAGTTCTTATTTCTTCTTCTGTCTTATATCTATTGCTATCTTTTTTCTGGGTGTCTAATAACGATGATGTTGTTCCTAAAAATGTTCCTATTTTCCCAATTTCCAAAATAATTTCACACATACAGTAACTACATGAAAATTATTTTGGAAACGATAAACTTAAAATTCCCAGTCCATTCCCCTTTACCCTGCAGTGCTATGTTCTGTCTGAACCATACGGAAAGTACACGTCCTAATAACTAGCACACACTATTACCTCAGAATCAAATATTCAAGCTGAATCCACATTATTTCCTATATGTTGTACAGCCATGCGTTTCAAAATGTCTGAATCCAGTGAAGTTCCATCCTGCATATTGTCATTTAACTTTCTTTCACTTGTTTTATTTACTCTGATTAAGTGTTATTTCTTGTGAAATTTTTAAAGATGAAAACATTGGTAAGATGTTATGTGTGCACCATGTGCTATCCATCTCTTTATAGATCATACTGTCTTTACGTCCTGTTTTTATTGGATTAAAGACTGTACGTTTTAATGTAGCTGAGAATCTAGCTTATGACGTGTCTTTGGCAAATAACATAAGATTAATGTGGTCACTGAAGTTCCACAAAACTACTTGTACAATATGAGCAGTAAGAATTTAAATGGGAATAAAGTTTTATATCTGTTTTCTTTTTCTAAATGGAGCTATTATTTTTGAATGTGGACAAATGATTTGATTTAGTGACAATGAAACAGTTGCTCAATGTTCAAAGTGACCTTTGTTCAAAACAATTATTTCATAAAAGTACTTCATTTCTCATTTTCTGTCACAAAATTTTTTTTGTTAAAATTCTGAAATGTCGGAAATAAGAATATTTTCCTATTGTGGTCTTCAAATGCACTTCTTATTTTGTCACAGAGCTACTGGCTGAACTCTTCACTGTGACTTTATTGACACAAAAGTCACAGCTTTTTTTGTGTGTTAACACATATTTCCCATATTTTCCAATGGCATTGCATGCCTTTATATTTTTTAATAAGCTGTATGTAGATGAAAAGGTATTTTATCAATATAAAACAATAATCTGCAAAACAAAATGGAAACAAATAGTCCACATTTAGATGATTTTGAAAAAAGTAAACTTTCTTTGTAAACGCTGTTGGTGTCATTGAGTGTTTGGTTCAAGGAAAGTCAAACCCTGATACTATGAACATACAACTCCAACAAGATATAAATGAACAAACCCTTTATTCTTTCACACTAATCACACCTTCAAATAACCTCACTAGCACTAAATGATACCGTTTATATCATGTCGTGTTTTGCATAAAATACTTAAACGGCTATGTAATGGAGCTTCCGTTGTCTTACACTGCCATGTAGTGGTAGCATTATAGTACTGCAGTAAATGTAGTGTAAGGTTATTTACTGTTAGTGCTATACAAATGGAAGCTTCCTATGGCATTAACATAGGAATTTATAATAAGTATTGTATGTTGTAATAACATAGTCTGTTATTACTATGTTACTTCAAAAACAGGTATCAATTGATTACTTGACCCCCCCCCCCCCCCCCCCCCCCCGCCCGACACACACACACACACACACACACACACTATTATGTCTGTCATGTCTGGATTGTGCAGTGGTTCTACAATGAGTAATATTCAGTCCTCAGATGTGCACATCACAGTATTCCATCACACAATTTAAGGGTCTTTTTCCTCTGCAGTTAACAGTGTAATGGTGGATATCCTAGTCCTGCAGAAACAGGTGCATCTTACCATGGATATTTATCCTCATCCATCTAATCTAATGTTTAAACCTAATTCTGCTGCACTGGGACTGGGGATGTCATGAGTTCAGGGAGATTCAGATGAAGATATTTGCTGTGGTCGTCATGCTCAGCTAGTGCACAAATCAAGTAGTTCAACACAAGATGATGCTGCTCTTGGTGTTGGCTTTATATACATCAAAACATGTACTGATTACTGTGGTGTCCTTGCATTTCCTCCTATCCTTGTAACTAAGTGTTTTTGATATATATGAATTGGTTTGTGCCAGATCTGGATTGTGCCTCACATCCTACCTTTGACCTTAGTCGGCTCAGTCCTGTGCTCCAATCACAAATGATACGTTCACAAGATACTGATTAAGAAGACTGACTGACTACAGGACAGATGAATGCACTCTGATATCAGTTTTTTGTCACTTTTGTTGAAATTCCTTAAAGCACAGGTATCAAACACATGGGCTGCGGGCCAAAAGGGGCCTGGCCATGGAGGCAACAGTCTAAGCAGGGGTGCCCAGACTTCCCTCTCCCCAGACACCTCCTCTAGCTCTGCTGGGGGGATCCTGAGGTGTTCCCAGGCCAGCCGAGAGACATAGTCTCTCCAGCGTGTCCTAGGTCTTTCCTGAGGTCTCCTCCTGGTGGGACATGCCCAGAACATCTCCCCTGGGAGTCGTCCAGGAGGCATCTGAAACAGATGCCCGAGCCACCTCAGCTGGCCCCTCTTGAAGTGGAGGAGCAGCGGATCTGCTCCGAGTTCCTCCCTGGTGACTGAACTCCTCGCCCTATATTTATTTAAAAAACTTGTTGCTACAATGATCCATTATGTCAAATCTTCACTTTGCAATTACAAGAATAAACATAGATTTGTTTTATACTGAAGAACAGGGCAGGACTGACGCACACACACCTTCTTCTTAGTGGTTTATTATATTTGTATTAAAAAAAAGGGATAAAAATTAAATAAAAAGCAGCATTATACTAGACATACAAACCCATTCTGGTTGGCACGGACATGTTTTCAATAAGGCTTCCCTTATACAAAACAAATAACATCATAAACTGATGTTAACACTGACAAAGGATCCACACTTCTATGTGAACTGAATGGAAACAGCTGATTTCACAACGTCCTGAACATAAAAAGCTGCCTTTAACAGTGCTGTGCTCTCTTGAAGAAGCTAAAAAAAAATAAAAACAATATGTGCTTTCAAAGATCATATTTGTGTAAATTATTAAATATCCTCAACTGAAAAGTCAGACATTAAATGTACAACAAACTAGTGTTCTTTCCACCTCCTGCTGCAAAGGAAATGGAACAATGACAGATTATCTTAGCAGGAGATTGATGTGAACACTGTCCACTTAAAAATGTGTCGTGCAAATATCAGAGATAAAGGAAGACATTCATTGGACATCTGTCGTGTCTCTGATAACACTGCTTATGAATACTTTTCAGATCTAAAATCCTGGAAAATTGATAGTCAAGTCAAGGTAGGAACACTCTGGTCACCTGTCTCATCTCATCCACGTACCCCGATTCATCCCACCCACAGGGGGCATCCCGGGTGGAAGTGGGGGAGGCAGCTGGTTGTGTCCGGTGGTGGAGGGTGGTGGGTACCCACTAGCCAGACTGGAGGCCATCCCCATGACTGAGGGGGGTGGAGGTGCCAGCAGGTAGCTGTAGGCTGACAGTGGGGGTGTGTGGTAGGTAGTGGTGCCTGATGGGTAGGGGTGGTAGCCCAGTGGGGGGGCACAGGCTGGAGGGACGGCGGTGTAACAGGAGCCCTCGGTTGTCATCATGGACTGCAGTTTCTGGTAGCCTTCACTGGACACCAGAGAGCTGGAGGTGGGGAGGTCCATTGGAGGAGGCGGTGGTGGAGGGGGGCAGTGGGGTAAGGGTGGGGGAGTGGGTTTGGAAGAAAGATCTGGTGTTGGTGGGTAGGAGGGAGGGGGTTTATGGTCTGTGGGAGAAATGTTTAGGAACAAGGTTTGATTTGTGTTTCTTTGTACAGTACAGTGACAACAGGTTCATGCAGTTTAATGCACAGATTTCTTAGGCTCTCAACCTTTTGCAATCCATCTTCTAAATAATGAATATGAAACAGGCTTTTGGATATGGGTAAATACTGAAAGACCCAGGTGTTTGATGGAATAACAGAGAGGAGAAGCTGCTTCAGTAGAACTCCAAGAGAAAGCCCAACTTAAATACTACTTTAATAATAAACATCTCACTCATCTGACTGATCAGCTGTTAGTGGTGTTTTTCTATACATTAACTACAGATTTTTCATTGACATATAACCTGTGGATTATTACCCCCCACATCTGCGTTTCAAACAGCACATTTGCACAAAATACGGGACATATATTGGGACACATCATGGCTGTCCTACTGATACTGATTTGAGATATAAACATCAATATTTCCTTAAAGTTTAATGGGATGTTTTTCTTCCTAAGATGTGAAGAAATTAGATGATTAGTTGGGGTAAAAAATTATAATTACAGTCAAAGCATGAAAAATATTTTAGACATTTAGAAGTAGAACATTTAAAATCATACTCATGGATAAAAAAACAAAACCAATGTTGACAGAAATCAAGTAAAAACCATCTGAGGCACTTTGGAAACAAAGATAACAGTTTAAACCAAACCAATGCAATGATATTTATCACAATATAGAAGTATTTTATGACATTTGTCATTATTGTTTTGTATCCCAGACCCCTGTTAGAAAAGAAACACCTGAATTCACTGTGTCCCAATACTTTTGTTCATATAGTGTATATTATATATACTAGATATACTGGACTTAAACAGACAGACTCACTGGTGCCTCAGAGTTAAATGAGGGTGAATTAAACAGGAGTTACTCACCTGGATTTACAGTAACTGGTGGAGGAGGAGGTGGGGGCGGAGGAGGAGGAGGAAGAAGTTCTGGATTTGGGAGCTCTGAAAAAAGCAGAACAATAAATAAATAAAGGCAGTGTGTGGTTTGAATCGGTCTACTGGTGTGTGGTCTGTGTACTTGCTTACTTGAGGCCTTACTGTCATCTTTGGGAGACGGCTGAAAAACAATCAGAAGTCAAATGAATCAGAGTTATTAAAGTGTAAAGTAAAAGGTATAAGATGACGCTGATGGGTTGACTCACCTGAGCCGGTTTAGGGGGTCTGGGGCTGCTCTGAGGAGAAACCTTCTTGGCTGGTGGGGGGGCTAAGGGAGATGGGATGGAAGGTGGGGGTAGGTTCTCCCCAGTCCCTGCACTCCCATCAGGCATCGGCTGCTTGGCCTGAGAATACAAGTCCAGGATCTGGTGACAGATATCTGATGGGAAGAGAGGGAGTTAAAAAGCTTATAAATAATAATGAAAACTAGAAGATATGCTTTTATTAGTCCCACAAGGGAAAATTCCAGTAAGACTGACCTTGACGAGGATGGGATTCAAACCCACATGTGCAGAGCACAACAAATTAGCAGTTCATCACCTTAACCACTCGGCCACCTTGCCAGATAAACTACAGTGATATTAAAGCAACTGTGTGGCAGTGTTCTCTTTACCTTCCAGAACCTCCACAGGGACATCATGGACAAACTGCTCCCACCAGCGCCGGGACGACAGCTTGGAAGTCCACTCCTGGATGTCAAACTTACAGAGGCGCCCGGCCAGATACATGACTGCCACTGCTATGATCTGAGGCTCCCACTGCAGGGCCACCATGGTGCACAAGCTTTAAAGGACCAGGATGGACAGGATCAGAACTATACCATACTACACAGGAATAATTACAGAGCATTTTTTCCAGAGTCAAAAGTATTGTCCTCAAAAAGAGTAAATTTGGCTCTATACTGAGTTTGGAGAGCTCTACCCAAAGAGTAACTTTTACTCTTTTTAGAGAGGGACCAAATGTTATTGTTATCTTCAATTTGAGTAAATTTTACTCTGGCAAATTTCCTGTATATCACAACAAATATAACCAAAGTCCCCAATGGTGTGTAATATTGTGGAACTTGCAGAATCCTAGGTGTACTGGATAAAATGAGCTAAGAAATCTGAATTGTGTTTTAATAAGCAGCTGTTACTTTGACAAAAAATACATGACAAACTGCACTAAATATCACTTTTTTGAACATGGAACAGTCACATGGTGCTTGCTCTTTATCCAAATAAAAATTCCAGACTTTTTCAAAACTGCTATTTTTTCCCCCAAGACCTTGACTTTATGGACTTTTATACTTGTGTGCCTACTTTTTTTGGTTGAGATTGTATCTGTTGTGTGTAGTAAAGTTCATTTTAATATATGTATGAATGAATGAATGAATGCATAATTCACAGTAAATTATGTTTTACTGACAGAAACATTTTCAAAACATATGAAAATCACATTTTTTGCTTCCCACAAGCATAATGTTTACTTCCCGGATTCAGACACATGACGAATGATGACCTCCTCAAGTTGAACACGCAGGCTACACAGGCTTTGATTGGATATCATTCCAGTACTCACCAGTTAGCGCAATTATATCCAGTTTTTTATATGCTTTCCTCATGTATTTCTTATTTTACAAGATTATGTGTCTTTGTACATACTCTAAAATTTGACTATGAGAGAAACTTTTTTCCATGTTTTATTAAGACTTTCAAACAAAATTCCAGACTTTTCAAGGTCTGGAAAACAGCGTTTCAAAATTCCATTCTTTTTAAGACTTTCAAGACCTGTGCAAGCACCCTGCATCAATGCACAGAATTATAGTGGACTTAACTTAACTTATAGTGGACATAATGTCCACTAAATTTACCTGTCATTCACAAACGTCCAGGCCATCTGGACCAGTTTCTGCACCTTGTTCTTGTCACCTGGAAAAGGAAACTCTGCCATCAGTGATATAAACATTTTTTGAAATAACCAGAAGTACCTCTAATAGCTCTCATAACAAATTAAAGAAAACTAATCTTGAAGAAGTAATAAAATAGCCTCAACTGCTTACAGTAGATTATACCCTAAAGATTCAGCGTGTAAGATTAGGAGGAATTAAATTTTTATTGGTGTATAAACGTGTAAACCTGATAACAGTTGTACTTTGTTAGGGTTAGCCATTTATAGTAAATGGGATCCAGGGTTAAAGTGCATCACTGCCACCTATTATGTTAGAAAGTGTACCACAGTTATTACACACAGTGGCTTTCATGAGGGACTTCAGAGTTCTCTGCATCCACCACAGACATGGTGGAGGAGGGGTATTCTATTAGCTGCAAACAGTAACTTCACTGTTAAATGCTACTAAATATCCCAGAGGTTTTACCTTTGAGCTGTTTGGCATAACGCAGCAGGAACTGATATGGATGCTCCACCTGCAGGTCGAACTTGATGGTCTGCAGCAAGATGCGCTCCAACACCATCACCTCCTCCTGTTGGGAAAAAGGATTCTTCCATGAGCTGATGGTGAGATATTTTACAAAAAAATGTGCTGGCTGTTTAGCAAAATGTGACAACATGACAGACAGATAAAGAGAGAAGGTTAAGGTGACCAAAACATCCATCTCTCACAGAAAACTCATATTTCCACACTGTTCCCACAAATTATATAGTCACTTATATAGACACTATAAACTTATATGACAGTTTATATAAATTCAGATTTATGGATTTTCCATTGCTCCAGTTTTTTCCTGGGGATCAGTGCTTTGTGCTTTCCAGTGTTTGCCCTAGAAACATTTTTCAATAAAAATATATTAAGTGACATCTTAAACAATTATTTATATTTTGATTATATATAATTATTTCTTTATTTGTGTGCAAAAGCTATACCCTCAAAGCTTACAACAAAATTTGCTAGATACAGCATATCCAATGGGGACCAACTGCATCCATTAGTTTTGATGATCTACAAATTTATTTCGGTTTAGAAATAGAAACAAAATAGCTTAGGTGTCATGCCTAAACCTTATGGCAGGGAAAACCCTAGTGATGGTTATAACAAATGATCTCCTGATACCAGACCTTTGGATCATCTCCAAACTGAGCAAACTGGATGTCATTGAGCAGGCTCCGTGCTGTCTTGATGATGTCTTTGCATTTCTTTGGGGTTTCTTCCACTTTGCCTGCGAGGAAAAGGCAGCATCCTCCTGTCACCTACAGGTATAGTACAAGCACTGTGTTAGTAAGGGTAACACTATTTCTCAGAGGTGCATTTAGAGTTTGTGCCAGTCCCTAATGGCCAGATGGCTTGCCAAACATGTTCCAAAAGAAAAGAAAAAATCTAATTATGGTTATTATCAAGCACTAACCTCTCTGAATGCAAACAGTGAATGAAACCTAGTGCATCTTCAGCAGGAAATTGAATAATCAAGGATTGTTTACATATGTTTGTATCTAAGTTTGCAAGTGGTCTTTGACTATTTTACAGCTTGCCATAATGTACATGGAACATGACGCATATGCAAAGAAAAAAAAATTGAGTCCAGTTTGAGGACTCCAAATTAAAAGACAAAGACATGAAGAAAGATCTGCACGCTTACATATCTTGGGAACTGCTTAAATGAGTGGAACATGTAGAAGCGGTGAAAGTAAACGATTCCAGTGGCCAGTGTTTCATAGTGTCTGTAGAGAAGTTAAGAAACTGACTCTAACATTATTAATATTATTATTAGAACATGGAAACACAACTTGCAGAGTTTTGCACCATATTACTTAACTACTTCTACTGCAGTCAGAAGATGATTAAATGGATATTACCATCACGTTGCCATATAATGCAGGACTTTGTTGTGTCGGTATGAAAAAAAAAATGTAAGTGCATAATGTGGCTAACAGCCTGCAGCAGAACACAAGCTAGTCACATGAACAATCCATAACCATGTGCCATACAAAGCAGGACATCTGCTACGCAATGATAACACCCTAATACTGTGTACAGTCAGTGTGTGAATGTAGCGTAAATAATGACGTGTCTATATTCATATACCCTTGATATATGTTATTCATTATACTGTCCAAAAGGATACAGTCCAAGCCGTGTGCCCACATCAAATATGAACCGAGCCCCCTCTCTCCGGTACCGGGCCTCAGTGGCTGGGTCCAGTCCCTCTGACTGAGACGGTGTATGAGCAAGGTCCTTTTTGTCCCAGTACCAACAGGGTTTTATATGGTCCAGGGCGGACGGGTCCTTCCTGTCCGAATATAAGCAAGGTCTGATGTGGTCCAGGTTGGCCAGGTCTGTTCAGTCCCGCAAAAAGCAGGACTTCTCTTTCCCTGTTAGGTTTTGTTGAAAGATCCAGCATTTACCCTGCTAGCACGAGATGCTATTAGCTATTATACCATATAATGTATAGCATTGGATTTTTTTTTTCTTAAATTTGAGATAAATTTTGTATGAAATAACTACAGCTACTTTTACTCAGTGATACCAGTAATTAACACTTATGAATTCTTTAAGATATGCGTTTCCATCACTGTAAAAATTGTATAAAATCCGATATCTATAGTAGTAAAACCGTGTAGCCGCTCCATCCAAACAAAGACCACCGCACTACGCCGGAGCTGTGTCCGTGATTGGCATGACTTAAAACCAACCACTGCAGTCCAGTCCTGTCCATTTATGGTCATCTTAATCTTTCTAAAAGTGAGTGTCCAATAGCAAGGCTTAATGGGCGGGACGTTAATATATTTACACTAAAGTTTACATTAATCACCATCCTCAACCAGTCGCTGTCAGTTTCCGTGAGCGTGCAGCTCAGCAGCCAATTAAAATCCCTGAAGGCGGTGTGGGTTTGGTGGGCGTAACACACGGCTTCTCCAATCACACAAGAGAGTTACAGTCAAGTTGGGTTTCAGTACAGGAACAGAGGAACTGCTGCTGTCACTAAATAAGGTATGACTGAATCGAAGAAAAATGTTTATAGTTTGCTTAGTCGCCACATGATGTTAGGCGTCAGTGTAATTCTGTGTGGATGTTTGCATGCAGTTTATGGCAGTTGTGTTATAGCGGTGTCGCCCAGCTAGCTAGACAATCCAGCAGATTAGCCCCTTCTAAAACTCAGGCTGATCCTTTATCACTTGACAGCTTAGCAGCTAACAGTTAGCCTGGTATCGTCTATTCAGTGGAGCTAGTATAGATGAATGAGCTCTGTACTCTGCTCCGCTCCAATTACATCTCTGCTCAGATGGGCGTGATTCCTCTGTGCTAGTACGGTAGCTACTGGCCTAGTGGCATGAGCTACAAATATCCACAGAGGCTGGGGGATAAAAACCCTGCTAACCCCACGTAGCCAGTGCCAAGAAAATTGACCCATGTATTTTACCTTTCTGTACTTAAGACACCGAAACAGCACACAATTTAACCCGGATTAACTCTAGGGTTTTAAGATGATATCTACCTAGGTCCTAAGGGAGTTGAATTTGGTTCTAGAGAGGCATTCGTGACACGGTGAAAGTAGCTGTGTCACTAGCTTAAACAGATCTTCCCCATGCTCACAGAGCCTTGTCTTAAACTTTAAAAACATATTTAATTGAGAGACAGAGATGGTGAGACCGCAAAAATCGTGTTTGATTGAGATGAGTCATGTGCATTTCAAGGTACAGCCTTTTCTTAAAGTACCAAAACATCTGACAGATATTTGTTTTCAGAAAGTGGCTCTGCAACTTATCTGTGGTTGACTGTCTACAAAAACACGTGTTGAACAGTGTTCCTATTGTTTTCTTGACACTTATTTCTAAGACTTATTACCAAGGTAAAGTACATCAAAACCTGTAAGTTTCACATGAATAAAAGTTACATCTGCAAGCTGTCATTCCTATTGAAGAAACCTTTACAATTGAGGTAGAAGTTTACTGCCAAGTTTGTTTGTTGTTTTTTAAAGATCACTTATTTCCTAAAACCACTTGACACAGTACTCAAAGAGGAGAAATTGTTCTTGTACTGTTAAAAGGTAACACTCAGCCTTGTGGGAGTGTTAAATGAAAAATACAGTTAAGTCACATTGTTGCCTATAAAGTGATGTTAAAACTTTGCCCATTTGAGATCAGTGAAGTTCCTCTGTATTCTGAGAATGCAGGACAGTGGCAGACCAAGGCCCTGTGTTCTTGTAAGTGATTGGCTCTGGACCACGTTGACAACTGCTCCTGAATGTCACTGAGCAGCTGTCGACTATGAGGGCGAGACAGAGAGAGACACTAGGGCTGTTCGGTGGTGTGCAGTTGATGGGCTTTCCTGTTAGACACAAAAACTAAAGTGGCCTCATTCACTTCCTTTGCTTTTGTAAAGAATCTGGGTTGTGAAATGGTGTGATTGTGCATGAGCAAAAGAGACAGAAAGCAGCTGCTCAGGGGGGAGGAATTCATATTAGTCGTGTTAAAGCCAGGAGGAAATTGAATTGGTCCATGTAAACTAGACATTGACACTTGGTCTATTTAAAGGGGTCATTTTGCTGGTGTAAACGCCAAAGGCCTAACACCGTAGCCTGTTGTGCATAATGAAATATCAGTCATTCGATAAGGTTCTGTAGAGATGTTGAGTATATTGTGTTAATAATAGAATCGAAGGATCCACATGAACCTGGAATGGATTGTTTCCTAAAGAAAGGCAAGCAAATTTAACCTCAGGGGTTTACAAAGCAATCTGTTTCGACATAAAGGAAAAGCTGTTGCACAAATGTGTACCTTATATCCATCTGAGTCCCAGCTGAGTTTAGAGTACAGTTGCCTGAATGCAGCCATGCACTACCTCTGTCGGTCGGTTTAGAGACTAAATCTTTTTCCATTTTCATATGTAGTTTGTATGTTTTCTGTAGAAGCTTGGTCAAATGAGCACTTGATCTCACGCTCTCCCTTACATATTGTTCCCTTCAAGATTAAAAAATTCCCTTAAAATAATTATCTGTACCAAATTTTGGAACAGATATATTTAAAATGTATAAATAACCATATCTGACATTAATACATAGGTGGTTAACCCTTACTTAATGTTTCAGAGAGCAGAGTCGGTGTGGTCAGTAAATTACAAGATTTTTTTTACCTAAGACATAAAAACACAAGCGCAACATTGATCGACATATTTTGTTCAAACTGAAACATCATGTTCGTTTAAGATTAAGTCCAATTTAATTTACAGCAGTTTCACTGTACTGGCATTTGTAGAACCTGTGCAAAATCTATTTTGTACCGTTTCGGTACAAGTCATTCAGTTTCATGAAGAAAAAAACAGACGTTCTTGTTGTTTTTGTGCTGCTGTTGAATGCCATGATGGATTTAAGATGGCTTAGACAGTATATAAGAGTTATAATGTTGTTTCATAGCATGGAGCTATAAATAAGTAAAATGCAAGTAAAAAAAAAATACAACTGCCAATTTCACTCAAAAGATGAAGAAATTAAAACTGAAAATTCAGCAACAAAGTCTCACCATTAGTGCTATATTCAAGTACATTGATGATCAGTGAACAATTTTAGTCTTTTGCAGGTTAAAGCTTGTCATTTGAGAGCTTGTGGGGTTGGGATTATTGACTCATCTATCAGTTATTTTTTTCTCAGGAAGTTGTTAGGTCTATAAATTATCTGATAAATGGCCAAATGTATCTGTCAGGTGTTTTCCAAAGTCTCAAGTGTCTGGTTTGGTTCATAATCCAAAGGTCTTCATTTTGGTGATTATAGCCAGATGAGCAAGGAAACTAGAAAGCCTTCAAATTCAAGAGAATCTTTTTTTTTTTTTTTTTAATTAGGTAACTTTCCTGTGCCACTGGAAGCTGGGTTTCCTTTCATTAGCCATATTCTTACATTTTTGATTGCTAACTTTAGATGTGTATGGGAGTTTAAACCAGTTCATTTTCACACAGTTATTCATTGTAAAAAACAGTTTTCTGACTGACTGATAATGAAAATATTTTACTTGTAGCAATACTTAATGAAACAGCATTTATTTTACCGGGTTAAAGAATTGGCAAAACATCATTATTTATGTTCTTTAAAATAATTAACCATATTATGTTCCACACAGTCTGCTTGTTGGTATTTTTTCTTCTTTCTCAGCTAAAAGAATTACCAGATCTGGTAATTCTGTAACTTCTTAAGCCATCAGAGACACAGAGCTGACTGAACTCTTTCTTAGAAACACTACAGAGGCTGAAGTGTGG